>NC_134578.1:34165000-34465000 GCF_050947875.1 Dermacentor variabilis | reverse complement strand
TTTTTTTAATCAGTCTTGTGAGCATGCGCTCTTAAATGTCAAACATAAAATATTACAAAACATTGCAAAACGATTATACAGCATAGGCTTATTCTTGGATCAGCGTAAAGCATTAGATAGTGTGAACCATCGCATACTCCCGTGTATACTTCATGACTGTGGCATACTTGGAACGCCATTGGAGCTAATGAAAAGTTACTTGACTGAACGGTATCAATTTGTTTCGTGGCGTTGGTTCACCTCGTCACTTCTCAAAGTAAAGATTGAGTCCCGCAGGCTTCCAAGCTTCGTCCACTATTATTTAACCTCTACATAAAGGAAGTACCAAACCTTCGTTCCCCGCCTAACATAATGAAGTATTATGACGACACAAATCTTTTTTTTTCATGAACGCTTCCCTGCAATACCTCGACAAAGAAATTAAAGAGTATTTAAATTTATTGGCCGATTAACTTACATAATACAATTAACTTACATAATAAACAAGCTGCATTGAAATGTTAATATAACAAACTATATAATATTCATACCAGCAAACAAGAAACTGCTTAGTAATATAACTATCTTATCTCAAAGGAAGTACGTATAAGAAGTAAAAACCCTAAATTTATTGGGGGTCTGGTTCCAAGATAACCTCCCTTGGGACACTCATCTTAATAAGCTAGACAATGAGTTTAGCAAAGTAGTTGGTTGTATGCAAATCATTAACGCTCTTGTTCAGTTATGCCTAAAGAAGACAATGTACTACGTCCTTTTTTACTCTAAAGCTTATTTACTGTGCCATACTGTATTGACAAGAATAACGACTGCAAGAAAAATTAAGAAAATTTTCCTTTTACAAAAAATAATAATACGAACATTTGAAACATATCCCGATAGGCCGCGAGATCTACCAATATCCAACTTCGTTGACAACTGTTCATTGCCCCTAGCCAGCCAGGTATACCAATGTAGATTACCTTTACATATAAAACTCAATAGTCTTCATATCGTTAGCCCACCTACTCACCCATTACGCTACCCATTGTGCAAACAAACGAGAACAAACCTTTCAACCACACAAATTATGGACGTCAATACTATAGACTATCAAATACCTCGACTATTAGATATTGTTTAGCCGGAAATTGATTTCCATGCGCCCCAACTAAACGTTATATAAAAACATTGTTGGATCATGTAACCTCCCACAAATGAAAATGCTGCCTGTAAAGTAATGTTGGTAGAAAACAATAAGTGATTTTTATATATGCATAGCTTTGCGCCACTTTTCAAGTTTACCAGATGTATAATTAATGTGAATTGTTTCTAGCGTACAAGGTACATGAAGAAAGTGTCACAAAATGTGCATACGATCCATGTAAACATACTTGTATGAAATGTGAAATGGACTTGTATTCCGAACGTCAACAGGAGCAATAGCCTCTGTCGGGCTACATGTCATTTAGCTCTTGCTCCTCTTTCTTGTATAAGAAAGAAATGAACTCTGCTGAGTTGAATGTTACCGTGTGCAACTCGTCAACTGCGGGTAAGCAGCAACAAGCACTCTGCAAGTACTGTGACGCATCGCACGGGTTCCTCAACGCGACACGCCTCACATGGCACCTCTTCTTGGGCAAAAAAAAGTGCCCACAAGAGATCAAGTACATGTAGATGTACACGAGCTCATCGGAGTCCTCATCACATAAGTCTCAAAGCACTGGCATCTCAGCGGAACCTTCTTCTACAAAAAAAAATTAACCAAAGATTACGACAATCCCTAATGCGAAATCTCAATGCAGCTCTATATGTGTTTTCATTTCGCGATATAGTGGCTCGCGCGGACGATCTGTCTCGTGCGTCACGTTGCAAACGAAGTGAAGTGTGGCGCGACTGCCTCGCCGATCCGGAGATCGTGAGAGGCAGCGCGTGGGTGACGCGTTGGTGCGATTCACAGCAGCCGCCGCCGCCGCCGTCGCAGACGGATCTCCCCGACGACACAGGCTACGCTGGCGCCATCTCGCAGCCATCTTCGCCCACACTACGCTTTTCTTCTCACACTTTTGCCATACCCTACTCCCCCGCTTTCCACCTCACGGTTCCGCTGCAACCACCTCTTCCGCTTTCCTCCTCGCGTTTTTCATCCTCCGCTGCACTCCGCATTAGCTCTTTCACTCTTTGCTGTGCTCGTTCGCTCGATTACGTCGACGCCGATGTTCGCCGCAGGAACGGGCACGTATATGAGCTGAGCTGTAAAATGCGCAAATGTCACTTTCTTCTTTTTTAGAGAGAATGGCGCCTCAAGTGCAACAGAAAATGAAACTTTCCCCAGGGTAACTATGTATTGAACACGCCTTTCTCTTTACCAAAAAAAGATGAGCCCGTGCTCGCTCTTTCAAGATGCTTTGACCATCGCTTATACACCGGCCAGACATTTTGAGCGGCTGGCAGCTTGACACCGATTGAAGACCGTTTCCACCCCGTGGGCACCGCCATGTTTGATCGCGTGGTAACGCTTCCATTGCTTGCTGCAGCCGCTTGTGTTTGCTTCCGTGTTTACAATGAATGTGCAAGGCAACGGTGCCGCTTAGCAGACCTCCGTTTCGGTGGATATCGTAAACGGTGATTGAGTGGACGACACGAAACTTTGGTCACAACTTCTGCGGACATGCGAGTTCTTTCGGTGCTCTTTGCGCATTGTGCTTGTGCTAAAAGCGGGGCTAGAAATGTGTACCAAGCTGTCCAAACTTTCCGCTTATTAATTAAATCGAGGTCAGTGTGTCTTTCTCTCCGTTTTTCATTTGACAAACACTTCGAACCAGCGGCTTGTCAGGATTCCGACCCAGTATATAAACGTACCTTGGGGCGTTCGCTATCGGACTGTTTTATGCCTAATAACTCGTAGGTGTGCTCAGTTGTGATACATTTGTTCTTGCTGCGCTCAAGGCGTGGAACGTAGACGTTCTGTACTAATAGCTTGTAGCAAACACGTACTATCGCTAATCACTCGCTTGCTCGGTGGACCGTCACGAAACGGTTCAGCTTCGAACATTTGTGTGTAGTCAGTGGAGTCGCCGCCACCCAGGCGTCGGCGAATTGATCCATGTACGCGCCCATTTACTTATCATTGATACGTTGGCGATTAAGTGGGCGTTTGATTGCTTGTGAGTTGAGGTGGATGTGTGTCCGAATAACTTACTATGCCAGAAAGTGGCGCTACTCTCTTTGCGGTTGTGTAACCAGCAATATATACTCCCTCTTGCCGACGTTAATTCCGGGTTTAGAGTCGTTTCTTTGGGTGTTAACGATAGAACGCTGGTGGGAGAGCGGTTTTTTTTTTTATTCTCGAGGAAAGCCGTCAATCGCAAAAGGTCGACAACAGGGGCAGTCTGATTGTGTAGCAGAGATCCGTGGACCCACACAGATTCATTACGTTCCTTAACTTGTGAGTCACTATTCCTGCAGCCAACTACTGCACACTGCTGCACATGTCTTCCTTCTACCATTCCACACCTTGCAGCATGAATGAAGAGCCGTACTTTAGCGAAAACCCAGTTGCATTTGCGACAGATGATCGCACATTAGCCGTTCATGACCGCCTGTGACTGACTTAGTGATTAGCGCTTGTGTGCTTAACAGTACAAACTGTGAACTTCTTTCTTCCTTCTCTTCTTTCAATCCCCTTTCCCCCTTCCCCAGTACAGGGCAGCCTACCGGGCTCAGCGTGGTTAACCTCCCTGCCTTTACCTTATGACTCTCTCTCTCTCTCTCTCACGGCGAGGGTTAGAACCAACACCTTCACGCGAGGTCAAACTCACATGTTGCGTGTGATAAGTGGGCGTGAAGATTCGTGTGTGTGACCGATCCACCTCGGTGGTGACCTGCCAGAATCAAGGTGTGCCGTGGTAAGAATCTTGTGGACGAGCAGATTGTGGTCACGTGCGATTCAATTTCTAAGTAGACGCAACAACTCTACCTTGACATCGAGAAATTTCTAACGTCGCAAATTTCAGAACGTGTAAGGTTATTTGGTCAAGAGATTGACGTTGGGAGTCCCGAAGAACGTGAACCTGGTGCTCCGTTGGCATTGCAGACGATTGCACCTCGATTGTGCTCGAGACCGAACCAAAGAGACAACCTCCTTGGGTGCGACACACGGAAAACCTCCAGCGTTTTTTTTTTTTCAACAGCAGGATCACTAGTGCTAAAGAGCACAACGTGCAAGCCAGCGGCAGAAGTCAGAACGCAGCCCTGGTTCCGCAACAGAGCCGATTAAGAGGAACATGAGTGGGCGTCCACTTGCTTTTGTCGTTTCATTGCGAGTGAAAACATACGGACGCTGAGGCACAGCCAGCGCAGCCGTGACTAGAGGCACGTCCCCTCCGTCAGCGGCGACACCGCCACCGCAGCAGTATACTTGTGCTATCCACGGCGCATGCGCGGGTCGCCCACAAAGAGGCAGAGTAGCTGCAAAAATTCCGAGGAATAACTCTGTCAAGAATGTAAGACAAGGTACAAGCAACTTTAGTGGTAGAACGGTGTGGCAATATAGCCCGCATATACCGTATGTCATATACAGCAAGGCACGGCATATACATGCCTAAATACATACGGCAATTGTCGCTCACGGACTACTGTGCCGACCCCAATGCCAGATTTTCTGCGACACAGGGCCCTTAACGCTATCGCTTTAAAACGGCGAAGTGGAGGCGCCGTCGACGCCCCGCTCAATCAGCTCGGTGGAGCCAGGACCAGCGTTCTGCCTCCCACTATACTGGTACGATTGTTGGACGTATGCTTGCACACTATAACGTTCCTGCTGATCGGCTGCGTTCATGCGCGTGTTTGAGTGGAACTGGAAGTAAACCTAACGGCATCCATTATTTGACGAGGTGCTGACTTACGCCGCACAGCCGTTTAGTGAGGACATCGTCCGATGAGGTCAAGTTAAACGCGAAATTTCGCTGTTGCTGCCACTGCCACTTTTAAATGCAAAGCTTCATTTGGCTGATACCCAGGCACCTTGGGCCATAGTAGGTAACAGCCTCGCCTTGTCTCGGGCGTTCGGTGGCGTGGCCTGTTTAGTACAGCAGCCGGGAGTTCTAACCGCTAGGCCACGATTGTACACATGTTAGGAGAGGCAGTCAGGGAAATTTTCAACTGTGTGGGTTAATTAGGAGCTAAACGATTGCTAACCCCTAGTTTACGGCCTGTTTAGCGGCATCATACAAAATGCTTGCAATGTGCTCCCGCCACCCTGCAAAGACAAGAAACGACAGAAATGTTATATTTCCAGAAAACGGGCGCCATGTTATTGTTGATGTGCGGAGAGAATTTGAAATGCCTTGGGTAATTATATGCCTTGAAAGTAATTTCTGAACACACGTTGTCGAAATTTTTATGTGTTACACGAGGAGTATACTTTGTTCTCCAGGTCTCCTAGGTGAACCATACAAGGCGCATTGCTTATGTTTCGTTGAAGTAGGAAGCATGCTGTGGGTTACGTATGATAAATGTTTATTCTGTGTAAGGTGATCATAGCCTTTGTTGAAAATTACTTATTCAAGTGTTTCAGAGCGCCATATCAAGTTACCCGCAGCGTTTCCCGGAGTCCTAAAAGAACTGTGCACGACACTGAATCCGTGTTCTGTGGACACTGGGGATATGCAAAGTGTAATGTGCGGCTAAGCTTTAACGTTTCCGGCTTAATTAGGAGCACCGCAAATACTTACTGAACCTTGTTTTTTATATTTTCCACGCCCTATACGAGGGCATGGAAAACTTGCTATAGGTTCCCTCGGTGTCGTCGGTAAACTAAACAAGCCACCATATTTATATTTGCCCAAAGTAATGTATAGGCTGCGGTTAATATGTAGGCAAGCATAAGAGTGTACGCTAATTAGGGCCTCTGCAGAAATTTATGCAAGCACTTTGTATCGCGACGTGTTTCGTAAACAGAGCGTAGAAGGTAAACCGCTGCCCAAGGGGATTCTAAATGACACCAAGATAAAATTTAGTGAGAATGCGGGGGACATTCTGGCCGTTGCCCTAGCGAATTAAAATGCGTGTGGATGAGTTACTTCCCTTGTGAAAAAGCCCTTAACAAGTACTCAAAAGCACAATATGCGGGCAAGGTTCCAAACGTAGTTATTCAATGCAGGCAACGTTCCGAAGTAAGTGGTTTAATAGCTGAAATTTTCGACTCAAGTAGAACTTGTCATTGCAACTGCTCCAAAGAAACAGCTTCGCTGGAAATTGTGTTGTCATTCTGTAAGACCGCACAAACAAAAGTCCTCCGTTTTTTTTCAGGGTGTCTACATAAAATCAATAATCAATCGCGACATTTTTGTCGTTCAATTTAGTGGATAACTCCAGGGGGAAGGAAAGACGGGTAACGTGCAGTACAAATAACACAAAGACTCACTTCGATATATTCCGTCTTCTGTTACGTGTCTGCTCGCTCATTTACATAAAATTAGCCCAACACCCAATCTTTTTCGTACTAATAGAAGGAACTCCTCATCTTTCGACGAGGCTGGTATTTTTACTTCTGTCGCAATCTATTAACAAGCAGTTGGTCTGCGACTGAGCGCCACTGTTTCCATGAAGCGCAGGCAGTCTGTCGGAAGACCAAACGGCCGCCGATAAGAACTGGCGAAAAACTGGGTGCTCCCTCGATGTAGCACGAGGTAAAATCCTCGCTTTATTTCTAGAGCTGTAAAATATACCGTAGTATGTTGCAGACTAGAGTTGAGTTTATGTAGCGTAAAGCATTGAGTGGTCACTTCTCTCGAGTGGTCTGTAGCAACGCTTAAGCAGCTCCTAGCTTATCAGAAAAGAAGCTGATAATGTTTTCGCAGCCCTTTTCGTGCCGCAGTGAAGGCTGGCTCACGTTTTCTTTTGTATTTTTTAAGCGGTAATTAGTGGTTTTAATTTATCGCATCGCGTTTTGCCGGCGCCATGTTCGAAGTCAGCTCGGAGTCTGTACTCGCTGTGGCGGTGAAAGCTGGCTGCGTGGTCTAGCAACTCCGCCTCCATGAGAGCCTCGAAGTTGCCGCATGACCAGGGCATTAGTAATAGCATGCCGGTGGCGTAGGTGACGCAGCATTTCGAAGAACAGGCAGCAAACACAGAACAGGCAGAACCCCCAGGGCTAGCAATGGGTGCGGGAACTCACTCATGCAGCTTGTCTTTGAAGTATCATTTGCTCAAAGTGGCATCAATCCGTTTTTTTTTTAGACACTCGATGAATGAAAGCCACTTTTCCGTAACGGGGAATGTGTTTCTAGCCTTAATCTTGGACTGATACCGATGATAAAAATTAAAGGATATCACGTGCCAAAACCACTAGCTGATTATGAGACACGCCGCAGTAGGTGACTCCGGATTAATTTTGACAACCTATAGGGTTCTTTAACGTGCACCTAAATCTAAGTTTCTGCACTTCGCCCCCACAGGAATGCGGCCGCCGTGGCAAGGGATTCCGAAGATAGTGCCGTCTAAAATTTTTACAACGCTGAAGATGCCTCTGATATTTTTTATCATATAGCTGAGCTCATTGTGAAGATGGAGATGGCGATGATGATAATGTCGATGATGGCAAAGTCGTAAAGCGATTCGACCTCCAGTTAACGTCGATCAAACGTTCTCGTTCCAGCCCGGCTCTCATAATAAATTATATGGTTCATGCACCTCATTTTCATTCGCAAAATCACCCAGAAAGACAGTCGTTCGTTGAGCTACAGATTTAATCACCTACCGCTTCTTTTTCTGAAGCACATGCATAAACTTTAAGGTAGGTCACGTCATTTCTGCTGACTATAATCCCTCGGCCAATAGTGCGCGCGAATTAGTCATTCATATTCAAATTTTCAGAGACAAATATGCGCGCCAAACACCAGACCGGAAACGTGCCCAAACTAGCATGAAACCATGTAACATGAGGCCCCTCTTCAAGTGCCCCCCCCCCTCCTGCAAACTGGTCGTATCTATCTAACAATTCGAGAAACGTCCGAATGAATTGTACTGACACCAGGCAACCCTGACTTTTATTCTGGCAACCAACAGAGATGACGAGCAACCCGATCTGGCAGTGACATGGCGTTGAGTGTAATGTTTTACATCAACACGTAGGGCACGTCCACAAATGCCGCTTAAATCATTGTCCTGCGGCCCGCAGAAATGCTCGTCGCCTCAAGCACTTCCTGAAGAAAAAAAAAGGAAAGGCGCACATGTAACGGTGACACTACAGATAGGTGAAACAAAGTGTTCCTGGCACAGATGATCTCGATGAAGATGTCATGGCACGGATGACGTCACTGCTCCGCGACGAGTGTTCGTTGTTTGTCAAGGCAGACGATGAGCTTAATCGAAAATGAGCAGCTGAAGAAGAACTCGTCGGCACCAGTTCATGGAGCTGCGCTCTAAAGCACATCAATACTCGGGACAGGAGTCCGTTTCTTGCAGAAACATTTCCTCGCCTGGTTGCAGAGCGTGGGAGTTGTTAGCGCAGTAGAGAGTTTGAGTCAGACTCTTCTTTCCTCTGTAGGATGATGCAGAAAAAGAAAACAAAACGAGAAAGGTGAGCAATACGACAAAGCGCGGGGAGTCGAAGTAGAAAGGACTACACTTGACGAATGCTTTCTTCCTTGACCCAATACTTCTGCGGAAACCGCAAGGTGGATTGCGGTGGAGAGGTTTCCTTTATAGAAATTAGCTAGGTTTGGGTGTATGTCTCATTTTCCCTTTATTGATAGCTTTCTTTCTTATGCATATTAAGCACCGTGCTTGCTTTAAACGGTAATAACAGTGTTCCGGAGCTTCAGGAGGCACAAAATTACGATAAACAAGCAGCACACTAGTCCATAAGGACACTTGATTGCTCCATATAAACTCCAAATTATTCCGTAAAGGCATACGGCAACACTATGTCATTCAATAAAGGAACACCATGGCTTCATAGAGGGACCACATCATTTTCTAGATGGACCGCGCGACCTCACAGAAGCCCCACATTACCTCAAAGGGACAGCTAAAATTCATAAGGGCATCGCATGACATCACAGACACTCGTAATAGCTCCAAACAGACACTCTGACTTCGAAGAAAAACCTGTAAACACCAAATCACTGCCACCAGAATTTCCAAAAGAAAAAAAAACGTTTCTAGATAGCACCTGATCGTCTGCATCGCGGTTTTGGAGTTTTTCTCATGCTTTCCCTTGCTTGAGCACTTTTTTTTTCTGACGACCGATGTTCACTACGACCGAGTTTGTCACCACATACAAGGGCGAACCAGAAAGTGTTTGCTCCTATTTTTTTAGCCAATATGTAAATGCGAAGTCAACATATTCATTCCCAGCAGTGGGCCTCTCTTTGATCGGCCCGACCTTATCTGCCGGTAGCTCCGCGACACGGTGCTGCTGTCAGTTCTTGAAGACTGTGGTTGTGCTTCGCACGTATATGGCGTACGAGCAAATAAGTGTGATTCGTTTTCTATGAAGCAAGGGACGAACGCCCTTCGAAATCCACAGGGAAATGCAGTCAACGTATGGGGAAAGGTGTTTCACTTCCAGAAGTGTTCCTGGCAAGGACAGCGATTCACGTGCAACGATTAAGCCTAGAGAGCAGTCCGACGTTGGTTCCAAAGCCAGCCGGACAAAGTCTACCGCAAGGAAACCTCAAATTTAGTGCTGCGATGAGACAAATGCCGTAACCGGTGCGGGGACTATGTGGTAAAATATTGTAAGGTACGTAGAATAGTAAGTCTATTTGGGATTACCTGTACCTTATTTTGGCTGATAAAAAAATAGGGGAATATACTTTCTGATTCGTCCTCGTATATGTATACCTATTTAATCTTTGCATTTCGAATAAATGCTCAGTCAGGCAGCGAATACTCCGTGCTTTTCCGATCTTCCATTTCGTTTCTATGAGTCGATTATTATAAACAGCTTTACCGAGGCGAGAAAAAAAAAACGTGTGGAAGAAGCGTGTCCATTATTAAACATTGCAGAGTAAAATTTTATTAATGAGTCCAAGAATCACCACCTCAGGGCAAATCCACGTCATATTTTGAGGCATGTAATCGAAGACTTAGAGCTGTAGTTTTACCCTCAATGAGAAAACGGAAATTTTACGACGTCTTTTTATCTACAATATTTTTACGAAGCACGCAGTCAGTCATACTCGCTATGCTATGCCAATGTATTGACTGGAATTACCGACAGTTTTAAAGCCTAATTTAACCTTAAATTAATATAAAACAGCTGTAGTCTCAGGCAAGATGTGCTAACTCGTGGCGCTTCTTGCATAATTGACATAATTTACCACGTGAAAAGACGAAAAAGCAAGTGGGTGGTGTATATTTTGACTTTTCAATAGTATCATCCTAACAATCAGGACTATGTACGGGTGTATCTTGTGGCCAATCATGCCACTGGAACTTATAGGCAAAGTCTCTAGCCAACATATATCTTTGATAGACACCCACGGCCAGACACGCCGCCCGACAGCTCAGCATCTTCGACAAAACACTTTGTAGCTGGCACTATGTGCTTCGTTTGAGTAAATAATACTATTAAAGCTGGTAAATTGCTGAAGGCTTAGGTCGCAATAAATTACGACATGGTCAGTTTCGACACCAACCATTGCTACTGTTGCAGGCTGTGTTCCACGACATCCGAACGTGGTGTCTCCAGTACGCCGACAATTTCTATATTGTCACGTGGTGGTGACGTTAAGAACACAGTAGCAATACTGTGAAAGGCAAAACTAGATTTTATTGGGCGAACCTGTGCCCACAAAACAGGCTACACTTATAGCACAACGAAAGCGGCGAACACAGTCGGCGATCGTCGGAAATCTGATCTGCGGGTCAAGCGCGTCGGCTTTTATAGAGCAGTCGTCGAATGTTCCAGACTAATCGTTCGGACCCGCGTGCCTTCCACAAAGTTCTACACCATTCGCGTCAGGTGATGAAATCAGATAACATAAGTCTCGGCGACGACAGACAGCGGATAGAAGCATCGATAACTTTCCAGAACCTTCGGATACATGCAGGCGCGTCCCATGCTGTGCGATTACATTTGTTAGGCGGCGAAACGTGGTTGCCCGATAAAGATAAGTACACGTGTCAATATTATCCCGGCTCTAAGAAAACGCGCTCAGAATGCGCATATATCATTGCAGTAGGGAGGGGTTCAGACCGCTTGAAGAAGCTGTCGAAGGGCCGCAGCTTGACCGAGTGGACGAACAGCCGGTTGTCCACTTCGGGATCCAGGTTGTTCCATTGCAGGCCGAGCTCGCCGGCGTCGGTCACTTCTTCCCGCGTGGTGACGTAGTAGGTGTACCGACGCCCTCCACGAATGTCTTGAGGTCTGCGCACGTAGCGTTATGAGTGCAGGGAAAGCAAACATGCGACAGGGACACTCCGCAATTTCCCTGTGCACGCGCTGTAAATGCAGGTGGCTCAGTTGCTTATGACGTCAGATGTGGAAGACGTTGTAAGATGTGCAATGAGCGCTAAGTGCGTGTAGAGCACCAGCGCACTTATTGCACATGCAGCAAGAGAAAGAGAGAGCAAATGATAAATGAAAGGTATAGGGAGGTTAACCAGGACTGAGCCCGGTTGGCTACCCAACACTGGGGAAAAGGAAAAGGGGACGGAAAGATTAAAAGAAGAGAGAGTCCACCGGAGATACCATGCAGTCACTCATTCCGGATAAGGCAAAATCAAGCGGCTGGCATTGACCTGTCGTAGAGAAGCTTGGTAAAGCCCATGCGCTCCCTTGTTCTATATAGCTGTCCTACCTTTACAATCTGAGAAGTTGCTATGTTATGCGACCAAGATCGCAAGGGATGTCACTGAGGTAGTTTCGCTGTGATGAGTAATTTCGTCCTGCTCTGCAAGAAGCACGACTTTTTTTTTTGATAAATTGAGAAGCCTACTGAAGTACGGGGCCTGCATCCACGCCAGAAATGGCTGAACAGGCATGTACAGGTGCATATTCCATGCATGCTTGCATGACCCGCCTGCTAAGAAACATATCTCTATTCTCAGAACGGCACGTGGGTAAAAATCAATGCTAGACAAAATCTCGATCACTATTGCCCTATTTAGATCGGCGCACGCACAGTGACTGACCGACAAAATAACCAGCCGCTAGCCGTAGCAATGCGAGCAGCAGCAGCGTCTTAAAATTCACAGAAGCAAAAAGAACAGCTCGAAGTGCAGAAATGTATGCGTGCACTTACCCTGCGCGTCCAGCGTGCTGCCGTCGCTGCATTTTCATGAGCCAGAACACTTTTTAGAAATAAGCCATACACACACGTGCGAGCGAGAGACACAGAAACCGTCGATTGCCACAAGCCACGGTAGGGACCTTAGGAGCCCGAGCCCTGCGGCGTCCTCTGGTGGCGGCTCGAAGAGCGAAGCCCCCAGGGGGTGATTGCCTCGCATTAAGAATCGCAAATGGGAGAGACACAAACCTTTTTCCAAGCCTGACATGAAACTTCCCCTTCAGATTGAGGTAGAGCTGTCCGAAGGCGTCCCACACGGCTCGCTTGGGAGTCTTGGACATCTGAACGGCCACCTGGTATTGGTGCACTGGGTGCGAAAAAGGAGAAAACAGCAGCGCTACCGCAAGAAACGTCCCTCAGTTAAGTGTTCGACTAGCATAGAGCTGTACATCTGATGGTTTCTCATTGCGTTGATTTCGCTGCGACACAGATAAAAATTAAATTTCCTTGCAATACCAACCCGAAGGGGCATTATAAGCTGCATTTGTTGTACACTGCAAGGTGGAGATGGACGCCCTTAAGTAAGTGTCATTCGCTTGGCTGTACCCGTGTGACCACTTTGCATATGTCTTCTTTGACGAAACGTCGGCTCCAAGTCGAGGCTTCCACTTGTTCGCCCACAGCCGGTCAGTTGAACTCTAAATATTTACGTTGCCACATTGTTTGGTTCACTTTGCATTGATGAAGCTCGACGGACATGTATGGTGGGGCAATTGTAAAAGAACATAACTCCAGCTTGTGCCACAACTGAGACATACACCCACTCCCTTCCTATCGGGTGGTGACGGGGGTCGCCTCGCATTGTGCTGACCGCCCGCGCACCGTCAGGCGGTACCTAACGAAGGGAGATTCAACAGGGTGGGCCGACAGTATTGCCATAGGCACTAGCAACAACAGCACACGCAATACGTGGGCTGTTGCTAGCACGTTCCCTTCAACAATATACCTAACTGCACACTATATGTAAATACGCGCATTTCAGTCATCGTTTAACGAAGAGGTCACCCTTAAAAGCACTTCTTGTTGGGCTAGTTGGTAGCTGTTCATTATAAAATATGAAGACGCCAAATAAACAGACACACACAACGGGAGGCGCCCTGTCCCGTTCTCTTCTCTTGTGTGTGTCTGTTTATTTGGCGTCTTCATATTTTATAATGAAGAGGTCACCCGCATCGTGGCCTCCGAGATGGCGAGGCGCACACTACCCGATTTTACATTTAATTCTTTGATCTCGAAGGCGAGGCCGCGAATTGATGGCAATATTTGAGCCAGTCGCGCCGCATGCAGCGCCCCTTCGAGGGAGCCAATGAAAACAGGTCGTTCGATCGGCGTGACCTTTTCTTGACTGCCGCGTGGCGGCATTCGCCGCGGGAAGCGGGAACCTGAAGTCCCCACGGCGCGACAAGTACCTTTCATGTGGCGGATGTTCCAGGAACTGGCGCCGGCAGGCAGCGGAAGGAGGTCAAGCATTAGCGGTGCTCCAAGGCAGACCTCAAAAGCTGACCAATTATTAACTACTTTGTGTCATACATAGCAGGCAAGGCTACGAAGGCTAGCGCGGTTTCTCTCAATGCTCGCGTTCGGGTAAAAAAAAAAGCCGGCAGATCACACGCCCTGTGGGAATCGATGTTATACGAAGCAGTAAGCAGGGAGCCAACCAAGTTACATAAGCAACCATGAGAGCACCAAGACGTAGGCGGCTGTCTCATGACCTATTATTTATGTTCTTCATACACTGTTGTCATACTACGCCAGTTTTGGTAAATACGAAGACGTAGGCGGCTGTTTCATCACCTACATGGCACGCATGTCATTTATGTACATCGTACACTCATGTCGTACTATACCAATTTTGGTACCTACCAAGTCAACGAAACTGCCATGAGAGCACCAAGACGTGGGCGGCTAGATAGATACTCTCGAAGTGGCAAATGTTCGCCCCCCCCCCCCCCCCATAAGTGCTTCGCGTTTAAAAAAAATTGTTCTCTGTATTTGGCAGAAAAATGTGTGTCACGCAATTCAATGTAACATTCGCCACATGCTTTTATGTTGCCAAATAGGACATACTTATTACACGGAAGGCACCGCAGATGTGAGCGACGCACTTCTGCAACCAGCGGCCACAGCATCCGCTCGCGACCAAAACGTAGCACGTCGCATACTCGAAGCTCGAAGGTGCACTAGTAATACCTGCCTGTACGTAACTTTATGTGCACACAAGTAGAAAGTGTCTTACATAAGAAAACTGCTCCGTCACGCATCGTGGTGGTGGGCGGGGGGGGGGGGGGGTGCACTTACGACCGCGCACTAATTGCGTAGTTTGCGCAGCCTTGTTTACTATTGGCCTCGAGCTCCACCACTGGAAAATCTGGCGCCACCGTCGGCGTGACGTGCTAGGAGGGATCACGTGAACATAGCGGCCGCGTCGGCTGCTTCGGGAGCGCCGAAGCGAGCTGAAAACGAGAGTTTAAATTCCCTCGTACGCTGCGGTCCTCATTTAGTGGCGAGATTTCCCCGCCTCGAGTGTCTCCTTTACAACGCTTGAAAGCACTACAATAGTTAGTGGCTGCCTTTGAAGGCGCGCAACATGGTAGGCTACTGCTCGGTGCCGCAGTGCCGGACGTACGTAACGGAGGCCGATGTCAGCCTTTTTCACATGTAGGCGCAGGACAAGAAGCCGCGTGAAGCGTGGCTCGCGAACCATAAAACCGGCAAACAGTCATCGGCTACAACTCGAGTATCCAGCAAGCACAGACGCGAGGACGATTTCTGCTACGGCGCCGTGTCTGTGATGTTCGGAAAACGCGCACTGAGGTCGACGCTCGCCCGAGTCCGTTGCCCGAGTAATGTCACGACGGTTTGGTCTATGAACTTGTCGATGCTATAGATACTGGCAAGTTCAGTGGAGTGGAAAGGGAGCGGTAAGAAGCACATTAAAAAGAAAGCATGACATATGGTCATGTTTGTGTTATGAATTAGTGCACTGGATTACAAAAAAGGAGCAGTGGGAAATCGCACGCTGAGAATACCGATAAGCATACAGTGTGACGAAACTCTAGAAATAATATTGAAAGGTAAAAGAATTTAGAATAAAAAAAAGATTGAATCGTCGCGACGGCACGTACTTCACAGTCTCCGTAGGCGTCGAAGTCTCTACAATGAAATTATTTTTTGAACAACTCTGATAGCGCCCACGCAACCATGGTTGCTTGTATATTGTCAAACGCTCATATTCTGCGGCCTAAAGCTCATGGCACAGTGCGAAAACGGGCACGCGGCGAAAGCGAAACAGTGCGCGGACAAGCATGCAGACGCGCAGTCGGTCGCTGCGAATCTGTGCGATCGCTGCACTGAGGCTTCATTCTATTACGCTCCATTTAGTTATACAAACACTATAAGAACATATTTCACGTAGTTTGTTCTCAGCGTTTACCTACCTTTCACGCAAGAAGCCGGTTCAGGAGGCTCCATCGCGGCGACCGCGCGCAGTGGCGTTCACTGTACGCATTCCGTAAAGCGATAGCGTCTGTAAACGATTGTGCTCTTTCAGTTTGCCCAAGATTATTATTTAGACAGTAAAAAGCTTCTCTCGTTTCGAAAGTACTTACAGAAATGTCTGGAAGAGCTCGCGCGTGGTGTTTTCAGTGAGCGCTGACAGCAAAACCTATGAGGAGCGCGCCACGTGATCCCTCATACTACGCCAGCGAGCCGCTTCCGATAGATGGCGACTCCGTAACTCCTCGCCGCCAATACACGAGCAAAACGAAGTAAGGCAAACGTTAATAACGGCAACGCAGCGCGCCCCGCCGAAGGCGTCGCGCGAAATGTCGTACGCACGGCAAAACGGGTGGCCGTCGTTGGTCTTCAGGTACAACTTGCGTCCCATGCGCTGGCCGTTGGCGCTGGTCTTCATGCGGTCCGAGTAGAAGCCCATCACGGCGCAGTGCGAGTTCTGACCGCCGCAGCGCGAGCAGCGCCCGGCCTCGAATTCCTCCCACGAGGCGCACGACACCGCCACCGGGAGGCAGCGCATGTCGCGCGTGATGGACTCCATGTAGTAGTCCAGCGATCGGATGTGGTCGCACGAGCTCAGCCGGCGGACGCCTGCGACGCAAAAGAGAAAAAGAAAAATTGTGCAGAAACTAGCGACGATTATCGTCACTGTAAGAGAATAACTCGAAAGAGCAAACGAACGAGCAAGGAGGTGAGCGAACAAGCGAATGTTTTGTTTCTTTTAACGACTCAGACCTCAGAGCAACCACGAAAACGGCTGAAAAAGGCAAAGGAAGTCATTCCCTTTAAGAACAGTTGCGACGTTTTGTTGAACAATCTGAAGCCTTGTCACTGTTTAATACATTCATCTGCTGCTTTTCTGTTCATTTATGCCTTGTCTCCTAAAAACTTTATTATCGTGAATTTTACACGTTTCCATTGTTGTTTGTATTATTAATTCCAGTCGTCATGCACAGGAGGTCCCATTTCAGTTTCTAACTACGGGACCTCCTTCTGCATATACTTACGATGTAATTATCCCCATTTTTGTCTTGAATAGAACTGATTCTTATTCTGACGAACTGAGATAGTTTTCAGTCTGGCAGTGCGTACGTTACAGAACTTTCTGGAGCACAAGAAGCAACACGTCGCGGTCCCGCAGTCGTACAAATAGGAACGACGCCTTTCTGGAGCTGTCGTCCTAACCTTCTAAGCTAACCAGAATGATAGCATGTCTTCCCGAGACTCCTCGCATGCATTATATGTCGCACATTACTTTCAATCCTCTTCAAAATTATATCGGAAGAAAGTGCTTAAAATGACCATCCGTTACATACACGTGCACCTTCATGTAAGTGCTTTAATCACAGATTATTAAGTGTCAACTTTCGAGAAATAATAATATTTGGGGTTTTACGTGCCAAAACCACTTTCTGATTATGAAGCACTGTTTAAACAGTCATTAAAACAGTAATTGTTCGATACAATGTAATTAAGACGCTCTAATTATGTCAATAGAATAAATAATCACCCCAATACAATAAGATACACAGGTGTATAGGCAAAGTAATGCCAAAATCCAGTAACCTATTGCATGGAACATAGACTGCCTCCGCCGAACATGTACTGCAAAGCGATCTGCTGCCGTGCTGATAAATTAACGCCTAATACAAGTGGATTTATTCTCCACGTGAAAGAACGGTTGCACGGCGCGTTGGCGGGAAACAGAAGCCTCACCTTCAATGAGACCGCCTTCGTCTACGAACTTCCTGAAGTTGTACTTCTGGCAGCCTGGCTGGTTGTTGCCGTTGTTTGGGTAGAAGTCTAGATGACCCACCATCTGGTCCACGCCGAACCCTAAAACGCACGCGAAACACATACACTGCGCGAAAGAGGGAAGAGGCTGGAAGAGGAGAGACCACGCTAACGAAACCAGAGCTTATCAGTGCCGTACTAATATGTTTTAATAGTCATTTTTTCGTGAAACGATTAACGATTGGAATGAGCTCCCTAATGAAATGATGGCAGCGTCTAGTACAGAAAATGCTATTGACAGCCGTATTCCTTGAATGTTCTTTTATTCATTTCTTAACATAATGTGTTCACTGTTTTTTTTTCATTTTTGTTGCTCTAGAAATTATTCTACTCTTTGTTAGTTTGTCTTCCCCTATTGCGAATTTCAGTGCTTAACCGATGTTTCATTTACTGGCGTACGCTTTTGAAATTTGCCTGCACAACTTCACTTCACGACCACTATTTCTGGAGAACAACCTATGTCTCTGCATTTGTGAGGCTGTTCAGCGCCTTTCGAAGCAGTGGTTCCCGAGCACGATTGCTGAAATAACGCTGGACAGCTGCTGCAGCTTCTGACGATCGCTACCGTTGTGCAAGTTGCACACGTCCTACTGCACTCAGACAGCAGTCTCTTTCACAATACTATCAACTTGATACGCTTGCCACTATGTCAGAGCAGGCAGAACACTGACCGCCCGGTTATGCCTCCAAGGTTTTTCGCAAAAGGCAAAGACCTTACGAAACAAGCGATCTCGGCTATACCCAACTATCGTTGAACGCCGTAAGCCTCTTAACTGTGAAAGCTGTGCAACTACGTAAAAGTCACAGCCGCATGCGGACGTGTGCACCGTCATTGCCTTGGCTATCCGCACTTTTGCATGGCAAACGCCGCGCAAAAGTGTTTGCCTTGCTTTCGAGTACAAAAAAAGTAAATTCTGGGACGCCAGCATTCGTGAACGGTAGTGGTACTAACAGCAGTGGCAGCAGCAGCAGTAGTAGTAGTAGTTAGTAGCAGCAGTAGTAGTAGTAGTAGTTAGTAGCAGCAGTAGTAGTAGTAGTAGTTAGTACCAGCAGTAGTAGTAGTAGTAGTTAGTAACAGCAGTAGTAGTAGTAGTAGTTAGTAGCAGCAGTAGTAGTAGTAGTAGCAGCAGCAGCAGCAGCAGGAGTATTGGCAGTAGTAGTAGTAGTAGTATTGGCAGTAGTAGTAGTATTGGCAGTAGTAGTAGTATTGGCAGTAGTAGTAGTATTGGCAGTAGTAGTAGTAGTAGTTGTAGTTGTAGTTGTAGTTGTAGTTGTAGTATTTCTAGCAGCAGCAACAGCAGTAGTAGTAGCAGCAGCAGCAGCGGCAGCAACTAACATTTTATATAATTTGATACAAAGGATTAGGAAAGGGGATAAGGAAGGGAAGGAAATCACTACTGACCGCAGTAACTGTATAGCGCAATCTGCTGACACCTGAACGGCGCTACCCAGTGAAACGAGGGGGGAGGGGGAGCAAAAGGACAGCGATAAAGAAGACAATCATTTACATATTTAGAACAGAGTGGTTTGAGACAATATATTCACAGTTCGCATGTGGAGCGACTCCCTCGAGAGAGTCGACAAGCCCCGCACAGACCGGCTTTGTTAGGTCACGCGGAGCAACTCGTAGTCACGCGAATGCTCGAGGAAGCCGCACAGTGTTTTGTGACCGACCTGCCGCGCGCGAAGGAGACCGCGCGGCCAGTAATAGCGCCTCGGCACTGTCGGCCGGCAGCTCGTGTGCACGGTATCACGCAACAAACATACACACATGTGTGTGTATCTTGCTGGGATTTCGTTTTCTTTTTTTTTCTTTCACCTACCGCATCCTTTTGCCCCTCCCCCAGTACAGGGTAGCCAACCGTAGATAATCTCTGATTAGCCTCCCTGTCCTTTCTATTGCCTTTGTTTCTCTCTCTCTCTCTCTCTCTCTCTCTCTCTCTCTGGAGTTCCTCTTGCGGTGCTTCGAAAGCACTGCGCTGCGGGAGCAAGCGTTCCAAAGTCTCCACTTCATAAGAGTTGTTGCAGTCGCTCGGAGCGGCGAGACCAAGGCGCTGCCTGTGGGCCTCGGTCAATTCGCAACCGCGCTCAATTCGCAACCGTAGCATTCCTCACCCGTTGCAGCTGCAACATATTCGGCACGGTGAAAGCGGGCAGGTGGACGGACTGTCTGATCAAAAATACACACGTACGCGTGCCATGTTCGAGCAGTGGCTGTACGACAGCTAAACGGTTCCTCAATGGCGATTGGTTGATTGATTGGTATTGGAAGAGTCAACGGACACATTGCCTGCGTCTCCACGTAACAATAAACTCTTGATAGAATATTAATTAAATTCTCTGGCTTTACGTTCCAAAAGCAAGATCTGATTATCAGGAAAGCTGCAGTGTGGCACTACGGATTAACCTCGACCGCCCGGGGTTCTTTAATCTGCACGCAACGCACGGTACACGGGCGTCTGCATTTCAGCCCCATTGAAATGCGGCCGCCGCGGTCATGATTTGATCCCGCGATCTGTGGCTTAGTTGCGCAACGCTGTAAGACGCTAGGCCACCACGCGGCGGGTGCAGAATAAATTGAAACCACGAGAAGCAAAAAAGCGATTCTCCAGCCGAGCTTATGGTCCATGAAGTTGTATATTCAGAGAACTAAAAAACAGCGGTGGGCGAAGTGCACTTACCTTCTATAAGAAAGTACGGCAGGCTGGCGTCCGAGTGGATGACGTCAACGAAGTTGGCGTCGCTCGGATCCAGCCGGACATCGGGGTGCGTCCTGTAGAACAAAGGACCGGCAGGGTCCAATCCTGGCGGCGGCCCATTGAGTCCCCGCAGTTAGGCCTAGCGCGAACGAGCTTTCGCGTCCTTTATACGTGAGGCCAAGGCACGGAACCGGAAGCTTCCGGCTCTCACCCATCGGTACCAGTGCATTCCGAAGAAAGCCTTCAGCGCAGGCAGCTGTGCATTGCTTTTGTTCTATTGATGATTGTCTTAAATACGATTAGATTTACTCCCCTAAACAATATGTTTGTTCTCACTGAACTCGTACTTACGAGCCCCCAACAACACCTTAACTTCTGGTACTCGCCTAACTTGAACGCGTAACACTCTTTGCTGACGAACTCTTGGATTATTTATCGATTACCTGGTTCAACTTCCGGTTCCGGTCCCGCGAACGGGTCATCGCCAGAAAGGCATACCTGAGATTCGCCCAAGTTTGTGCAGTCTTGAGCCGGCGTAGCCACAGATCTGGGCGCCCAAGCTGTGCCCAACGCAGTGGAAGGAAGACGGGCTTGATCCCAACACCCGCTGCAAAACAAAAGGTGTTAGCATCATTTGGCCGTTTGTGCCTATTACCAAGCTCGTCTACCTCGGTCACCACTGTTCAAGCCAAGCATGACTGATTACCGATCTACAGACATACAGCACAAAGAAATAATTTCAGCTTTTTTCGGTTCATCCCGGTGTTTGGTGTTCATCGGCGTTCCCATGTAGGATATATATGTGGATTGACGTAGATAGCTTGGTCCGCTCGGTGCGTTCTGGTTGCTGCTTTGCCGGGTACACAACTTAGCCAATGTGCATACACCTGCATTAACGAACAACTTCGGCCCTGCGTATTTGCCACTGTGTATGTGCTATTGAGTATGTAGCCATTGTCCTTGGTCAATCCTCCACAATGGGTGTGCCACTGCGACAAAGGGGTATGAAGTTTTGAACTTATTTGGGTATGTGTCGTGCTTCTCTTTGTCATATACCTCTCATCAACCTTCGATCCTTTCTTGGCAAGCGTCACGTGGCCTCCGTCCTCGTGACGCAGACAACTAACAGCTACGAGCGACGAGGTTGTGCCCGGGCGGTGCATTGCTGCTGCTACCGTGCTAACTCACTCATGTTTCGGGTCATTTACATTCCGACATAGCGTTGGATGGGAGTGCCTGTTTTCTTCAAATACTGATTTTGTGCACATTTTAGTGAGTAATGACAGGCCGTGCTAAGAAACGAGGATCCACGAAAAGGCGAAGCACCTCGATGGTCTTGACTAGAAAGGCAATCTCTGCCCCGACGACCCTGCCGTTGGCCGTGGCCTGGCTGTAAGGAAGCACGTTGCCTCCGCGCCAATCGACCACTATCACGTTACAGTCCATAGTGTCCAGGAAGCGGTCCTTCATCTCCTGCAAACAAAGGACGGTGGAAAAAAAGTTACTGGCATCGCAAATACTCTCTTCTGAAAACATCAGGATCGAAAGACAAGAATACCCAGGACAGCGCCCAACAAAAATGAAAAGTGTTGTAGAAGTTACTTTACATGTGCGATGTTAGAAAAGCAGGTCCTGGGCCATGGCCTTAAATAATTTTTCAATGCCAGCCCTGTGAAGCCGAAACAGCTTGTCACTGAGGGAGCACTACTTCCCCAGTAGTTTGTGACAACTTACGGGACATGTCTAAGGTCATGTCAACTATCTTTCATCCCAAGTCATGTGATAGCTGAGAAGGTGGCGCGGAGCGGCAGCTGCGCCCAGCGCAAGCTTGCCCATGCTATAGCAACAAGAGGTATTATTCGTACTAGTGCGCGAAATTTTAACCAGAGGTTTACTGACTAGTTCTAGAAAGAATTTCTGGAAAAAATTCCCAGAAAAAAAATAGGATTGCACCAGTGGCAACTAAAGTATATCGAATTGGACCATAGATAGCTCGAGTATAATCCAAGTAACAGGAAAGGTCAGATGCACATAGAGAGCGCTGTGTATGGGTTTCTTTTGCGTGACGTGCCCAATTGCGCTATATACCCACCAGTACGTTATTCCACGTCGCCCAGTCTTCAACGCACAAAACAACCTGCCGCGTTTGACAGCCGGAGAAAGTCAAATACACACGAGAAAGGCATACGGGCTGTATTACCTACGACAACCACACTGACTTCAACTCCTGTGGAACGAAAAGAACTCTCGTATTCAGCATCCAGCGATGGGAAGTGCCAGGAGCGCAACGGGAACCACAGCACACAACTTAACGGCATGCCAGTTGTCCCAGCTAACGTTAGCCAAGCTGTTATGAGAAAAACAAGTACACGGTGCATTATACAATTAAAAACATGTGGTGTTCGTTCATCACAGGTCCGACGACCGAACACCGTAAGTATTATAGCTGCATCTTACACCATGCTTATTTCTCTATTTTTCTCACAACCACTTGGCTAACGTTAGCAAGGACACCCTCTATATGGTGAAGGGCCGGAGTAGCCCGTATAATGTTGACGAAGCCTATGCATACAACGCTGTCTTTACAGCCGACCTCAAAATTTACGGACCACGAGATCTGAGAAAAAGCTTATCTGTGTAAGCGCACAACGCAGTATGGTATTCGTATTTCCGGCGCCTAATAGTATGCGTGAACAACATTGCTATGAGCGGTTTTGCAGGCTACTGCCAGAGCGCGCTCGGGATTTCTACGTTTTCTGAGATTGCGCGGTCTGTAAGCTTTCGTCGTTGACTGTACGTGCTTGACTTTGTGCCGTTATCATGCGCTGCAAGCCATTCATCGCGATCCGATTTTAACCTGAAAGTCTAATCTCGTAACGTAGTACGTATGTTGTCATTATCAGTGGCAGGGGTTACGAGTGTGTACGGCGATACCTGTTGCGCACGGCTAATATAGACAGCAAAGCGAGCAGCGGCCATCTTGAGCCTCGTTCCAATTCTGAGCCAATGAAAAACTGCTTCGCGAATACAGCATCAAAGTCAAAAACGACGCAGGCTACATTGCAGTTCAAGCAAGATGGTCGCCTGGAAGCTTAGAGGCAAGTTTGCCTGCCCCAAGCTTGCGCACATAAAGAACATAGTCAAGTTTTCATGTACAGTACCCGATCAAAAATTCCGAGGCTACAGCAAGAGAACATATTCACTTCGTGCCCTAGCTTTAGCGCATATCCAGCTTTTCTGCACAAGTGCCAAGTAGCGCCCCAAGCTGCCGCGGCACGAAGCTTGCGCGTTTTCAATGGAACGAGCGGGTTTTTCGCGAATAATTAAATGTGCAAGTCGATTACTGAAACACGCAGGTGACGGACGTATACTAGAAGACAACCTAAAGGAGACAAATGCAGTGCTCATGCTGTGAAAAACTAGAATTTTGTTCGAAGAGTGGTTAAAGATTCATACATGGGGAGCCTATGGAAACGACGAAAATTTGTACTCGATTTTCGTAACGAAAACGGTAGCTGTGTTAAAACTGCGGCTGCTATTGTAATAGCCGCTACAGTGAATGTAGTCCGGACACTCAGCTTTAGATTGATGCCTATCTCGACTCTGTACACATGGCGTAACACTGCTCCCAAAAGCGATTTTTGAGACACGGTTGTGGCAATTCACGTGGTATCTTGAAAAGCCCGAGCGCATCTTTGCGGAAACGTCGGAAGCCGTGGGCGAGTGGTTTAATCGCACGCGCCTGTCGTCCCGCGCCACGCTGGCAGCGGTTCGAAACCGTGCTCCGCGATATTCCTTTATCAACAATGTATCACGTAGTTTCACATTCTCCCACTAGATGGCACTATTACAAAACTCAAGATTTTGTTTCCGGCTTTGTTTTTCGGTGGTGCTCTTCACATATTATATTTGCTATCTTTACTTCCTAAAAGGTAGCAATGTGTTGTTCATTTGTAAGTCACACCTTTATAACCCGATTTTAGTCCTTGGACGAAGAAGCATGCGCCTGTGTTTGTGTTGCATTTAAAGAAAACTATCGTGCCTTGTAGCATGGACATGCTCGGGAATTCTGGAGATTGCACCTTCACCAATCTGTGGAACTTCAAAGCAATACACATGTGTGAATGAATGGGAAAATTTTCGAAAATTTTATTATAGTACATCGGATGAGTATTGACTTGAAGAAGCACGAAATTTAAACCGTAAACGATTTATTATAGCTGCAGTTTAAACGGTAACTGCAGAGCAAGTGTCATTCAGTCTGTTTACGGGCGCATGTTTTTGTGAGGCAGCAGGGAAGGAGAGGGAGTGTAATGGGTGCGCACACCTTGAGCGTGCGTGCGTGCGTACTCGCATTTGCGCATGCGCGTGTGTTTGTGTCTCGGTATTTGAATCTGCGTGCGCGTAAGTGCGTGTGTGCGTGTGCGAGCATACGCGCGCTTGTGTGTGCATGCGCACGTGTGTACATTGTGCGTGTGCATGCGTGGGCTCGTGTGAATGTGTATGAGGGCGAACATGTGTCGTATCTCTGTGGCTGTGCTTGTGTGTGCGCGTATGTTTGTGTGCGATCAAGCGAGCATTTCTCTGCTTACACCTACTGTCGAGACGAATGGGATACAGAGTTTATTTAAACCCATATTGAAATCTACTAGACAAGAACGAATGACACTGCATTTATAGCCCTGTCTTCCTGAAAGCGAAATCAACACAAAAAAGTGCCCGAGTTTCTATATAGCCGCTCCAGATTTTGTCACGATGGCCCCATCACCATTGGCACGGCTCCGTGAGCAGCTACCGAGCGTTTCACCTTTGTTATCTTCATTGCCTCGGCGGCAGCGCATTGTCTTTCTGCCAGCGACGCGCTTAATCTGCACCATCATTGCGTCATTTATCGCTTTGGCGACCAAGCAAACTTCCGGTGGCAAGCGTTCACTGCTGTATTCACATTAAAACTTTGAAGTGCTTGCCTTCAAAAAAAACAACATGAATAAAAATGGAACGCGGACTTTCCGCAAGGAACATGCTCACGCAGCTATACTATTGATGACATCGCAAAAGGCTAAGTGCGGGCACGTTGACCTTACAGACGTGCTTTTTCTGCGTCTGTTGCGCTTTCAGAGAGCGTTTAATTGCGAAGTATTTGTTCAGATAGCTCTTACAGAGGCATCTTCAATTGAAATTTCTTTGCTCGGCAATGTGATTACGAGGAGGGGCTACAAACTACTCATTTATTTTAGCCAACTGTATCAAGTATTGAAAAGGGGTGCATTAGGGCAAGCTCTTGGGCCAGTTGGTGCATGATGAACTTGAAAAAGGGGTACCGGCGAAACACAAAGGACGCGCACACAAGGAAAAGGTGTTAGACACGGACGGACGCTGGACTGTCTTGGGAGGAGTAGAAGTTGCGCATGCGTCGGCTGTTTTTCACATGGTAATGTATCTTCGAGGTCTTATCTGTGCACATGTATTGGGAGGAGTTCAAGATACGCATGCGTTGGAGGTTATGTGCGGCAATGTAAATTTCAATAAAGTACAGTTGAAAGTCCAGCGTCCGTCCGTGTCTAACACCTTTTTCCTTGTGTGCGCGTCCTTTGTGTTTCGCTGGTACCCCATTTTTCAAGTTTATTGAAAAGGTAATTACCGTGGCTTCGTTGATTACGCACACAACTTCTCAACTTACTCCGTATCAAGAGGTTACCACAGTGTACAATCGAATTATAAAATGGTGTCGCCAATATTTGTATTGGTTTAATAGCTTTATTTGGTGCAGTTAAAAGCAGCCGGCATATTGACTGTGCAGTAGTCGTATTATAAAGCAAGTGTCAAAGCTCGGACAGGTTTTCTTTGCGCAAATCAAGTTCATGAACGTAAACGCATGTGCCCAACCATGCACTTCTGCTTTTGCAATTGATTCTCCTAAATTATACAAGCAGCGCCGAAGTCCTACGGTATGTCACACAAGGTGCGCGAGAACATTGTGCTTTCTGCCGATTATATTTCTGAGCGTTGCTGGCATCACGGTCGTTCTCCTGACGTCATCAGAAAAAAAGAACAGTACCTGGGGGAACGCATTGTGTACATTCTCAGTACATTGTAATATATAGAATAGCGCTGACTTGTATGTTAGAACGAAACGTACTGAAGTATTAGGATGAGGGTATTGCTGCATATATTTTGGCCGTCTATAGTTAAGACCATGTGGCTAAGACCTAAAGAACAAAATACTGTGATTTTGTGACAATGAATGCCGAGATAGGTACGGTCATGTGAAATATGAGCTTAGACAACGCCCGTGCTGCAACTGGCCCCTGTACTACATGGTATATTGACACGAGGAATACTGATTTGATAACTGTGAGTAATAGGAAGGTGTTTAGCTCTTCAATTTCTGGTATACGTCGGCGCCGCTGTGCTGTCTTGGAAGCCCTTTCTGCCACGAGTACTATGTACTCGTGGTAAAACAACTGTCCATTATTCTTTTTTTTATTTTTTGGGTGAGCTTTCTTTAGCGTCTAACCCCTGTTCCAAAGTAATCGGTTGCCTCAAGACGCGCCTGCACGTATTTCTAATATCCAGTACGTCGTCACGGGTTCAATGGCGAAACAGCGTTGTTTAATAAGATTGCGCGCGTGAAGCCAATACTGGCGTACATTCTCGATCCTATTTGAACTCCCGAGCTTGCGCTGCAACGCACGAGCGTTCCGATCTGATCAACTGATGCCTTGATCCATCGATCAGATTCAGAGGAAGCGCTACTTTGCGCGCAGCCACAGTTGTGATTTGAGCGTTTCTTTTATTTTTCAGTGCTAACTCGTCCTATAATGAGTTAGATTCGTGATTCTCCCATTTGGAATTGCCTTGTCCTTCGCGTCACTACAACGTGATGGTACGGACGCGCTACATTTTCATTGAGTCAATACTGGGAAATGGACTAGGACTTTTCTTGCGCGTACGCGTTTGCACATCTAACACAATAATTTATTATACATAACTTACTTATTAATTCAGGAAGTTGTAAAAGACGGTAACCTTGTATTAACAGGAAGTCTTAATAATAAAGATAATTTAAATGCTTATCAGTCGGATTTCACCTCATTGCAGGGAAGGAAATTTCAATAGAAATATCCTTGATCATTAAAAGCCTATTCTCTTCAACACGTTTCATCTGAGCTCCAACTTTGCAAGCTTATACCGACTTGAAGCTGGTTCCTATCATGGGCCCTTGGCATATGTCCAACCGTGTAGGACTGTACGGTGACACTGCCTAAGACTAAGAATTAACGCCTTTGCGAACTACGTGACAGTGCCCACAGAAATAGTTCGTGTGTACATGCGTGTGTGTGCTTAGGTTTATTTTTCCTTTTTTTATCCTTCTTCCTTTCTCACCTATTGCATCCCCTTGCCCCTCCCTCAGTACAGGTTAGCCAACCGGAGATAATCTCTGGGTAACCTCCCTGTCTTTCCTTTGCCTCTCTCTCTCTCTCTCTCTCTCTCTCTCTCTCTCTCTCTCTCTCTCTAGAACAAAGGGT
This sequence comes from Dermacentor variabilis, assembly GCF_050947875.1. Classification (NCBI taxonomy): domain Eukaryota; kingdom Metazoa; phylum Arthropoda; class Arachnida; order Ixodida; family Ixodidae; genus Dermacentor; species Dermacentor variabilis. Next base: position 34,437,187 of record NC_134578.1, on the reverse strand, counting down.
TATTCCGAATGTTTCATTTCGGGGTGGCGTGTTACCCTCGTGCCCTTCACTCAGGTTAACAAACACGCATAAGACGAAAGTGCTGCGTAAGGAGCGTCGTTCGCACGAGGTCGCGGGATCGAAACCCGGCCACGGCGGCCATGTTTAGATGGGGGCGAAACGCGGAAACACCCGTGGGTACTTAGATTTAGGTGCACGTTAAAGAACCTCGGGTGGTCCTGAGTCCGCCACTAAGGCGTGCCTCATAATCTTATTGTGCTTTTGGCACGTATAGCCCCATAATTCTGCCGCCACATCTGCCGTGATGCGATGTGCCATGAGAGGCAAATACAATGTTCAACCTTTTCATAGGTTATAAGCGATGGAGCACAACAACACCTCAAACGAACACGTATCCCTGTATATTCTGTGTACAACGCAGACAAACACCAGTGGTACACGCAAGGTAACATTTACCATCAACTCACTACTCTCGTATTGCATCAAACGCTGATGAAATGAAACATTCGCAGTCATTATCACCGCTAAATATCGCCAATCAAAGCAAACAACACGGAGAGCTTCGCCTACATCGATTCCCGCAGTGTGTGGGATCCGCATAATTTTCTGTACCAAGTTATACGCGTAACGATTGCGCTCATTAACAGATAGCTATAATCGCAGTGGGAAAAAGAGGTTGTCGTGTCCACGGTAAGTTTGATTTAAACAGCTTCAATCCAATGGCCGTTGCGTGATTGCCGACTTCCGTGGGAATCTCCTCGTCAAAATGGGCTACAGTTGGTAGTGAATCCAAGAAGTTGAGGAATGGCAAGACAGAAGCTTACATACGGCCACAGGAAAATAAAATGACTTTTTGAGCAGCAACCTCTACCGAAAATCCCCCATAATATGAACACAGGTCGATAAAAATGCGGGCATCTTGGGAAAGGTGAAACCGATGGAAATACGAGGACCGCACTAGCTTAAATATAAAGATAACTTAAAGATAAAAAACCGCAGCGTAGGTTGGCAGGGAGGCCAAATTTTGGGACAAATAAATTTGCCGTTGAAAGGATTCAGCTGAAACCCGATGTCACGAAATAAGTCGACAATGTCGGCATCTGTTGAGAGGTCCAGATAGGTCCTATGGCCGACGCCAGCGCCCCGCAGCTATCGGATGACTACAAGTATAAGCAAGATGCTTAGTCGCTGTCTTACAGGATGTGTACTTACAGGGTGAGGCATGTGTCTGAAATGTGAGACGTAGACTATCACATTAACTACAATACACTCTACGGTGTCGTTCTTCAGAGGCTGATACCGATTTTCGCGCAATGAGGATGCGAACAAATTGTCTCATGTGCTGACTGTCACCTTCTTCAAACCGCGAACATTCCTTAATGATGTCATCGACAGTCGCACAGCTCTTGAACGCAAGTAATTGCGAGGAGTTGTGCGCGAGGCCTTTGAGTACGCGGGCAACCTTTTTGGGCACTCAATACCTGCTATTCTGCATTGCGGCTATATTATAAAGGCAGAACGGCAACATGGTAGCCAATATGGAGAACAGACAAACCCTGCATGTATTACTGCACATTAATCTTAAATAGAGGTCATCTTTCACGAACGTGAATAACCGTGACAGGGCAGTGCTTTGACAACTAAATGCAAGTAAGCCATGCCCAAAAGTGTGCCTGGCCCGGCGACCAGTAAATATGACGTTATATTGTGAACAGCTTCGACCCTAGCATGCTAATGGACGAAATAAACAGTTCGCATAATTATTGGGCCATACCTTTTGCCCCAAGGTACAAAACCAACTTGTTCATGCGTCTATCTTAATACCTAAGCACATATTCTCGCGAGTCGCAGCTGCTGCGGTAGGCCATCAGTACGGAAAGCAATATTGCTAGGGAAATACTACCTTAACAAAACCGATAGGTGAAACATAGAAGCCATTCACAACGGCCACTCGCGTAGACACTGAGAAATCTTTAGCTCAGGCCTCTTATATAAATCTATGGAAATTGAGAAATAGTTTTTTTGAGCAGCCACAGCACCAAATTTGCTAGGTTTATTCTACTTGACGGAAAAAAATTTGAATATGGTTACTATTGGTTGCGAATGTTCGATTTAGGCAGTCATTTCTTATAAAAATTGGCAGAAATCGCATATTTTTAGAAAGCGAAACAGTCTGTTACTCATCAATCCAAAAGTATATCACAATTTCGTCGATTGTACCTGGGATACATCCCGTACGATTGTACATCTGAAGCGGATAAAATTGATAAATTATACATGACTATAAAAATGCCAGTAATTTGTAAGCATAACTTTTCCGAAAAACTTGTAAACAATCTAACAAATTCACGTAATATATAAATCGACTAATCAAATTTGTTTGCTTTGAATGTTCTCATGAATGCAGTTTACAGAATTGCGATATCTATTCTAGGAGCAGAGCTGCAAATTTGTAAGCTTCGTAGTTCTTTTTCAGCCTTGTCCCATTTTTCAAAATTCCTTTTACAACATCCAGAAATAATTCGAAATTCTGCATCCCACATTCACTAGAATCTAACATGCTCTTTCAATTACAACAAATTTTATTAAAATCGGCCCAGAGGTTATCACAGGAAAGCGTTTCTGCGTATTACATGTGTTTGAATAGGCGACAACAGAGTTAGGCCCGAGCTAAAGCTGCCGCAAAGTGCTTCCGACGATTATCCTAGCCCGTTGACTTCGCAGCATTAAAAATGAGTAAAAAGAAGAAATACCGTGGCTGCCTTTCGGGAAGCCTCTGAAAAGCCCGCAATCAATCACCGCTGGGTTTCCTTCGTCACGACTAAACGTCCTTAGGATGACAAGTAATTTTCAGTCGACGATTGTCCACTCTTTGTCAAGAACATTGACAACGCCGGCGGGACAATCTTTGCGGTGAAGTTCATTGCGCAGGGATAGCTTTCAATTCTTTTATTTTTGTTTCGTTGACGTCATCACTACGTTTCTGCGAAAAGTTTGAAAAGTTCAAAGTTGCTACGCCACGTGCAGGCACTTCCGCGAACTAAACCCTGATGTCCAGAAAAGCTGGATACCGGGCACGATCCCAAGAACTCCAAGGTTCTGAGGAGGGAAAAGGGCATTGTTTCTCACCACCAGCCACGGCTTCCAATTCTAAATTACGTCAGCAGCACCCACCACCTGTGAAAGTCAACGTGTTCGCCGATGCGGTGCCTTGGCAACTTTTGATCAAGACTGTGCTATTAAATAAGTTTAGGCACTTTCAACAACCAAAGAATTTAAAATATAGCGATATTCTTGTGATGCCATTTCACCGACGGGAAGTTATTTCAAGTCGCAGAGACACGTTCCAGCACTTCGACTCCAATTAGTATTCCTAGTCGTCAAAGTAGACTGGCTTCGATGCTAGCAATAATCAGAACAGACTACATATGTGCTAAACCTAAACCGGTTTGGTTCTTATACGACGACACCAGCGTTATTACGAAATCACTTGCTTGAAATTCTCTTACAGAGCGAGAGAAGCAAGTCAGTCTGCGCAATTTTTCCCATTATCCCGACCGGTTGACCCAACCCGCCAGGCGGACGACACCATCCTCACTGCATACCATGGGGGACATGAAGCTGGCGAGGAATTTGTTTCTCAACTAACGAGGTCACCTAACCATGAGCTGAACTAACGGATCATGAACGTGCTCGTGCAACGACGACAACCACGCCCGAACTCATTCATGCTGAACCAAAAATAACTCCGTCTTGTGCTGTTTTTCCGCTTACCCTCAAGTTATTCTCGCTGATTAAAAAAACTGGCACACTGGAAGAGGCCCTGCGTTAAGCTGCAGCAACTACGGTGGATCAAAAAGACCCAAGAAACTCCAAGAAGGTTTTCGTATCTGCCCGTTCCTTCGTATAATTTCTTATGTTTTATTTTTTCCTCGTGGATAGGCTGGGACAGACACAGCTTTGAGAACCAGACCACAGCCGCTTAAAGGAATTAAACAGAACAAACGATTTTGGAATTCCTTCGTGCTCGAACTCCCCAACACGTGTCATCTTGACACTTCAGATCTCCCCTGACGATTCAAGGCTCATGCATGCTTTGTGCGGCTATGTAGACCAACCCGCATTCCTCACTTCCCCCAGTTCCGCTTCGCTCCGACACAAGCTGCGGCCAGTGGCCGAATGACGGAAATGTGCGGACGCGTGTGGCTAACGCACTCACGAAAAGCCAGTTTCCGACGAGGATGTTGTCCATGAAGCCGTGTACGATGATCTTGGTAGGCCTCTGCGGCCGGAACACGGTGCTGTGTTGCAGATGATCGACGTCGGACTGCAGGTACTCCTGGACCACGGGGTTGCTCCGCGTGAAGAGCAGGAACGTTGTGTTGACTAGATGCCGGTCGTCGGGCAGCAACGACACCGGCCGATACAGCAGGTGGAACCAGTGGCCACCGCTGCGGAAGCAGCCCAGGTCCGGCATGCATTTCTCGAAGAGGGCCAGGCTGTCTGCGTGTCGGAGACGAGAGAGACTCAAAGTGTGGATAGTGGGGAGTACGGACGCCAAAGGCTGAACAGACGCTAGAGAGCTCAGATCGGCACGATGAGTGGGTACTAACTCACCAATACTATTACGGCTGTACACTCGATCATACTCGCGCCCTCCGCTCGTGCCCGAGTACAGTCGCCAACCCTCACTCGCTTTCGTTCATACTCAGCACCCACTAATTCTGATACTCGCGTCCTCACATATGCAGCAAACTCGTAAGTTAGTACTCACGTGCACTGGAACTCACCGGCATTCATTCCCGTTGATAACCACGTCCAATCACACCTCTTGTCAATCAAAAAAAAGGAAATTACATTCTGGAGTATCACGTAACAAAACCACGATCTGATTATGAGACACATCGTAGTGGGGGGACTCCCGTCTTATTTTGACCATCTGGACATATTTCAAATGCACCTATAAATCTAAGTGCTTGGGAGTTTCCTGCATTTCACCTCCATTGAGATGCGGCCGCCGCGGTCGGAAACGAACCCGCGAAATCGAGCTATGCATCGTAACGCCATAACTACTGGGCTACTGGGGACATGACATGACAAGAACTTTATTTTAGTCCTGAGGGACTGAGATCTTGGGAAGCTAAAACCGAAGGCTCCCGAAAATCAAGTCGGTGGCGCCACCCACGATGGGACCGGGAGATGAAGTTCGCAGGGTTTTTTTTCTTTTTGTCACACACTCACACTCTTTTTCACATCTGTACTATCATTCTGAAGCATGTATGAGTCAGTTTGCTCACGAGTGTAAAAAATGAATGCATAACACATTAAAAGACATCAGATTTGTTGGCTTGATGTATTACAAACAGGGATCCTTCACCAAAGAATGAAAGAAAGCTATCGAGACGAATATTCTACTTGCACAATATATCGGCCGAATCGATTCCTATCCCTACTCCTGACTAACGAACCACCCTGTCGACACCAACCAGCACCTGTCACCTTTAGCAACGACATACACACACCACACTTCGAGTCACGTTACTTATCCCCATATACTTCTCAAGAATCAATGCGTTGAAATACCTTTTTCCCAAGAATTATAACGGAACGGAACAGTTTAAAGATTTGCGATATCTTCGCACTCTGTAACTCCTCCTTAATATCTTCCATGTATTTTTCTTTGAATACCTGACTTGCACCCGCCATAAAGTATGTACTATATGTAATAAATAAAGTATACATCAGTCGAAGTAAACTTACGGGAGGCAACGGAAGCTTTACACTTTCCGTAAACATATTACAGTTGCCGGATGCCGGAACACCGCAGATACCTATGGCAGTAGCATCGTTGATAGAGTTACATTGTGCCGCTCACTCGAACCCCATTGCCTTAGAACCGTCATTGCGTTCTTCATTGTTATCGCAGAAGGAGAAAAAATAAATCTGCTGTACGGCTATTGACTGTTGCTGCAGGCGCGTTTTCAACAGCAGATGGGGCGAACATAGCTGTTGTCATTATAGATAGCTTTCCCGTGACGTCATAGACGCAGTTTTTCACTGCGCTAGCACCCGAACATGGCGGTTGCAAAAACGTCAATGCCATCATATTATCACGCCTACATTATATTGCCTTCGACGACGACCGTGTTTCGCTAGGTTATCGCTGTTGTCGATTTGTCGCTCGGCGTTCCTTGTTTGCGCAGCTTCTCGGCGTTCGCGTACCTAAAGATGGCGGCCGCGACGACTTCAACGCAAACCATCTATACTTATGTATGCTCTGGTTCGGCGTCACTAGATGGTGCAACCAGCGCTGCTGCGCATGTCTGTCTCCGGAGTATTTGTGTTGCGTAAATAAGTAATGCGTTCACGGACAGGTTAAAACTCTACTCAATCGGCAGTCAGGCAGGCACGCACGCAGCAGGAAGCGCTATACAGCGACACTTGCGTGTCTAAGGATTCCCACCGACTGTCCAGGAGCATGGTCCAGTGAACAGCAGGGCCAACCAGAGGGCCCGCCAGGGTATCCAACCCCTCATGAACTTCGGGTGTTCGTCGTGGAACCTTAGGGGGCGCCCCCTGGAGGGCGCACCACAACTCTTCGCTTCACAGGCTCTGCGAGAAGAAAGTGGCAGCGTGCAGTTAGAGTCACTAGGGGGGGGGGGGGAGGCTCAATCTCAACACCGGGCCTGCAGAATACAAAACATTTCAATCCTTAGCACGTTGCTAAGGTTACATTATTCAAAAAGCAAGCGTAAAGGGGCACCACAGTATCAACAAAACACGTGTCGCGTGAAAAGGCGATCTCAGATTTTTCTTTCCCGGCCGCTGAGAAAGTGTCTCGGGCCGGTGGAGGAGGCCAATGAGAAGCGGCCGATTTATGAACATGGGCTAGCACCTATTTACTAACAAGCTGCCTTAACCAGCGCTCATTTTATAGCCTTCCTACGCCCAGCCCCAAAGATTCTCTCGGAAAGGAGTTATCAACTGGCTGCCCGGGAGGCATATCAGCAATAAAGCATCGAACCACGGCGATGGGTACGTCGAGAAGTGTCAGTCATCCAGTTTGCTGCACCGGCGGCGCCAGGAAATACAAAAAAGTGGCCCGATTGCCCGCTTCTCCGCAGTGCACGATTGCTTGGGACCCACGTGATAGCCTTCTGCCTATGGAGACACGAGCGGCGTTGATAAAACTCTGCTACCTTTGGTAGCATATGTAGCGATTCTATAGCGGACGATCGACCCCAATAGTAATGGCGACGCAACCCTTCCCACCATACACGGCGAGGAAGCCAGCCGCACAGAAGACACGGTTTGAATGAAAAAAAAAATTACGCAGATCCCACGCACTGTGGGAATCGATGTAAGCGAAGCTTTCCCTGCTGGATGCTTTGATTGACGAGAATTAGCGGTGATGTAAAGCTTGATTTCTTCAACGTTTAGGCTAACACGGGAGTGGTGAGCTGATGTTAAACGTTACCTTGTGTGCACCGCTGCTGTTTGTCTGCGTAGTACACAGAACACACAGGGTGTTTGCTTGAGGCATTCTTGTGCGCCATATTTTATAACTTCTGAGAGGGTTCAGCGTTGCCATTTCCTCACATGGCACATCGCATTGTGGCAGAAGTCTTCAACTTGATTTTGATTATGGGGCTGCACGTGCCAAAACCACACGGATTACGAGGCAAGCCGTAGTGGCGGACTCCGGATTAATTTTGGCGCCGTGATGTTCTTTAACGTGTCCCAAAATCAAAGTGCACGTGCGTTTTCTATTTCACCCCCGCCTCAACTCAACTTCAACTTTATTTCGCATTTTCCTCTTTTGCAGCAAAAGAAAATGCGAGGGCAGGAACAAAAGGCTGCACAATCGCTGCTTGGCGAGGTTCCTGTCCCGTATCTTTGACGAGCAGTTGCAGCATATTCACAAAGAGAATCTGTTACATGTGCACAAAACAATGTCAAATTATACAGACATCGATATTCACATCAGAACATTTATAACATATATATACATATATTCCACATGCGTATCTACACCAACCCTGCATCTCTACATATTTGCATCTGTACATGTAGGCATACATCTGTATCCAGAAAAAGGGGAGGAAAGAAGATCATGCACAAATTATAAGCAACACCTGAAAATATACACTTTAAAAATACCAACAATTCTACTCAGAATGCAACGGCAATGTTCAGAGGAACAAAAAAAAAGAAATGCGGAACGATGGAAAAGCGAGATTTGGAACATGCTAAAGAACTAACATGAATAAAAAATGAAAAGAAAAAAAATTTAAGAAGAATGCAAATGTTATGATTTATAAAATTTGACCATTACTAATTTAATTTCAGTGCCTTTCTCGTAATAGCATTTAGTTCGGTATGGGAAGCATGTATCGCGCTTAATATTCTCGGCACCTGGCACTGCAATCGCTTGAAACCATAATTAGTTCTTGTGAAAGGTAACACCCACTTTCTCTGTTTTCTAAATTGATATAACCCATCCTTGTTTGACTAAGTTGCACAGGTTTATGCAAACGCTTTTGTTACCGCGAAAATATTTTTTTTAATTTTTAAGACTAAGTTATAATCATAAAAATATTCAATAAAAAGCCCATTAAGAGCACGCAATATCTCGAGTTATGTGCATCAAACGGTGCGTTGACAACATGTCAGACAGTTTTCTTTTGTAATGTTTTTAAGCTTCGTATGTTTGCTTGTGATGTCGTACCCCACACTAGATTACAATAGCTAACATGTGAAACGAAGAGACTTATATGACATCAACTTTACCTTAGAGGGCAGTATGTGTCGTAATCGACAGATTTATTCCACATGCTCTCGCCAAAGTGGACATAATACGCTCAATGTGTGTATCCCAAATTAAATGTTTGCTAAAAATTACGCCTAACGTTTTGATATTATCGACTAATTCTATCCTTTCTGTGCCGAGGTAAAGAACAGTATTGCAGTTGACTTGTTTTTGTGGTGGCGTAAACAACACAGCCTTAGTTTTATATCCATTAATTGCTGATGAGTTTAGATTACTCCACTTTTGCAATAAGATTAAAGTTTTATTTGCCATATTTGTAAGTTGTACAATATCAAGTGATCTGAAAAAAAGAGTAGTATCATCCGCATAGACTATGAATTATGCATGTCCACTAATATTCGTTATGTCATTAATATAAATGTTAAATAATATTGGTCCGAGTACACTTCCTTGTGGAACGCCTTGTGTTAGTTCTCTTGCTGACGAAAGTTTTGATCCAATTGCGACGCGCTACCTTCTGTGCTCAAGATATTATTTCAAAAGTTCAAGGGGAATACCGCGAAAGCCATAATGGTTTAATTTTGAAGATAGGGTTTTATAGTTAACCGAATCGAAAGCCTTAGAAAAGTCAACGAATACACCTTGAGTTAACATTTTGTTCTCAAAGTTATTTAAAATTATTTCTTTTTCGTCAGCAAGGCAAGCTCTGTAGACATTCCCTGCCGGAAACCAAACTGCATATCTGTTAGGTTGCTATGTTTATCACAAAATGACTTAATTCTAGCGCAAATGATCTTTTCGAGACCCTTCGAAATTACAGGAAGTATAGATATTGGCCTATAATTTGTTACATCGTTTTTCTTTCCAGACTTAAATATAACAATCACTTTCACTTGTTGCATTTTCTCAGGGAAGACGCCGTTTAAAAAGGAAATGTTAAAAATGTGAGTAAGCACATGTAACAAAAGATCAAGCACAAACTTAATGGGTTTAATCTGCAATCCATCTATATCACGCGATGTGCTGTTTTTTAAGGACATAAAGGTCGAGTATACTTCTGGTGTAGCAGGTTAAAAAAAAAGCTGTGTAAGCATTGGGAGTACTCAGAAAGGAAGTCGCATTTATATTATACGTGCTTGGGGTTAAAGACGTAAAGTGGTTGTTAAATTTGTCACCTAATTCTTCCCCACTAATTGCTTTGTTATCAAGTGTCAGCTCTAATTCCTGCTTATTATGAGATTCCGGCAGTAGAAGTTTATTTACTTCACGCCAAACGACATCGCTCCTAGTTCCCGCTCTATTAAAAACGTTTTCAATATGTCTGTTCTTGACGCTCCTCAATAATTTATTTAAATAGTTTCTGTATTATTTAAAGGAAGTGAAGTCCGCAGGATCCCGAGTCTTAAGAAACTTTGCGTACGAAGAATGTTTTTCACGGATCATTCTGAGGCATTCATCAGTAAGCCATGGTTTCCTAATGCTTCTCGATTTTTTAATTTTTTGTACGGGAAACAAACTTCGTAAACTTTTAGAAGTGTGTTGATAAATATATTATACGCTTCATTTGCGTCTGCGCAGTCAAGTACAGAGCTGAAGTTAATTGTTCTTATTTCTGTGCGAAAATTTTCTACAGTTTTCTGATTAATTGCTTGAATCTGAAGTAATAATAATAATAATATTTGGGGTTTTACGTGCCAAAACCACTTTCTGATTATGAGGCACGCCGTAGTGGAGGACTCCGGAAATTTTGACCACCTGGGGTTCTTTAACGTGCACCTAAATCTAAGCACACGGGTGTTTTCGCATTTCGCCCCCATCGAAATGCGGCCGCCGTGGCCGGGATTCGATCCCGCGACCTCGTGCTCAGCAGCCCAACACCATAGCCACTGAGCAACCACGGCGGGTTGAATCTGAAGTAGGTCCGAACGATGACACTTCCAAAATGAGCGATTAACCTTATATATCATGTACACGGACGAGTGATCTATGTTTCCTTCAATTACACCAGACTGCACATAGCCGTCCGAGCTATTTGTGATAAACAAATCAAGCAAGCATTCGGAATTGCTACAAATTCGTGTGGGTGCCGTAATTACGTTTCTGCAGCTGAAAGAATCAAGAATAATCTGCAATCTTCGCGACTTCGGCGTATTTACCAGAATATTAATATTGAAATCCCCGCCAATGACAAGTTGCAAGTGATTTGTGCTGATAAAGCACAACAATCTTTCAAGAAAAACATAAAATATGTCGATATGCGGCTGCCGCGATAGGAATCAAATCCACGACCTCTAGCAATGTCATAGCCGCAAAGCTTGCGCGGAGGCCACAGAAGTGTTGATTTGATGGTCGACCGCTTCCGTAGTGTCTCCTGGACTTCTCCTGTCTGGATGTCTCCTGGAGTCGTGCGGTGCGCTTTAATTAATGCGGCTCTGCTTCTGCACGCCCTGCGCGCGTTGCCCGCTTGATATATTCGCATGGCGTCTATTTTTCAGAAATAGCAGCAACGTACTGTATCGTATCTTGAACTTAAGCTTATCCTGTTTCCCCACAACGACTGTCGTATGGTAGTGGGGTTTCCTTGCCTTCTCATGTCACCTCCCCCCTCTCTTTTATTAGAACTGCCTCTTCTCCCTCTCCGTCTCCTCTGCACAGTTCTATCTGCGTCCCCTCTGGCCTCGCACGTTGGTAGAAAGGGAAGCGTTGCAGTTTCCGCAATGCTTCTGAGAGGCGTCACGGATGATTACAGCTGTCAAGCGGCTAATGTGGCGACGGCCAGGGAGCTGCAGTAGGCATTGTGCACATTCGACGTGGTGGGGGAAAAACGAGGTTCTCCCGCCGCCTTTTCTCTCTTACTCTCTGAGCCACTCCCCGACGCGGTGCGCGCGGCAGCAGCCCACAGCAGCAGCAGTGGGAAAGCCGAAGGAAGAGGCAAAGGCTCAGCATTAAAAGAAAGAACATAAAATACAGAGATATGGAATAGGCTCGACTGTAGTATGTGTATTAAAGCCTGATTAGCTCAAGCAGGCTTTTCAGGTCACTGTCGTCGTCCCGTTTCATAGTGGAAGCCATCGGAAATTAACAAATTCTCATTGCTGCGGGATTATCATTGCTGCGCGTGTGTGTTCAAGGCATATGGTATGAGGTTCCCGATTCAAAGAATGCATTCAGGAGAGTGGAGGCCTATGTGGGGTTTTGTTAGCTGCCCACGAGCTTCCTTACAGCAACGTTGCGATCGGAAATTCGAAGAAATGAACTCTGAGGGTATTCGCTTGTGTCATTCATTTATGCCACGTGTGAGTGCGAAAACAGGACATCTCGAGCTCGAGGGTACAAAAACAATTCTTTCTCCCTCTTTCATTTACCAGGTATAGTACACATTAGTTAGTACTCCTGCTTTTTTTTCATCTTTGTTTCTCTGCGTCACCTACAAGCTCGACACATTCAAAGCCAGCCTAAGCACAAATCCCACAGATTTTTACAAGTAATTACTCGAGAAAAAAATGTCTATGCCTATCCACGATCCATGACTCATGCTGCCGAGTGATGCGTGCGTCTTTTTGCAACCTGTTTTCCAGGAATTCGCAGCTCAGAACTGGCAGCAAGGGCAGTTCTTCCACGAGTTTTTCCTCCTCACCGTTTCCTACAATCACGTTCTAGTTTCTTGGAAGAGGGACACGGGCTCTACAACAATCGTGAGGGTCCTACAGTGACTCATCTTTTCAATACAGCATCCGCGTGGCCCATAGTGCGAACTACTCACGTGGTACACTCTATTCACTGTGTTTACCCTCTCGCCACGCAGTAGATAAGCCGCGTGCGCCCGACTCACACAGCAGCTCGCCTCCCCTTCCACCGTCTTTGTTCGCGCGCCTCGCTTTCGCCCAAAAGCTCCCTTCTCCGTGACTTCCTCGTCAACTCAATCGTAGGGTACAAAGGTGGTCTTCCTACTCTGGCAAATGTACCTAGTCGAAAGTGCCCCTTCTCACGGTAGCAGTCTTCGCTAACAAAACGTTAAGGCTCGCCGGCGTAATCGCAAAGTCAGCGCGATCAACGCCAGCTCAAGCGGGCCCTTCGTTTCTTTCAAACACGATACAGTGGTAGCAACATACACCCTTCCAGCCAGCTTCGGCTAATGTCCAGTTATATTTTTGCGAGGGTTTCTTGCAAATTTTACAAGTGGAGTCTTAAAGGACCAACCGTACGTACGCGCCGGCTAGCGGCTGATTGTGGAGTAAGCGATTATAATGTCTGTATCCAACCCTTCGTGCAGTAAAGTGTTTTTTTTTTCTCACTCTATCCTCTCCTGGAATCGGTTATGCATGGTGTTCTACGTGCTTCGCAGGAAGACCACCGCAAATGGCGTCCAGCTCTAAACCTGCCAGATATCGGCGTGCGCGGTTAGGCAGGGCGCAAGTCGTGTGTCCTCCTTCAAAAACGTCTCCACACTGGTCCGTCGAGTTCGCGGAATCTCCCTCTAACCACAACAGCCCGCGGACACAATGGAGTATGCTGGCATGTAATCGTGATGTACCTTGCACGTGAGGTGAAATGTGACGAGTAAATTTCGCTAGATAGTGTCCAAATTCACGTCTCATAGGGTGGCACCCTCTGGATTTAAAATGCGGCTCTTAAACGCTATGCTTGAAGGCTATGAACACTCTTAAACGCTATAGCCGTAAACACGTCAAAGACGTCGCGTTTTTAGACCACCTATATTCACTATTATAAATACCGTGAATATATAAACAAGTCCCTTCTTTTGTGACGTCATTGAGGTCTCCATATTGTAGTACAGCTAGCCCGCTGAAAATCTGCTCGTTGTCCAGATCAGCTTTTCACCAGCAGCACAGCAGAAGCTGCGAGCAGGACTGCAAAACGAAGATGGTATTCTTTTATCGCTGGGAAATTGTCGCGATTGAAGTCCAGCTGCTTTTGAACAGTAATTTTTCACGTATTTTCGCTCATTGTATGATTAACGCAATCAATTGTACTCGCTGGTTAAAAACATTGGATGCCTAGCTGTGATTTCATCTGCAATGATTCCAGCATGGGCATGGCTGGTGCCGTAGTCAACTTATCACGGAAAGCTCTGGTGCGACTCGTTTGCTACATCGGGTTCACTGCCCTGTGATAAATACAGAGCGTCAAAATTTATATTATTTGAGAGATGGACTGCAGCCTAATGCGCAGGCGCAATGATCGCACCACCGCATAGCAGCTCAAAAATTCAAATAAGCAAGCGACTTGCACAGCGCGGACACGCACAAACACAACGTCACATATGTCGCCAGAGCATGAGCATGACCGAAGCATGACCGAAGGTCAAGTGTCTGGAGTTGCACGGAGCACGTGTTTGCTTTGTGGATGTTATCAACAACATACACAACCGAAGCGCTACATTCAAAGATTATTGGTTAAGATGAGGCATGTAAAAAAATGACGAACGCCAAAGTAATCAAGGCCAGCGCACCTAAGCCACACACCAGGAACAGACGCCAACTATCATTGATCCGAAGTCGCTTCCATGTACAACAATTATCCATGTCTTACCTTCGCCGCTGCTACAGTCTCGCCCTCAGTAGCATCCAATACGTACACGAGGTTCGGTCAGTTGGCAGGGGGTCTCCGCGCAACGCATCACAACACTGTTTTTTTTTTTTTTTGTTCCAACAAGTCAAAGCGAAAGCAGTCACGTGCAATATGCCAAACCAGAATACCGGAGCAGAACGCGAGAGCAATACACGTGTTGATTTCACGCACGGCGAAAAAAGGCCTTTCAGTGCCTGTGGCGACCGCTGGGTGGCGTCACTCGCAGTCTCGATGACGTCAACGAAAATCGTGCGAGGCGCACGTGGTCGAATTAGTCAGAAGGGCCTCGAGCAGCCTGGCCCCCGCCGGGATTTTCAACTTGGAAAAAAAACGTGGGCGTGACTACCGACGGCAGTAAGACATGGCAGTAAGACAGGGCAGTAAGACAGGGCAGTAAGACATGTAAACTATGTGGGGAGCAAAATGCCGGGTGATTTTTCTTGATAATCGGCACCCGGAGAGTAGCACGGGAGGCGAAGGTCAAGTGTCTGGAGCCAGCAAAAAGGGGGAACAGGGTCAGCACAAAAGGAACAGACCATGGACAAAGGCTGGCTAAAGAAAAGACCGAAGCGAAGGAGGAAAATATCAGGCTCGATGGGAGAGGGAGTTGCCCACCCGAAAGCAGCCACGAAGCTGCAAGAAAAAGAAAAAAAACCATATGGGCCGCTAACGAAGACGGGGAAAGCAAAGACACATTGACCACGGCACGTGCAACTGGTTTATTCCGGGTGCAGAACCATGAATGGATAGATAGAGGCATGCGCTGACTAATCGCAACTTTTGAGACAACTGGCGTTTGAACGATGCAGCCACCGATTGACAACGCAGTAGCGACGGATCACTAGCCCAACTAGGAGTTTTCCTTTCTTTCATAGTATGCTTCAATGAGCTCACGTTCTTGCTTCTGCCGAGAATCTTTATCCCACCGAAACCTGGTTCACCCATGCAGGCCTTTTAGTGACAACAGGTCAATGTGCCTTCCTTTCTACGTGTATCTATTTAGTGGCAAACATATGGCTCTCAGCAAACGCAAACCAAGGCAAGAATCGGTTCTTATAAGGCTGCAAAGAAAAAGACAATCATACAGATTTCTAGGAACGAAAGCTTCCGAGTTGGAAAAGAAGAAAATTCGTCCTGATCCGCAATCGTAATGATTGAAATCTAGCGTCTTTGGGGAGGGGGAGAAGGTGTCGTTCTATAATCTGAGGAGGCCGAAAGACTAGATAATGGCAACCGAATTAATCGACAGCCCGAATCGTAGGAACATTAAATAGGCATAGCCTCCAAAATCGGTCGGCGCGAACTCATTTCAACCCATCTCAGAGGCCATGAGATAAATGAAGTTATGCACAAATCGACGTGCTAGAAAAACTTTCAGGGAAAATTGTCATTCGCCCGAGACATAGGAAAGAGCCGATATATAAACCCACATGAGGGTTTATCAAAACCAGTTGTATAATACAGTAGAAAGGGGGAGGGGCGCGCTTCTATAGTGAATCCTCACGGCGACAATTAAGGGACATGGACTGCGTTAATGCGCTCCTTGAAAAGGTGGCTTTATCAAAGAGGTGAGAGGCTTTATTTGCTTGTCTACAAATTTTGGCAACAATAGTTCCCGAGGGATATCGTGGGAGATCGCGTGAACAGCTGCACTTCAATGCGCCATTGAAATGATGAATTTTCAACACCTTATAGCAACTCAGCAGTCAATACGTGCTGCTCCGACAACTGATTGTAAACGACCGAAATTTGCGCCAGTGCAAACCGATCTTTTCAACGAGAGTTGCCTGGCCGCTGCCACAATCCGCCAGAACTGTCGCGAACACCCACTAGAATATATTATTCATCGATTGATTGATCGCTTACAGACAATAAAACAAGGTTATAGTAAACGGGTGATCAGAAAGTTGCTCTTAACGTGAAAGAGCTTATTTTCTCCCAGGAAATTGTATAGGTCAGAGAAGGCCATCAGCAGAGTGTGAAATGCTGTTTCGTGAAAGGAAGCTGTAAGCAAAAGGTACAAAGCCAAATGAAATATGTGGATTCCACGCGCTGTGGGAATCGATGTAAGCGAAGCTCTCTGTGCTGTTTGCTCTGATTGACGATAATTACCGGTGATGTTCACGGCGGACGTTTACTTTTGTCAACGCTTCGTCCAACGCGAGAGATGCGAGTTGGTCTTAAACAGTACCTTGCGTGCCCCACTGTTGTTTGTCTGCGTAGTACACAGAACACACAGTGGGCGGTGTTTGCTTGAGGCATTGTTGTGCTCCATACTTCATGACCTCTGAGAGGGTTGAGCATATTCATTGCTTCACATGGCACATCTCGTCGTGACAGAAGTATTAAACTTTAATCGAATTCTGGTGTTGTACGGGCCAAAACTGCAATCGAATTGTGAGACACGCCGTAGTGGCGGACTCGGCATTAACTTTGACGCCATAGCGTTGTTTAACGTGTCCATAAATGTAAGTACACCAGCAATTTGTTTTTCGCCCTCGTCGATATGTTGCCGCGTTCGGGATCAAACCCACGACCTCGAGCAATGCCATAGCCGCAAAACTACCGCGGCGGGCACAGAAGTGTTGATTTGACGCGTGACCGCTTGCGTAGTGTCGTCAAGACCTTGCAGTGTGCTTTAACGTGGCTCTGCTTCTGCACGCCCTGCGTAAGTTGTCCTCTTGACGAATTTGCATGGTGCTTATTTTTTTTTAGATATAGTACTACCGTACCGTGCCTTGAATTTAAATTTATCCCGTTTGCCCGCAACCGCTGTCGTGTCTATAATAGCAGCGTTTTCTTGCCTTCTCAAGTCAACTTTTTCATGTCCGCCCTCCCCCACCTTATATGTGGACTGCGAGCAAAGAGTGACAAGGCTGTCTTTCATTCGTCTCGCGACAGCGCCTGTTCTATCCATTCTCTGCCTCCTCTCCTCCATTCTATCTACCATTCCTTGTAGCTTCCCTCTGGACTGGCAGGTTAGTGGAAATGTAGTCACTACAATTTCTGCTATGCTTTCGCGAGCGTGTCACGGATAATTACAGCTGTCAAGAGGCTAATGTGGCGACGACCTGGGAGCTCCAGAGGGTATTGTGCATATTTGACGGGGTGAATAGGTCCAAACGACTATCTTGCCTTTCCTCTTTGCCGCGTCCCTGTAATCTATGAAGTAGCTCTGAACCACCCTCCGACGTGGTGTGCCAGACAGCAGCAGCAGCAGTGGGGAAGTCGAAGGAAGAGGCAAGGCAGGCTTCGCTTTAATAGCGCGTTGAACGGTTGCTGGAGCTACCGTGAAAACATTTTCTGTCTCGGAAGCCTGAACTACTCCGCGGGAGAATGAAAGCATCGGGTCAGCGTTACTATCTAGTTCACTATAGCGTTACCACGTGGTCTGCATCCGTAGTGTCCTGACCAAGCGCAATGCCGATTAGTTTCGGTGGAAATTACAGGCAGCAGTGCCATGTACGTACACAGTATGTATACGCGCGTAGAGCTCATTTCGACGTTCAATCCTACTGCGTGTGAGGTGTAGTGGTAATGTGTACGTACTGTCAAGCGCAAAAGTTTAGTGAACACGGGTTCCACGAGAAATTCGAGTTTCTGCTATCTTAGAGAACGACGCTTTTAATTAGATAGATAACTGCGTGGGTTGCGACATCTACTACAGATCCAAAATTTGAATTTGATGCTACGTGCCCAAGCTCAGCGAGGATGGACCAATTGAAAAACTCATCTGCGTCTGCGCGAAAAAGTTAGCTGACAATTAAAATACTCTCGAGCGCAAGACTAGTACAGTAAAGTGTTGTTCCCACCGAACAAGCTTCGCCTTTACCACAGCGATACCCCTCAACTCTGGTAGTGGTAGTACACGCAATTGAATGGCAACTGTATTCAAATACATTCATTGACAAACGTATCCAGCAGTACATTCTAAACGATACATCATCAACAAATCCTTCGCGGTGACCGGGTTTTGTCCTGAACTATTAGGGTGCCGAAATGCGGACCTCCTGCCCAGCTCTGAAGCGGCAGGCGAGGAGGAGATCGAGGCACCCTGCTAAACGATGAGGACACGAAATTTTCGGAATAATTGTTGGAAAGCCGTTGTGTTCGCTTTCTCTCTCACCGTGGGGCGTGCACTTAGAGACGCACCGTAGTGGGGGAAGCCGTGAATTAATTTTGACCCCCTAGGGTTCTTAAAACGGACACTTAAATTTAAGTACACGAGCATCGTTGTCTTACTCCTTAACCGAAATACGGCCACCGCTGTCGGCACGGAACTCCCGAGAAATTACCGCGTCATAGGAACAAGGCTGATCGTCAAGAGAGTCTAGCAGAGCACGTGCTGTGAAGTCCGGCACAAAAGTGTAGCTGAATATCGCTGCTAGTTCATATGGATAACTTTTGTTGCGCACTGCACAGAAAATAGAGGGACAGCACTGAGAAGAAAAGTACTACACGAGGGAGTCACAGCGCAGCGTTGCCGTGTCAGCTAAGAGGAGTCTCTTCTTGTTTTCTTTAGCTTCCCTGGAAATATGCGCGTTTCACGTTTGTCTGTAGCTCAGATCTCTTCTCGACCTCCGCGCACTGTTTTGGTTTCTGAGAACACGTTGCTGTCACGTTTTTTTTTATTTTTCTGTGTCGGTTCTTTGTCCTTTGCCAGAGAAGAAAGAAAATGAGACGCTCGTCACGTATTTGACCTTTCCGGCTTCCCACTGTTGACAGCAAGCTCTGTTTCACTGGGCAACTAAAAGGTCTATCTTCTCCCACTCCCTACATGCAGAGAGGTAAATGACGCAGTCATTGTTTTGACTGCTACGAGACAACGTCGCCGTGTGTGCATTAATTGTGCTGTGCTTGCTGCTACAAAATGACATTCCGTTTCTTTTCGTTCATTATGTATATATATATATATATATATATATATATATATATACACACACACACATTACTTTTTCACCACCACCGCCAGACTTGGTGTACTTGCGGAAAACAAGGAGAGATGTGGCGGATGGCTTTTTTTTTTTTTTTGCCCGTGGCAAAGTGCATGCAGCAAAATTCGCAATGACTGCCCCGCCTAACGGGAGTGGTCTGCTCCCCCTGCCTCCTCAAAACGTTGTGAACAGTGAAAAAGAAAGCTTTTTTTTTTCTTTTTCTAAGTACACTTCTGTGTACTTAGAACACTGTCTGTACGTAGAACACTGTCTGTCGATGTACACTTCGGTGTACATCGACACCGGTGTACACGCCGGAAAGGGGTTAGCAGTCTAGGCAAGGGTCAGAGAGAAGAAATGGTGAGCAGATCACCTCCCCGCTTTCAAGATGGTAAGTGTGTGCGGACAGATTGAGCGACTCCAAGGTTACAAAAAAAAATTGTTTCTTTAGTCTTAGAAAAGCGTGGCCTCGAACAACCGACTTCTCCGTGTGTTTCACACTCCGAATCTTATTTCAAACGACGCCACCGACAAACGATAGGTAAATAGAAACACCCCTCCCTACCTCATCCATTATTTTCTTTTCTGAGAACGAACTCCGACACAATCCCGTCGGAGAGGCCCGAAGTTGCTCGGAAATCGTTCGCGTTTCAGTTCTAACTGCATCGGGGTTCTAATTTTATTCAGCGACCCTTACGGCTAAACTTCGCCTCAACGATTCCATACAGTGCAGTGAGAGCTATACGGATCCCGTCAGCCAGCATGAAGAACCGCCGTTTCCCACCGTCGGCCTGTGATTCACGTGACGTAGACTGAAGGGACGACTTGTTTTCCGAGGGAACGGTTGGAGGGAGAGAGGGAGGGAGGGAGAGGGGTGGGAGACGGCAATATACAATGGGGGGGGGGGGGTGTTAGAGAGAAAACAGTAAAGCTCCACGAAATCATCAGCAGTACCGCACGACGGTTGACAGCAACCCCCTTTCTCCGAAAAACGCCGCAGCTTCTTCACGTTACTGGTTCACTGACACGAGTCTCTGGCCTACGCTGCACGGCAGGCTATTAAAGCCCCACTTCCCCGGGTACAAAGAACTGTGTGGAGGTCAGCCACCCTTTTGTCGGAGGTCAAGAACCTTTCTTTTTTTTTTTCGTCAGTTGTTCATGGACTAGCCGGTAGTCCACGACTCGCGGAAGCGTCATACTACCGCGCACGTTCGCTTAAGGTCGCGAAAAACTGCGCTTTTTTCTTTTTTTCTTCCTCATGCTTCTTCGGCGCCTTGACTCGCTCTTGCAGAAAGAAAAAAAATACAAAATGGGCCGCAACGTTGACATTTCGCTGATGGAGACGGCGAGCAGCAGCAGCAGCGGGCTGCTTGACAGAACCAACAAGAAGTAACACGGGCAAGGCACACTCGAAGATCGTGCCCCGTGTGACCTGGAATTCCTCGGGCAAGATGGCGGTCGCGACTTCCTTGATTGCTTGGCGCCACCGCGGAAGATTGCATTGACTTGAGGCCTGCCGTTTTGCTGGCACAGACATTATTTCTTCTTTTCTTTTCTTCGTGTGGCTCAGTGCTTTATTGCCAGAAAAGGCGAACTGTGATTAGTACGCGACTCAAGTCGGTTATAAACCGTGCGTCCTGGAATGCGTGTCGCATGAGCGACGAAAAGCAGAGCAGACCACCGTGTAAACACAGCGAAATTAATTCGCATCGTCGAGTGCAGAGAAGCACGAACGAGAGGTGAAGCTCAAAAAGTGGAGATTTCAGTTTGAGCGCGCACCTAGCACACGCTCGAACAGAAATGTCTCAAGAAAGCTACTTAAGAAATTTCGCTTAGAACAGACTGCCAGAGAGCATGGGTAGTGTTTGCTGGAGCAAATTGTTTTATTATCCTCTCAGAGAGCGGAGTGAACGTTAGGGTGCCTCAAAGCCGACAAAACTCATGACTATGAGACCTCTGCGTGTGCGATGTGAAAGATTCAAAACTGCAGAATTTTTGTCACACAGAGCGCTCACTTTGAATGTAGGCTATAGTTTAGTTGTATTACCTATTTGAAGATAATGTTTTGCACTTATATATTACGACTACATCGAATGACTGTGTGGTGTTTAGTGGTGCAAGGGCCAGGTATGGCCAAAGAACGTCATACGAGTATACGTAGTATTCCCTGTGTTAAGTGACGTCATTTATGATTAACCAGTTGCTTATTCTGTGATATTGTAATCGTTTCTCACTTTCGTTTCATTGGTATCCACTCGCGCATGGGTCCGAAGAGGGCGTACGCTTCGTATAGATATAATACAGTTTATACTGGAGACACAAAATCTCAAACTGGAGGTGCGTCAGAAAAAAAAAATTTAAGCAACAAGAGCAACGCATTTACCTGCCCGTCGACGGTAGGCGGAGTACATTCTTGTATTCCGTCAGCGACACAAATTAAGGGGTGTCACATGACGGAATTTACTGTCTTAACTAATGTTAAGACAGTAAATTGTCATTGCATACGCATAAAGCTTAAACGTCCTACCAAATGCTGCATACGTTCATGAAGTGTACAGGATACATATTTACGAATATGTTTACCTCTTTTAAGCTCTGTGGATAACATTGAAGGCAATGATTGAGCTCCAACAGAACTCAATACACTTTAACTTATATTAGTCGCTTCGCGTGTTCATCGAAATGCATTAGCCCGGAGCCTAATTGCGGAAGAGTGAAATAACTTGAAGCTATACATTTGTGCGTAATAAGAACTGTTAGGAGAAATCTGCATTAATTATTGTAATTGGCGTACAGAAAATATAAACTTGCGTACGGGTGATTGACGAAGACTGTTAATGCTTAAATAGGCACCACAAGGGGACGAGGAATTGGTACGCCACTATTCCACCATACAAAATAACTGGCTAACTAGGCAGTAGTTCCCGATTGGTTATTCCCGATCAGTAAAACGTGCAAAGTTGCTGCCGACGGCAGCAACTTTGCGCCTCTTATTTCGGGTCGCCTGTTACCGCTTCATCAAATTAGCTTTTCTCTTTGTTTTTTGCTTCCCGCTGACACGAAGTTCCGCCTTGCGTTTGCAAGAGCACCCGCATGTGACGTAACGGGCACAAGAAGCTATCAATCCCAGCCGCTGACAATCACTTCGGCAGGCGTTCCAAAACGAACCGTACGTCGCGAATGTGTGCGGTATGCATAGTGCGCAAAAGACACTACAACGCCTGTACTTCCGTCAACCCGTGACAGGTACAGCGTCGGCGACACGGAACGGCAACAGACATCCGCGCGCAGGAATGTCAGCAAGCATTCTTTTAATGAGACCAGAACACCTCTAGAATGCTGCCATCGAAGAAGACATGCGGAATGGGGTCTGCCTTCTCTGCGAACGCATCATTCGCGTACCGCCACCACGCAAAACGCATCGCGCGGCACAGATCCGAAAGCACGCTTCGAGAAAGCGAGACACTCGGATGCTTGCGGGAATCGGCCGGCGTGTTACGTAACCCCCCCCCCCTCCCCGAGATCGCTCAGCGCTAGTTGCATTTCCGCCACTAAGTATTGAGGAGGTGGGAGAAGTATGCAGTCCCACTTTTCCAGCTGCTGTTTATTTTGTTAGTTTCGTTGTGCCCGAGGAAACAAAATAACAACTGCAGTTATCAGTGCGTTACACAAAAAGACCAACTGGAAGCTTCGTTCGCCCCGCCCCCCACCTTCTTTCCCCCAAGCATTCGCTATTGCTCTTTCCGCCGCGAGCCAACGGAAGACAAGCCATAAAGTTTATCCATCATCGAACTTTCCGCGGTGCTTCCGGAACAACTCTCACGTGTGATGCGCGGCGGCGCGAAATATCGTCTGCGCGCGCAGCAGAAGGCCATGCTGCTATAGCCTCGTTCTTCACATTTGTGCTACTGTCGTCTGCCTCGCCTTATATTTTCCACTGCGCAGCTTAACACTGTGCAGTATGTGCGGTTTGTGGAGAAACGGTGTCGACGGCGCCGAACGTGAAAAAAGTGAAAGGCGAACGTGAAAAAAGTGAAAGGCATCGAACCACTGCCAGCACCTTCGTTGCTGGTGGTTTCCACTGCACGCAACAACAAAGCGCACGGTGTGCGGTTGCCGAAGAATCGGTGCCGGCGTCGCGAACACCGAAGTGAATTAGGCGCTACCAAGCCGCAGCGTCGTATCTTGGTTGCAAATCATGCGTGCGCACAGAGTCGGCCTGGACGCAGTTACGTAACAACCCCATTTCCTCTCCGCTGCCGGGCATCAAAAACACTTCCTTCCGGTCCGAGAACTTGAAAACGGGTCCTCCTCTCTTCGCGTTGATGGGCGGTTTGTTCCGCTCCAGACGTGATGCTGTGGCGCGCGTCTCTACAAGGGCTTCGTCAAGGAAGTGTTTTTATCCCCGAGCTTTCGGCTTCCGCGTCCGATAGGCACCTGGAAAGGTCCGTCGACATGGTCAGGAGACTTAAAGTATACACCTGTATACGAGTGACGCTTTCTCGCCATTCCAGACCCTTTCACACGCCCAATTTCTGCTCACTGGAGCGACCGAGAACAACAACAACAAGGCCGACAACACTTCCCGGTGTACCCTGGGGATCGCAGAGTGCACGGGCAACAAAATCACCACAAGCGATTCGTGCAACGCCTTTAAAAGCGGCAGTGCTATCAAGCTCTAACCCTCGAGGCTGGCGACTGGCTTTCTTTTTTCCCCTTTCTTTCTTCCCTGCGTTACCCAGCGCGGGGCGTCATTATTGGCAGCAGCATCACGGCTCCCAATTACCATTTGCGGCGGGCGCTAATTAAACGTGTGCAGAAGGGTATACAGTACCTAAGTTGGCCCCAGGCCCCACATAAGAAGCGCGCGTTATATATATATATATATATATATATATATATATATATATATATATATATATATATACACACGCATCATTGCTACACGGAAGCGTTCAGGAAGAAAGGGCGCCACACGCTTCGTCGGCACTGGAAAGAATAGAAAATGAACGGCAGGCTGGCTCAACCGGGGAATATACACGCACATTACGTGGCTAGGCGATGATGATGCAGTACAAATGCGATCGCATCGTGTGAAGGCGCGGAACGAATATAGGTGACCACGATTGTGGGCCACGCGACACATCCTACTCGTTTAGAACGCAGTGCAGCTCTACGATGCGGACGGACGACTTAATCATCGCGTTCAACGGGTTGCACCTGTAAAGTCTATACGTCGACGACGTTCGACAAGTCACACGTAATGTCCATGTGCTGACTGCACATTTAACCGACCGTGTGTGATGCCCGCGTGGCATAAAATTTGTCCCTCGAAAAAATATTCTTTGATGTCTCATATGATGCAGTCAGTAAGGGGGGCGTCATAGTAAGAAAACCTACAAAGTAACCTTGACGTATATTATCGGAACGTTAGAGTATTTTACTACGTACGACACAATTACTTGGCAACAAAAGTCGAATACATGCAATCCCTTATGCAAACCCAACAGCGATAGGCAAAAGTAACCGCTTCATTATATAAACAGCGGCAGTAATCAAAAAACGAGAATGAATTAGTACAAGGTGAGTACGTGATTACAATTACAATAAGATTAGAAATAACCAATGCACAAAATTAAACAAGGTGCATCACACACTTCGTGGTTGCACAGGAACAGCAGTGGCTTGGTGGAATTTCTCAGTTTCGGCAACGACATAATCAGGAAGGCCGTTCCATGACCTGACGGCATGAGGAAGCGCAGACCAAGTGAAAAGAGTTTGTATGTTACTGTTACCATATACACCAACGTCAGCTGCATGTAGGTCGTGCTAATGATCGAATCGCTTCTGGAACGCCACAGTAAGATCTCTGTTATTGACGGAAGATTATTTTCACGGTCGTGTGTTGCAGCGTCGTTGATCCCATAGTGGTCGCGTGAGTTTTCAGTCGCATGCCGAACGGCCGCCTGCCGGGCAACCCATCTCCATTTCCATCTCGCTAGACATTAATTGTTTACCTGCTTAGGTGTTGAAAGTCGTCATTGTGAAATACTTAGTGACGAGCCAGCTAGGGCTTCTCGATTAATTAAAGAAAACGATATTTTTATATGCGGTAGCATCGTTCGTCTCTTGGCCTGCCATTGAATTCGCTTGTGTGCAAAGCCCCTCGCGACGTCTTTCTGTTGTAGAACTTCGCTAGCACGATTACACTGGCCACATTCCAATCCTCCCAGTTCAAGTGTTTAGCGGCGAGCGCGCATTTAGTCGCTAATGCGAAATACCGTATAATACGCGATGCAGTGTTTCTTGATGAGCAAAGCGAATAAAATTTCTTAAATATACTCAAGCAATGTGCGTACCTATTTCTGTCATTGAATCCACTGCTTTAATGAGTAGAATGCGAAAACCGTCTATCATGAAATTTCACTAACAGAAATAAGCTGACCATATTCCGATCCAAGTTTAAGTGTTTACTGTTTACCTGCTAAGATGTTCACCTGTTAGGACTGCAAGCCCATGCTTCTCGATCGACAAAGTTAACATTTCTTGAATATCCTCAATTTTCGCCTCTTTTACTTCTTCAAGAGGTACAGCTCGCGACAGCATCCGTCATGGAAACATGGTTAACACGGTTACGCTAGCCTCGGCTGATCGTGACGCTGAAGCTGTGTCAGAGACAAGGATGCGGGAAGGTGACCCGATGCCTCGCATGTGCAACCATTATCTGTGCACAGGCACGTTATTACGGTCGTGCCATTGACATCCGTTGAGCACTAACCAGGTTCGATTCAGCAACGAAAACATGTTATCTCATTATTTTCACAAACTGAACTGTACTTTATTCGCAGTGCACAGATTTAGTTTTCTTTATTTTCGAACACTGGTCGCTTCGTCGAGGAAACGAGGGGCGGAACAGTGCTCCCAGCACTCTATTGTTATTCTGCTTTCAAAGAGCGTCGGAACGTTTCAAAAAGCTGGAAAGCAGGTACGTAAAAACACAATTTCATGGTTCGTGAGGCACGCTTACGGAACAGTTGAGCCCGACCGTTCGAACTAACCATCGTAGAGCCCCGAGTCACACTTGTCTGCAATCGTCAATCGGCCAGTTTG
This sequence comes from Dermacentor variabilis, assembly GCF_050947875.1. Taxonomy (NCBI): domain Eukaryota; kingdom Metazoa; phylum Arthropoda; class Arachnida; order Ixodida; family Ixodidae; genus Dermacentor; species Dermacentor variabilis. Next base: position 34,410,781 of record NC_134578.1, on the reverse strand, counting down.
ACAGTCTTTTGCGAAAGAAAGCACAGCCAGGCCGAACGCCGCACTGAGACCACGCGTGGTCGGGTCGACGGCAAGGTCCATGCGACATGTGGCAAGCGTAAGTAGAACGCAGCAGTTACCGCGAGGCAGTAGCTGCGGACACTCGCGCAGCCCACAGCCAACCACTCGACCAAGACAAGTGGGATTCGGACTGTAGGCTACGACTAAAGACTAACGCACTGACGAATGAGAGCTGAAACAAGCGGAAATCTTAGGCAAACGGCAGCAGAGGCACTAGATAAAAATGGAAGGCAAGCATATACTGACCATGTGGTCTAGGTTCCAACGCTGGCAGTGTCACCAAACTTGTGGATCCACCTCGTGCTTCGCTCCATTGGCGGTCATGTTCACACGGTGTTTCGAGCTCGGACACGGTCACACACCAAACCAGTCGTCACAGACCACCTGCACCGCACAACACTTAGAGGGTCAGCTTCCAGCGAACGGGATCAGTAGGACCAGCAGCCACGCCGACACGCGCTTACAAGAAGTCCGGGTCCAAGCTTTTGGCGCGTGACGATGCCAAGCGATCGCGAGTTGCCCAACGAAGTGGAGGGCGTTTCTTGGGCGAGAGCCACACCGTTTTCTTGACCAATGTGAAACTGATTGCTGTGCAACAGATCGGCCTCGCGTACGAGTTTATCAAGAAATGCTGAAGCTTTAGTAAATACGCCGATAAGCTGCGTATCTTGGTTCTGTTAACGCGCTCAGGAAGGCTAGAAAAAGAATGATCAACTTATTCTTTCTTTTCAAGAACGGCCAGCGGCAATTCGCCCTTAATAAATGCAACGGAAACCTTCACCTTCGCCTTGAAAGAAATATCGCTCCAAGAATAAAAGAGGACCCCAATCTTCTTTTTCTATACCTATGCTCCTCATCCGTAAAGCATTGAGTGTCGGCCCACGGCACTGCAGATCGTCCCAACTGGCTAGTGGCAAGTGGCGGCCGTGCTTGGTTGGCTCATGGTTGGCTTGTGTTGGTCGACTTCGGCGGCGGTGGAGAGACGCTTGCCTCACCCTCTCATTTCTCCTTCGCTGCCTGGCCGCACTATTTCAAACGTGGGAAGAGCGGGGGAGAGGGGGGTGGGGAGCGAAGACACGTACTCGTAGCATCCCCGTCGTGCCGACTATATCCCCCTCCCCTTTCCGAGGAAATCGCTCACTCATGCCGGGTTCGCGAGACACGCGACCTGCGCCGCGTTTCTGTCGCGTCATGCGCCTCTGAGCGCTATACCGGACGCGTAGGCGCGAACGCCTTGTTTGAGGGAACATCCGGAAGCGAGACGGGATGGCGGCCGACCACGTCGTCGCGCAGCCACTTTTGTACGCCCTACTTGTGTGATGGCGGTCTAGCAGCACCGTATAGCACTTGCGTGTAGATTGTGGTCAACTCTTCGGGTCTGTCCGATTCGCCTGCACCACTGTGAACGAGTTCACGGCGGTTCGCGAGTAGTTCACAAATCGTGCAGCTCTATTCATGAGGTGCAGGCCCAGCGAAACACTCGAAACGAATGCAATGGTTCAGACACGGTGCAGACGTTGTCAGACTAATGTGCACGGAATGTGTACGTTTTAGAGGCCGTGAACTGCAGGTATGATCGGCTTCTGGGGCGCAAATACACACCACACTTGCGTAGACACATCAGACGTGCGCAAGCGGGGTTTTAACGGAGCTCGCGCCGCTGCTTCACACCTGTACGCCTGCACCGAGTCGGCACCGACAGTCGAGTGGGTGTAGCAAAATCATGAAGCAGCCCTGCACCTTATATACCTGCACCTTGTGAAACGAATGTCGTGGTTCAGCGGGCGCCATTGCCGCACCGATGAAACGAATGGCAGGGTGCAGCACCTCGTGAACTGGTTCAGGTGGTGTAGGCGAATCAGCCTCGTGAACTGGTTCAGGTGGTGTAGGCGACTCGAAAGTGCCCTTAAAGTACACAGGAAGGGCTATAAGGTTGGGGCTAATTGGCTGTGTATCAGCGTAAGTTACAGCGCAAACGATTCCTAAACTACTGCGACAGACGTTCTGTTTCCAGGTTCACCTGGAGCACTGTGCTCCGAACGTCGGCAAATTCCGCCATAGTGGCAGTTTCTGTAACGACGGCATCTTCAGCCAATCGCAGCAGCACTCCGTGTCAATCAGAGCCGACGAGGTGGCGAACTCGACAATGTGGCGGAAATCGTCGATGTCCAGAACAGAACCCCCTGCAACTGTAACAGCAGCTTGATTCAGACTCAAGAACGTTCACATAAAAGTTGTGCATGCTTAAAAACCGGTGCATGCTTAAAAACCGTTATGCGGTCGGCAACCGCATAAGGCCATTATATATTAGGGAACTTTAGAATAGGGGCCCAGAGCTGAGACTGCCCCAACAAGCGACCGCTTTGCGTTCACAGTGCTTTAGAATATGTGGTCCCCGGCTTGAGTTAGCGTCACGTGATTGCAGCTCCCTTCCTGCACGCGGGAGGAAAATGAAGGCAGGATGCCAGAGAAAAAAGAAAGAGAAAATAATGCGATCCGTAATATGTCACAGGATAAAAGTATACCAGAATGTTTATTATTTTCAATGAGGAGGCACTGACGCGTTTTTCCGATGTTAGCGACGACGTTGAGACAACGAAAAGCAGCTTTGGGGCGTTTGGGGCACCGACGCCGTTTTATTTTTAATTTAGGTTAGAAGGGCGCAAATATCCAAACCCAAAGGGACCGTTTGGCTTAAGCGCATCCGCTGTGGCAAGACGCTAATCATTGGGAGGCCTTTGGGTGCCCCTATTTTAAAACAGCTTAAGTAACGATTGCATAGTGGAAATTGTGTGTAGTTTTATTTTAAATGTTGAAACTGTAAATAAGCTAAAGAGAAATGAAAGAGGACGAGAAAGAAACAACTTGCCACCCGTAGAAGCCGCACCCTCACCTTGCAACATCTGCGAAACGCGTTCTAGGCTTTACCATTGAGCTACAGCGACGGCTGTTTGCCCCATCCACATTCTCGGGCATTCATGGGTGTGGACAAGATCCTGGGGGTGTTACGCAGCGCCACTCGTGGCCATAGCGGCGGATAGGGCGCATCCTTTTGACTAGAATAGCAGCTTGGGCTTGTTAGTTTTCCATCCTGGTGGTAACAGCGCAAGACGTAGACGGGACACGAGTGGAGAAGACGACACCACAAGCGCTTGTGGTGTCGTCTTCTCGACTTGTGTCCCATGTACGTTTTGCGCTGTTAACACCAGGATCCTTTTGACCGCGGGCATCACGTAGTCTGTCAACGTTTAGTAGCAGGAAGCTGGCCAATAAGCCCTCGTATTTGCTACCCGAATGCATCAAACCTGCCGGAGTCTAGACACTCGCTATGCAACGAGCCACTAGGAGGGGGTGAGCCGAGGGTCCAGATTTTTTGTTAGTCCCTATCATACGAAGCCAACTGATAATAAAGCCCAGAAAAACATATTATTTAGTTTTTCATTAGTTAGATCCTGGGGTTCCTAAAATCGCACGGCGAAGTGGGGGACTCGGGATTAATTTTGACCAACTGGGGTTTCTTTGACACGCACCTAAACCTAGTAGCCTGCAGCCTTTTTTGCATGTCGCCACCATCGGAATGCGGCCGCCGCAGCCGGGATTCGCACCCGCGTCCTCAAATTCAGCGGCGCAACGTCACATATACACTAAACTACCGCGGCGGATAAGCCAGAAAAAATCTAGGGAAAGTCCTCTTCTTCTCGGTACACTTTACTTGTACCGACGTCCAGCACGAATGTGTCTCAAACAAAGGTATAATCAAGCCTGCCACTTGTCCAGAAGTGTCATGTACTTACCCTACCGTTTTCTTCCCGAGGCGACGACGTTACCTCGCACCTTGTGCACGACATTTCTGACTCGAAGCGAAACCCGGCGTCTCGGACGAAGAAATGTATCTTTTTTTTCTTTTCGAACTACATAAGGAAGGGAGAAGATGGGGATCAACCGAAGAGAACGTTTACTCTTCTCTTTTTTTTTCTTCTTTATCTTCGTGTTGAACTAAGACTGCGAAACTCGTTTCTTCGGGGCTGCTGTTACTCTCCTTGCGTTCGCCGTTCTCGGTTTGTCTCCCGTTCGAAAGTAGGCAGAAGGACGGGGGCGAGGGTTTGTGTCCCTCCGCGCGCTACCACCGCGTTTCGCGGCGCCGGAGAATCGGCTTAATAAAAGAACGGGGCGTTTCCCGGCCTTCCGCGGACAAGTGCGCAAACAGCGTCGATTTCGGTACCGATGCGGGGAGCGAGCGCGTGTGTGTGCGCGCGTTAGTGCGCGTGCATGCGTGCCCGGGCGCGCGCTGTGACCCGCTCGCAACCCGGTCTCCGCCGCTCCCTGCCAAACAACTGAACAGCAGTTAGTGGAAAGGATGCTAATCTGGGGCTGAGAAAGGGCTCAACATCCCTTCCCCTCCCTCCCCCTGTAGTGCACGCTGTCTGAAAGCCACCCGGAGCAGGGCCCACGGTGATTGGCCAGACAGGAAAAAAAAGTACTCGCGCCGGAAGTGCACATGGCTGGCTGTGACTGTCAGTTCGGAAGATACGATTCTCGGGTTTTGCGCCGCCAAAGCCACGATCTGGCCCCCTCCCCATTTAGTGCACGCTGTCTGAATGCGTCGAGCGGGGCACGCGGTGACTGGCCAGACATTAAATAAAGTACTCGCGCCGGAAGTGCACATGGCCGGCTGAATGTCAATTCGGATAATACGATTCTCGGGTTTTACGCCACCAAAGCCACGATCTGGTTACGAGGCACGTCGTAGTAGGGCAGTCGTGAGAATTAATCTTGACCACCTGGGGGAGAGGGGGGGTCTCTTTTTAATGTGCACCGAACGCACAATATAAGAAAGTTTTTTTGTATTCCGCCGATATCAGGATGAAGCCGCCGCGGCCGGAATCCAAAGGGCAGTGGATCCATCCTGCTCAATGCAATGACATGAGCTATCGCGGCGGGAAGGTCGAAAGACTGCGTGATTCGTGCAGTTTAGAGGGACACTGAAGAAATACACTAAGTCGGTGGAGCTAGACTACTCTTCTAAGGATCTACTGTCGCTAGTTTTGAGTCAAGGGGTTGATTAGTAAAATGCAAAATGGACACTAAGCTTTTAGTTTTTTTTTAAATTTCGCGCCGGTAACCTCGGCGCCGAAACGTAAGTGGGACGTCATGTACATCAAAGTGCATTCGTGCATGCTCGTATACTCGGGGGTCATTTGTGATTTGTGATGCTGTAGAAGCTCTCGAAACTTGCCAAGTTTCGAGAACTTCTCCAGCGGTCTATTTAGTACACTGAAGTCACCCGCCGCGGTGGCGTAGTAGCTTCGGCGTTGCGCTTCGAGGTCACTAAGCGCACGTTTGACAACCCCAGGTTGTCAAAAGTTTGCCGGTGTTCCCTTGCTACGACATTTCCCATAATCATATCATGGTTTTGGCACGAAATGCCCCAGAACTCTTCTTTTTTTTGCAATCAAGCTAGTTCACTTTGACCAATAAACAATTAACAAGGCCGGAGCATCCACTACGTCTCAGTGCGATGGTGTCCTTTCAAGGCTCGTATTGCGTCTCTTTTGGCTTATCAAGCCTGCTTTCACGATTAGGGTGTCTTTTTCTTCTTTTTTTTGCTAACGTAGCAGCGTACCTTACCAATGCAGCTGAACTTATCTTTACATTTTGTCTCCCTTTAATGTCCCAAAAAGAAGCATCACTAGGAGACTTTGGGAAACACTGTAGATTATATATGAAGGTGGACTCTAGAAGTAATTTTTACCACCTACGGCGGGCAGTCCCAACACCGGACTGCCCCCACTCAGAGCATGTCCTGTGGGGCTGCGCCTCTGCCGGTCCCCCCCCCCTTTCATCCAAGAGGAAATGATGCAGCTCATTAGGGCCCAGGACCAGACCTCTCAAATCCTGGCAGTCCAGAGGGCCCGCGAGAGGGCCTGACGGTCCCCGAGTGGGCCTAGCCAGGTGACCTTGAGTCTACTAGCGTGTATTGTGGACCAAATAAAGTTGTTTCACTCACTCACTCGCTCGCTCGCTCGCTCGCTCACCACCTACTGTTGGATGGATGGATGGAAAAACTTTATTTTCGTCAGAACGCATGTGCGGACGATTCCGTGCTAGATGGCCATCAGCTGATGGCTGACGGCGACCTGGGTGGCCCACTCCACGGCCCTGGTCTGGACGACCGGGTCTGAGCTGGCCAACACGGCCTCCCACTGCTCGAGAGAAGGATCACGCATAATATCCGCCGGTGGCGGCGCTATGCTACAGCTCCATAATATGTGGTCATAGGTGGCCAGTTCCTGGCACCATTTGCATTCCGGCTGAACGTCCGGGTAGATTTTGTTTAACACGTATGGGTTATAGAAAGATCTCGTCTGCAATCTTCGCCAGACGCTTTCCTGCGCCTTCACCAATTGCTTGTCCGGTGGAGGGTAAATTCTCCGCTCAAGTTTGTAATGGTTAGTAATGTCGTGAAAGGACACCAGCCCATCTCTCGTGGACCTCCCTGGAACGTCCGGCTCACCTGCTCGGCTGACGAAACCTCGAGCATTCATGTGAGCCGCCTCGTTCCCAGGGTTCCCAGAGTGGGCCGGTACCCAGACAATTTCCACCTCCGTAGTCCCTCGCCCCGTGGTCCGATCTAGTAATCCTGCCGCTGTGACAGAGATTCTGCCCCTCGCCAAATTTCGGATGGCTGTTTTAGAGTCGCTGAAAATCAGGTCAGCTTCAGTATTACCTATAGCTAGCGCTATCGCCGCCTCCTCTGCAGTTTCTGAGGAGCGGGTTTTGACTGACCCAGAGGTGACTAAGCGTCACCGCCCGTCCACCACCGCAACTGCAAATGCGTCCTTGTTCTTATACTCGGCGACATCTACGTAGACTGCCCCGTTGTACTTCCCGTACTTTGCATGTAAAGCTCTGGCTCTTGCCCTCCTACGGTTCTCGTGATGTATCGGATGCATATTTTTAGGTAAAGGTTTTATGTACAAGCCCTTGTGCATTTCTCGCTTCACCTGAATTTTCATGTCCCCAGCTGGAGGATCAACTCCAATGCCGATCCCTTCCAATATATCCCTCCCTACTATCGTTTTGGAAAGTCTACTGAGTTGCATCGCCAAGTGTGCCTCCCGCAGTTCTTCCAAGGTGTTGTGCACCCCTAATCCCAGCAGCCTTTCGGTAGAAGTATTGTTAGGCAACCCAAGGGCCGCCTTATACGCCTGTCTAATCATAGCCTCCACCTTGCCTTTCTCCGTCGCGTCCATCTTCATATAAGGCGTCGCATACACTATTCTACTGAGCACAAACGCCTGTACCAGCTTACACAAGTCCTTTTCCTTGACGCCTTGTTTACGATTGGCGACTCTCCTGATAAGTCTCACGGTAGCATTGACAATATTTTTGAGCCTTTCCAAGGCCTCCCTATTCTTCCTGTTAGTCTGCAGATACAGCCCCAGGATCCTGATCGTTTGGACCTCAGCGACCGGTGCACCCCCCACTTTCACCTTCAGCGGTGGTGGCGGCACATAGTGCCTCGCATGTATCCCTCTTGGTTTATGCCTAAGCACAAAAAGCTCGGACTTGGGCTGAGAGCACGAGAGTCCTGCCTCCCCCGCTAGCTCCTCCACAATATCCACTGCCTGTTGTAAAGTTTCCTCCAATTGTGCGTCGCTTCCCCTTGTTACCCACAGAGTAATGTCATCCGCATAAAATGTATGTTTAAGTCCCGATATCATTGCCAGCCTGGGCGGTATCTTGATCAAGGCGAGATTAAACAAGAACGGCGATAAAACCGACCCTTGTGGTGTCCCCCTGCCCCCCAACGGGAAAGGATCCGATTTAAATTCTCCGACTACAATCTCCGCAGTCCTATCCTCCAGAAATGATCTGATGTATCGGAAGGTTCTACCCCCCGGTCCTATGTCCGATAGGTTCCTTAATATTGCCTCATGGGTGACATTGTCAAAGGCCTTTGTAAGGTCGAGCCCCAAGATAGCCTTGGTGCCCGTGCCGTACCCAGGATCAACCACGTCCTTTTTGAGCTGTAGCATGACGTCCTGCGTTGATAAATTAGCTCTAAAGCCAATCATCGTTTTAGGTATCAACTCCTTGTCCTCCACATAACCCTGAAGCCTGTTGAGGACCACATGCTCCATCAATTTGGCCAAGCAGGACGTCAGCGAGATGGGTCGAAGATTCTCAATACAGATCTTCTTCCCTGGTTTAGGAATAAATGTAATCCTAGCATGCTTCCACTCTGCGGGGATCTCCCCGGCCGCCCAATATTTGTTCATCAAGTCCGTGAGCGCCCCCACTGACTTGAAATCCAGGTTCCTCAGCATTTTATTAGTGACCCCGTCCGGACCCGCTGCCGACGTAGTACGAAGCTGCCCCATTGCAAACTCCACCTCCGCCACCGTAAAGTCCGCATCTAATTCGAGGTTTTCCTCTCCCGAGTAATCCGGCAAGAAACCGCCCGCCTCGCCGTTTATGTAACGACTTCGGAGTTCTTGAATGAACTCCCCAGTCGTGCCTTGATACTGATGAACTAACCTAGCCATTTGACCCTTCTGCGCCGATTTGGTTGCCGCCGGATCTAAAAGGTGCCTCAACAACTGCCATGTTTTTTTGCATCCGAATTGCCCATTCATCCTGTCACAAATCTGCCCCCATTGTTTGCACTGCAAGTCCAACGTGTAGGTTTCGATTTCTCATTCTAGCTTGGCCACCTTCCTACGGAGGACCCCATTATGCTTTTGTTTCTTCCACCTCCGAAGGAGACTCGCATGCGCTTCCCACATGTGTAACAGTCTAGAGTCCGCCGTAAAACCTTCCTCCACCGTCGGAACCTCTTCTGTGGTACCCTTCACGTCCTGCTTGAGCGCCTCAACCCAGGCTCCCAAGTCCTCGATTTCCCCGCTCATTGTGTCTTTCCTGACTTTCCGAAATCTGTCCCAATCCGTCACTCTAGTTCCTTTTACCCTGTCTTTGTGCTTAGCAGCACGAAATACCGTGGAAAGGATATAATGATCACTGCCCAGTGGCTGTCCCGTGTTTACCCACTTTGCATCCCTAATACCTTTAACAAATGTGAGGTCCGGAGATGTGTCTGTGCTAACGCTGTTGCCTATCCTCGTATGATCGAGCGGGTTATTCAAGGTTGTCCATTGTAGGTCCTGAGCTACCCGCCAAAGCCTATTTCCCTTTGGAGTGGCTCGGATGTAGCCCCACTCCGGATGAGGCGCGTTGAAATCTCCAACCACGATGAGTTGAGCCCTAGCCGCTAGCCGTTGCGTCTTTATCAATAGGTCTGGCAAGCCCAGCCCTTTATCTTTAGGAGAAGAATATACATTAAGTACAAAGAGACTCTTATCGTCCTTTCTTTTGGGCAGAACCTCTAGCAGGACGTAGTCCTCTCTGCTGCTATCTATGGTATGCTGAATCGCCGTGGCGTTGCGATGGACTAGCACGACCGTGAAGACGCTCGATACACCCCCCCCCCCCCGATCAATCTCTGGCGGTGTAAATGCCTTAAATCCCGGTAATTTCACCCAGCCACTAGCCTCTTGCAAAGCTATAATGTCAGGCTTACTGTCCAGATTTTGTATGTGCAATTGCAGGTTCCCCCGCTTGCGACGGAAGCCCCTGCAGTTCCACTGCCAAACCTCAATTTGCTGGCGAGGGGCCATGATTAGGCACTAGGTTCACTAACATCGGCGCTTGGCCGACTACGGGAGGCAATCTAGCCTGTAGCGTAGCATTGAGCTGTTGAAACATGCCCATAACCTGTGTTTGGAAAGCCCGCATATCATTGGTGAAGGCGTCAAGATGCTCCTCAATCTTGTCTAGTCTGGCTTCGATCCTGTCGACCCGAGCTTCCAACCTATCCTGTCTTTCCTCCTGTTTTCCTATTCTGTCCGCAAGGGCAGACATTTCCCCCCTAAGACTAGTGACTTTAACGACTGGCTGCGGCGTGTCCGCCGTTGAAGTTTCTGCCACTCTTTTTGCATTAGCTCCATCATCCGCCGATGGCGGCCTCTTAAGCTTCCCCCGATTCTCCACCTCCATAGCTGTGCTCTCGCTCTCGCGAGAAGCAGTCGCCTGTGCCGCTTTCAGTGGGGCCTGGACCACCGGCGTCTGTACCCTTTGTCCTTTGTCGCTTTTAAGCGCGCGTTCCATCTCTGCTATCCTGACTTCCATCTTTTTAATCGTCTCAGCCTGCTGCTGCTTTTGCCTTTGTAGCTCCTTCTCTCGAGCAGTCTCACTCTGGGAGGCCACGTAGGGCCAGCTCACCTTTTTTCTCGTGGCACTGGGACTTCTTCCATGACTGGAACCCTGTTCTCCTTTGCCACGCTCGGGTCCGGGCAGTGGTGGGAAGGAAGTGGACCGGTCCCTGCTCTTGTTATCGTCTCTCGCACCGCTGGATGACCGCTTCCTGGGCCTCGAGCGCCGCTCCTTCTTGTCAGTTTGGCCGTTGTCCTCACTGGCCTGCTGCAGGCCCGTCGGCTGCTTACGGGCTAGACGAAACTTGCAGTTCCGCCTCCCCGTGTTGTGCGCCCCATGGCACACGATGCAGTCCGGAGTGCAGGTCAGCGGCTCTCCTTCCGGTGGCGCAGGATGATCCTTTCCGCAACGGCGACACAGATTAGTCTTCGGACGATAACAAACGTCCGCCCGATGTCCCACTCGTCTGCAGATATAGCAGGTCTCGACTAACTCTCTGTACGGAATCACCGCGTACAAACAGTTCCAGTAAATAACCTGCCAGGGAACATGCTTCCCCCCGAACGTTATCTGAATCGCCTTCGACTTTCCCAAAGGTCTGGCATCCAAAATTTCTATGCCGTCATTCCTCTTCAAGAATCCCGCCCGAACTTCTGCCAGTGGGCATCCGTTGTACGCGTTGTAAATGACTCCGCGCACAGAGTTCTCCGGCGCCGCCACGTACGCCGAAATCTCAAGGTCATCACCGCTCAGCTTGAGCGTCTTTACATTCGCATATGCCCCACAGCGATGCATACACGGCGTGCTCACCGTCATCGTGTTATTTGTCTCGTTGACCCGCACCAGGTCTTCCTCCGCCGCAGTCGCATTCGTCAGCTCCGCTGCCGCTCTCAAGGCATATCCGAGTTCCCTCGACGTCACCATACTCAAGTCCCAATTCTTGGGTCGGCACACAACCTTGAAGTCCTTGGCTGGCATCTTCAGAAACGGTCCCCGTTTCTTCCACACCGGCGCTTTCCCGCGCTTGACTTGTTCTGCTCCGTGCGTCTGGCGCCCGTCGCTGCCCGCCTGCTTCTCGCTAGGCCTACTCTCGGGATTGTTCCCGTATACAGATTTCTTGAATCTATCTTGAGCCCGCAAAACCCAGGCCCATTCTCCCGCCTCGAACTCTTCGGGCGTTATAGTCTCTCCCTCAACGGAGTACTCCATTGTCTTCAGCCTCACAGAGGCCCACAACCACAAGTCACCGTCCCGGAGCCCGGTGCCGTCGGCGGCGGCTCGGCCTAATGATGAGGCCTAACTTTGCCGCGCGGTGGTTGAGCACGAAAAGCGTGGAAAAACCCCTAAAAAGGGGGCAAACTTGCCGAAATTAGGTGTCCGCAGAGAGAGGGCAACTTCCTGTGGACAATCCCACAAAAAGCAAGTCCACAGCACAGGGAGTTCCACCGAAAAACGGTCTCAAAGCGGGAGCCCATGCGAAGCACCTCCGCAATCTTCGACTTCGTCGTCTTCTTCACCACCTACTGTTCTTATTGCATTTCGCACCCACAGAAACACGGCCAGGAGCCGAATCTCGGATCTTGAGCAAGAAGGCGTATGTTCTATTACCGACGGCATTTCCGGGCAAGCGGAATGCAAAAACGCTCCGTGTGCTGACATCTCAGTGCGCGTTAAAATATAGTAAGGGGTAAAAATGTTCCGCACCTTTGATTTAGATTTATTTATTTATCCACATTCGCGTATGAAGCGCCCAAGGCAAAAGAAAAGCGAACCCGAAACAAGCCACATTGGTTCCTTGGCTGCAGCTTTAATTAGGAACTTATTAAGAACACTGTAAAACTATAGTGTTCATTGTGTACTATTATTCAATGTGCGCTATCTCGTAGAAACTATGAATGTAAAGTATATACTTACTTTTGTTAATTTTACTGCCTAATACACGCAACAAGCGTGCGCTACATTGCTTTTGCTGCTATGTTCATGCTTTTCTATGTTAATTGGTGTTTTACATGAAAGTGACAGATATTATGTCTTATGTTCTGCATTATCACTTATGTAATGGCCCTTTCGGGGGTTAACAGTATCAATAAACAAACAAACCAACTTGAACCCGTATAGCGTACTGCCACTAAGTACGGTGTACTTAGTACTAAGTACTACTAAGTAGAGTGCTCAGTACTGCCACAAGTAATAAGGTGAAAACACTGATCTAGAATATGCTACTGGCTCTCAGAGCAGCTGCCAAATCATTTCCCCCGGAGGAAAAGAGAAGACAAGGCATCTCATAGCCGAGCATGGTTGCATCCAACCGACTTCGTACCACTGGCACTATAGTCACATCTACTGCCGCAAACGCAGTCCGAAGCACATATCAGGCGAGTTCTAGACAAGTGTCTTGACCTCCGTGAAACACGACAGGCATGCACAAACAGATAATCGATGATTCATTGCTTAAATTATGTTGGCCATGACAGTAGACCCTGTCGTGGCGACCCTTGTAGATATCATCCACAGTGAGACGCATTTTAACAGAAAGCATATTGAATGCTCCAATAAGTCAATAGAAACACTAGAGATTTAGTACTTCCTGTAAGTCCGGGTTCTTGTCCTGGTCACTCCGCGCCGCTTGATTGCTCCCCTTCAATATGGAAAACCAACTACCTTAAAACAAGATTCTGCTTCATAATATTTCAAACAATGGTAATAGGAAGGGCGAAATATTGTGGTCTGTAACGATGCATGCACTTCGAGCGCAATCGGACCATGTCGAGCTATATGAATTTTCTGTCGACTCGACAAAAAGTATAAGGCCTTAAGTCTATTGACTGTTTATAGACCAGGCTACAGTAATTGTTTAGGGGCAGTTTATGAACAAGAGTTGATGAAGAGTGTAACATACGTCTACATACTGTCTATAATACATTCTTATATAGGAATTATCTACAATCAGTTCATAAACATTAGTCGATAAAGAAGGTAAGGTCATACGTCTGTACACTGTCCATAAGACAAGTCTATCAACAGTTTAGAGACAAGAGCACAACGTCATACGACAAACCTATACGAGTTCTCTACAGACAGTTCATAGAAAAGAGTCGACAAATAGTGAAATTTCATAGTCTGACTGCCGTTTTTAAGTGTCTAGGATCTCTATGTAAGACAGTGTATAGAGTCTGTAAACATGTGTTCATATTGTTACGATATCATGGGGCGATGCTCAAGGGACGAGCCGCCTCGAGAACGACGACGAAGCGGGTCTGTGCCCTTGGCGCGGGCGAGTGTCGGCCTGGTGGTCTGGCTCCAGTGTAAATACCCTGTATATAGCCTCCTTCATCTGTGTTTTTCTACACGTAACATTCTGGTGGAGGTCGGCGATCCCCGTCCTCACCACGGAACTCCGGAGTGGTCGGTACATCGAGCTTGTCACCATGCCTCCCGGTGACGAGACAGCCTCTGCGACGGCTTCGGCTTGTCCGACTGCTCCAATCATCACGGTTGCCCAACATCGCGACCCTGGTGTGTTATCTGGCCTGGAGGGAGAGGACGTTGACGAAGGGATCAAGCTCTATGAACACGCCAGTGCTAATAACAGGTGGAATCCAACGATCATGCTCGCCAATGTCATCTTTTATCTCGGCAGCACCCCACGCGTCTAGCACCAAACGCATGACGACGAGATAAACAGTTGGGACAGTTTCAAAGAAAAGCTCAGGGAACTGTTCGGCCCTGTATATAGCCTCTTTCATCTGTGTTTTTCCACACGTAACAATATATTTAGAAACAAGAGGTCCGGACATCGACCAAAATGGTTAAAAATATATATTTACGTTTCGGCTTCCTCAGGGAAGCCTTGTTCACCTGCGTTTCACCCCGTTCCCCGTGTGTTTATATACGTTCTATGGACTCTCCATGCAAACGGGGAGCCTGTGAGCATGATTCCTTGATAACGCGCGGCCTGTGAGCCCAGGCTATTTGTGAAATACGGCTTATTTCCGTGACCCCACCGGCTTTCCGGGATGCTACGGAGGTTTACGCTGAAGAAAAAAGGGGGACGTGGGGTTGGGTCGAATAAACAGGGTGTGGCATATAAGTTAGACGAAGCTTATACGCGAGACGCCTATACGTACAGTACGCGCGTTCGAGTGTAAGGAAGTAGCGTGATGCCAACGAGGATGTTCCGCTTAGATTATGCGCAACGGACCCACAGCGGGAAATTAATTTCTATGCTGGTCGGAAAACAATGCTTCCCGGACAGGCAAGGACGGTGGCACCGTCAGAATGCGCTATAGCCTGCGACGGCGTCACGTTACCCGCTTGCTTAGCGTTTCGAATCCTCGGTCGGCGTATGCCGCGGTGAGAGAACAGCTTTTTATCAAAGCGCAACGAGAGCGGGAGGGCCAGCTCAAGCGCGTCGCCGCGGTTTCCTTAGTGCGCGGCGCCCCCGAAGCGTATAGATGTCGTTTATTGTTGTTTGGTTTGTCAAACTGAAAACAACCCGAGACCGAGAACGACGAGAAGAAAACAATGGTCCGCCGACAACTGCCACCGGAGCGGTCACGACGCTTGCGTTCGCCAAGAGGACGGCTGGAAGAGATAAAAATTAGGAGAGAGTGAGAGAGTGAGAAACGTACCGTGAACAGCCGCAAAAAAGGGGCGACTACTTGGACAAAAAACATATCAAAGAGAAGAACCAGGGAAAGTCACGTGCGACCCCTGGTGCGCAGATACGAAGTTAATTTAGGCACGACTCAGACCAGTTCCTGGTGTCTCGAAACAGCATTCTCTCAGTGGGCCCGCCAAGTTCCCTTTGTCGTTGCTGTTATTGTGGTTAATGCAAAAAGTTAAACTAGTTGGCATTTGGGCCGACCAAGTTTAGGTCCCTTTGTTTCTGTTAGTGTTACGTCTATTGCATAAAGCTGAGCTAGTTGGAACTGCAACATCTGAGAGATTTCCGGCGCTTTAGAGGCAAACAAAATATTGCGAAAGATAGAGAAAATGCGACACAACAGGAATGTTTTAAGTGATTTGACCACTCAGTATAGAAAGTGACGCGACAACATACCCAAGTGCTCAAAAACAAGGTGCGTGCGTCAGACCACCTTTAACACGCGTGTGGCCCACGTACAACCGTTGTCAAATATACCCGTTTCCTTTTGCGAACTGAGCCCTGGAAGCAGTGCTTACACAGTTGTCAGACTCCTTATTGACGCAATAGGCTTCACGCGTGACAAAAATGACACAGGTCTCGCCTGTAGAAGGAAAGCATGGCACTCCTTTTATCACATTCTGGACAGGGGTTACCTACAGTATTCTCCTATCCTGTGTTGAGTGCTAAACATTGGCCAGACCGGACGATTCATGACGTGGCAGGCTGAGAGATCATCGCGCGCAAGTGCCTGCTTAGCGTGCATCCTGTGGTAGCAAGGCTTAAACACCGAAGAATGGATGCATAGGATTCATGGCTACATTGACGTATTGATGTATGGACGCATGGATGTATTCTTCTCCCGTGTTTAAAGATTTCCGCCACAAGATGCGAGCTGGCTTTAGCAAGCCGGATATCAAGATTGGATCATCACATGTGCGTGTGAAAAGGTATTAAATCGAATAGAGGTAAGCCGAATGGAAACGATGGGGCGAGAGGGATCCTCGACAACATAATATGAGAATGCTCGTACTCTCCTTGGGGGGCGCACAATAGGTAGTAGAGACACCTGGGAGACCCTGCTGCGCAGCTCGGAGTGTGAGCTCCGGCTCGTCCAACTGGCTGAATAGGCTGCTGGGGCCGAAGACCTCCCAGCCTGCATCTGAGGTGGCGACACCCGCCCCCTGACCTGCGTGTCGGGGGGTGGGTAGATCACCTTATCAGTTGGAGAACAAAGTTTATTCTATCTATCTGGCGAAGACCTTGCGATAATAAAAAATGCAGTCACGTTACCTTACGTGCACAAGTTATGACACGGAATAACGAGCGAGGTGGGTAGATATGAGGTACAATTGGTTTTCAGCGTTCAGCACAAGCTTGGTCAGATTTGCCCGGCCGCTCGTAACAAGCTTAACTCTCTCGTTTCTGGGAGACGTACTAGGTGCAGAGTTGCGCACAAGAGCGGGTATATATGTTAACCGCGCTGTTGCATATATTTACCGATTTCTCTGTTCATGCTGTAAAGATCAAGTTCGCCGTTTCGTGAATTCCATGGTTCAGGACCATGGCGCTCAGCGTTAGAAATGGGACAAGGTCGCATTTCGCTGTTCATTGTCGCATGTGTCCTTGTACCTGAATAAAACTGAAATAAATGTTGAGGAAACTCTGAAGTTAAGATATATATCTTGGAAGCGTTTTTTTACGTCCGTTGAAGGTATTCATTGTGTTAGTGGAGTATCGATCAACTTATCACAAGCAGAAGAGACTCCTCTCCGTAAATATCTCGTATTTGATGGTCACTAGCCATCCTTGTCTCGCCTTACGTGCTCGCCCCAAAATTTTATTATTATTTTATTACAAATTTTGAAGTACATGCCGACGCAAGGCAGATGTGTAATTGGCGAAAGTGATTAGAGATGCATGTTATCCTAGCATTACGATTATTACCAGCGTGCTAGGTGTTGCTAGAAAGCCACGTTTTGAAGCCACAACGGCAACAACGTCAAAACGTAATTTGCTTTGAAGCAGCAAAGTCCTGACGTATTCGACTGGTTTGATTTAAAGTTCCGAATGAAACGGGTATTTAGAAACCCCATAATCTATGGAAGGGCTATCAACTAATATCTACCCGCTGGGACTCTCTGACATTCAATCAAAGCATATGGGCGCCTTTTCATGGCTCCCTCATAGGAGTGTGGCTGCCGCAACCGGAATCGCACCCCCAACATAGTGCTCGGCTGCGGAAGACCACGGTGTCACGTCGTATAAGGACGATTAAGAGCCGAATACTAATATGACATTGATAATACTATAAAAACATACACGTAGAAATAGTAACATCAACGACGTGTGGCACCATACCTTTCAAAACGCATGCATGATGTCTTCTGCTGCATCTCAATATAATGTCTACTGAGAAGTAAAAAAAAAAGTTTATTCAGAAAGACCACATAGTTGCTATAACGACTTTTCTAAGGAATGTAGACCATACTGCACCAGTTTAGAGTAAGGGGACTTAATCCTTTATCCCAGTTGCCAGCTGCCTGTGCAGCTCACACTCGGTTACCAATTGCATCACGGGGAAGCTGAAGAGAAGGCCTTGACAAGCGAACACAGGCAGCAAGCGTGCGATGAGAACAGACCGGACATTATCACGGTCGCCCTTTCGTTCTTTCCGCCAGTTCCCACAGTCACCGGCAATAGATGGCTGCCCCCTAGAAGCGTTGCAGATTCTGGTCTAAGTCACTGCGTCACAGCGGCTGGCGGGCACGCGAACAAACGGGAAACTAGAGCAACTGTCACACGCGAAACGCCTGGTTCCGCTCACTTATCAAACGTCATCCGCGTAAATCGGCACGACCGATATGGCGATCAAATAAGCAAATAAATGGCCGCCGTTCAATACCTAGCGTTTAGGCGACCCCGATCGCACTGGCACATTGCTTCCGAGCGAGCGATCTGATTCCCTCAGGCCGCCGGGCCGATTTTAGCTCTCGGGCATTCGAGAGAGGGAACGAGAGAGAGAGAGAGGGGGGAGAGAAAGAGGAGGAGAGAGAGGACGTGCGGAAAGTGGGTCGTTTAGCCTACGACCTTCCCGATCGTGCGGCTTGTTACGCAACGGGTTTCATAAGCTGCTGCGATACGATCGGCACCCTGCTATTCCTGCCGTGGGCCGAGCGCTTTAAACAGCGCACGTTCCGCATTGTCCGCCCAACAACCGTTCCCGCTTTCTCTTTCTCAGCTGTAGGTCAACGAAATGCGGAAAGGAAGATAGCCGACCCCGAAGCTTCGCACGTATAAAAACAGTCCCTCTCCCTCCAACCCCCTTCATCGCTGCCAACAAATGTAGAATGTAATAGAAGTTTATTTGAACATTTGCGATAATGTTCAAGGGCGCCGGAACTAAAGCCATGCGTCATTGCCTCACGACGCCGCGGGCCCGTGAGACACACCCATACAGCCCAAATAAGCACTACAAGTTGCACACAGGGCTATGACCGGCAGCTGCCGTCTAGTGCAAACGGTACCAAATAGAGGAAAAAACAGACAGTACAAGCTCTAAATAATTAGCACAATGCGAAAAAACATAACTAGTATTACAGGCAAGATAACAGGTATGATCTAATTACACGTTTTAATAGCCGTAGAACAACGAATGTCACTAGGTCGATGTTTAGACGAAGAGACTTGTCTCTGTCTAGCCTCTTTATCGAAACATTGGCTGCAGCGACATTCCTTGTTCTTCCTATGTTAATTGCACTCAGTATTGCCAGCTTAGAACTGGCAGGTCGCGAGAACGCGACAGTTGTGGCCAGAATGGGTTAAGGCATTGTTGTTCGCATAGTTTGTCCAGGGCATTTAAACAGGTGCCGAAAGGTGGAGGAACTGGTGCACTTCTCCGCAGTAGGTTGTTTCTCGGATAGTGAGGCGCACGTGCAACAGTGTTTCATACAGACTTGCTTTAGGGGGATGGAGAGGGGTACTAATGAGAAATGTAAGAAAGCCGAGTGACTTTTTAAGCATTTGGATTAGTAATTGCAATTTTATTTTGAAATTTTCGCGAAAGCAAAGCAGCGACAAGCGCAGCAAAATGTTCAACTTACTCGCTTCTCTGGTGTTGCCGCGATTTGGCAACCTACCAAGTCTGAGCTCCTGGATCCAAACGGGACCCTTAGGTCAGCGAGAGCCCTATTTTGACAACATGTGCAATCATGATGCCAAAAAAAGCATGTCGGCACTCTACCTTCTCTGATTCAGCTAATTTTGGGAGTTCAAGTCTCAAATAAAGGTATAACTGCAATTCAAATGATTGTTTTTTCTTGAAAAAGAAGAAAAAGTGGCGCTATGACGCCAAATTTTTCAGTATATACAAGTAATGTCTTATTGACCTCATCGGTCAATGAAATCATCGCTCATTCTTCAGACATAGTGGGGGACTCCGCAAATTTGGACCACCCGGGGTTCGTTAACGTGCACCTAAATCTAAGCACATGGGTGTTTCCGCATTCCGCCCCCATTGAAATGCGGCCGCCGTGGCCGAGATTCGATCCCGCGACCTCGTGCTTAGCAGCCCAACACCGTAGCCACTAAGCAACTATGGAGGGTGCCCACACGATCTCTCCTAGTCCGATAAATATGCTGAAATATTTATTTCATATTCTGTAAAGCAGTTTTCAATTCCCCACAATGTATATGTGATATATTCAACAATAGATCTGCGACGTTTCGGCAAGAAATGTTTATTCCCCTGCTTATATTCGCCGATAATTTTAATACATTTTTTTTTCCTTTTTGTAAGGATGTCTAAGGGATGCGGCACTACTTAATTTATTTTGTAGCCTTCCAGCGTTTCACGAATTTTAGTTTTTCCTTCAAGCGAAACAAACACAACGTCGCTTTAAGTGAAAGCTTTATGACAGCTATATGGAGTAAATAGCAAAAAGCGACGTTCTGGGGAAGGGGGGAATAGAACACTTGCAGGAATCGGTGCTTGAACAAAATTCAGTGTTCTCTTTTCACGCAGGCGGCCGTGTGAACCTTATACTTCTGAAAGCACAACTAGGTTAGTGTCATTTAAGTGGCTCCCATGGAAATCCGCAAGATTTAAGTAAGGAAAAGTGCCACGGTAGAGGGGTGGGGGGAGCATGCATGTTGCTACTGAAGGAAATCTATTTAGGCACTTTGGAAAAGCACACTTTGGATTGAAGGAACGTTTGTGGTGGATCTGCTCCAGAGTAACAAGATGCACTGTTCAAACTGATTGGCACTCACACCCGAAGGCGAAGCATTGAGAGCATGCAATACTAAGGTTTATCGTTCGCGCTCAAGGCGTTAGGGATGAAGAGCGCCGGCAGGGAGGTTGCAGACGTCGCACCTGGACTGTGCACTAGATGAAACAAATGGAGACCCACCGCTGTTTTTGAATGCACAATCAAAGGATTGCATAGATTTAGCTAGGCGTTTAGTGTCCACTCCTCTCAGACCGCTCAGATACGCTCCAGGCCCGGAGTGGAGCGGTATAGGAGGCTGGCCTGTCTCCTGCATCTCAGCGGATTGAGCGGAACGCGAGGGTGCGTTCGCTCGGCTTCCTCGCTGCTTGCAGCCGAACGCACTGCTCATATTTCGCCTCTCTGGAGGCCTTGCAACCGGACACGCGTGGGCCGTGAGTGCCCAGTCGATACCGGGACAGCACAGCGGCGGCGCCAACTGCTCGAATGTACTTCGAGTGGCCATGCAATCGGTGTAGTGTAAGGACCGAGGTTAGGTCCACTACAGCAATGGGCCAGTCGGCAAGCGAGAGACCTGAGAACCGTTGGGACCGATAGAAGGAGGAGAAGCGGCCCTCTTCTTTTTCCCCTTTTTTTATTCTAATCTCGCAGCTCGCTGCACGAGATACACGCGTCGGATCGCGCGTTATATAAAAGGCGGCCGAGGAAGATGACGATGGCTGCTAGAGTAGCGATTACGTGTTATCAATTGACAGGTAAAATGTCATGACACTTGATTGGACGAGTAAACTCGCTTACCCGCTCCCACGAACCCTAATAGATGCTCTCCTTGAACATCAGGGTTTATATGCGTTTTCCGGACGTACGTCGAATGGAAGCTTCAATATCAAGGCGCTCACTGTTAAGTTCATTAATTAGAAGCCACAGAACCGGGTCCTCTTTCGTGCAAGGCTATATATTCGCTCGCAGTATCACGCACACCACGCCGCGACACAGGCGTCACACGTTGTTCGGTTCCCCACAGAAGACATAGAAGCAATTCCCCAGCAGTCGATCACTCAAGAGTCGACCGCGGCGCATTCCCTCGCGTCGCTCAACAAACGTAGCCTCGGTACGCTTCCGCGATCTTTGTTTGTTTTCATGAGTTTCATTCGTATGCGCGTCAACGGCTGGCTGGCATGCCGGTAGTCTATCTACTACCGTAGTACCGTATTTATTCGAATTTAGGCCACGGCTTCGATTCTAGGGACCCACCGGGGTTGCTCAGTGGCTTTGGCGTTGCGCTGCTGAGCATGAGTTGGCGGGATCAAATCCGGGCCATGGCGGCAAGTATTTAGATGGAGGTGAAATGCAAAAACGGCAGTACTGTGCATTGGGTGCACGTTAAAGAAGCGCCAGATGGTCAATATTAATCCGGAGTCCCTCCTACTACGGCGTACCTTATAATCAGATTGTAGTTTGTCGCACGTTAAGCCCCAGAATTTTCTTTCTTTCGATTCTAGGTCAACCTCCGAGATTCCGAATGTTTGAGCGTTTCAGTTTGAGTTTATTTTTCCCACAACACGTGACACATATGACGCTCACGGCGTGGAGAGCGCGAGAGAAAGACTTCATTTAAAGCAGTGATGTAGCCGGTGAAGGCCCTTATTCCAAGGCCTCGCTGTATACCATTCTTCAACGCAGCGTTGACGGACTCAACCTGGCACTCTTGGGCCGGAAAGAAGGTGGTGAAGGTGTGGCGAAAAAAAAAAGGAGTAGACACTTTCATAAAGCGGCTGATCAGCCCCAGCTCCCTCCTTCTTTGGTATTCCCCAGACAACGCGTACAAAATTGAATACAAGCAGATCAAGTGAGATACAGTGCAGAAATTGAAAAAAATGAGATGATCTGGATATTATACAACGAAACAAAAAAAAAACGTGCGACGGGGTGCAAGCGTGCTAATAAAATTCCGCTCGAAATCACCGCTTTTGATCAAGAGGCGATATGCGCAACCGAGCGAGTTCAGAAAAGAAGACCCGGTGCCCTTCCACACTGTGAAGAAAGATGACCAGCGAAGCTGTGTATGTGGGTCCCTTAATGGCAAAGTGCACCTGCGCCGCGGGTCGGCCCGGCATCGCACTAACTTCTGGATCGGCGCACGCATTCGGAGTGCATAAAGCCTGCGTCATTTCCGCCGCGGATCGGCGCGGTATTGCAAGATCTTCGGGATCGACCCACGTATACAGGGAGTGCTTAGAGCCTGCCTCACCTTCGCCGCGGGCTGGACTCCCATTGCACTACCTTCGGGGTCGGCCCGAGTAATGACGTTTTGTTCTAGTATGACCGCGTCAATCACGGCGCGTACTCGATGGCACAAACGCAGGTGGCGTCTGACGGGGACGCCGGAGCAGAAGGCTGCAGTTTTGCGTCGACACACGGACACGATCCTGGGGGAACTTAGTCCTTAACAGCTTCGCTGTAAGACTCCTCGTATATTTGTCTAATGGCAAAAAGGCGTTTCGTCTGCGAAAAGAACTAACATCTTCGAAAGGTTGCGCATTCCTAATGTTCTCATTACCAGGTCGGGCAGAATTTCTCCCGCGCCTCCTCGACACAGTTCACTATTCGTATTACTATAAACATTTCCCAGGCGTGTCCAAATAGACAGACGTCTGAACTTGTTCCGAGCGATGCCTCGAACATTTGTAATACCTCCTCCGAGACTTCGCCTATATGGTCTCCGTCGTTGCGGATATTCCCGCTTCTCCTTCAGTCCCGATGAAATGAGCGGCATCTTTTCTGCACCTCACGGCATCGACTTTTCTGTGGTCAGCAGCGAGTTGCCGCGAACCCGCATTTAATTTCGAATTTAATCAACCTTCGACAGTGTCATGAAAACCAGTGTAGAAACACAGCGTCGTCCTTTTTTCCGCCGTCCTTGTGCTTGTGTGCTGGAGTTCATGATGCAGTCGTGCCAATTTGCCACACTTACTGTGCTCCCCCGACAGTGTTCGCATGACAACTCTAAGGACGAGGACGCAAGGATTCCGTAAGACAGGACGAGTGATGTCCTATGTGGTATTTCCGTCATGGTCCTTCGCGAGGTTATATGGACACCGTCGATATGTACCAGTTCGACAAAATCAAGGTGTTGTTCCAGATACCATCTTTCATCCCCTTTAGAATATAGGTCCACAATCGAGTATATGCGGTATATATATGCTCATCTCCGTGTTGTTTTCTTAGATGCGCCGCCGCGTTCGGCGTCTCGTTTTCATGAATGCCGAACGACGACGATGCCAGCGGCAGTGAACGTTTATTTCGGGAACAGGGTTATAGCCATCGTCGTATAGACGAGTAGGGCCGCGGACTCCTCAAAGAGCTACGAGTGCAGGACACGCGTTGTGGCGGCGTCGAATGACCCGATTGCGCAACAGCTCCAATTCTTCCTCCTCGCCGACTCGTTTCTCTTCGTCGATCTCGTTTGCATATTCAGTGTTTCGAATTCAGGAACGCTGGAAGCTCTCCATCTGCCTTCGTTTTTGTGTATTTTTTTTTCATTCTTTGCCGCAATAGTGCCTGCGTTTGGCTTCCTCGCCGACTCGCTAGCTTTGCTTGATTTACTTTGCTTGTTTGCTTTGCCTTGCTTGGTCGTGCCTTGCTTTGCTTGCTTGTTTGCTTGCCTCCTTTGCCTTACTTTGCGATTCCTTGCATGATTTGCGTTGTTTTGTTATACGCTGCTTTACCTTGCACTGCTTGCTTTGCTGTTATTTTGTTATGCTTTGCCTTACTGGCTTTTCTATGCTTCGTTCTCTTTACTGCGCGACACTGTTACACGAAGGACAATGTAAAAGATGCCGACACAGATGTGCGCACATGTGCGTCAGCTTCCTTTATTTTTCTCCTTTGTGTAGCAGTATAGCGCAGCGAACGGAACGACGCCATACCGACCAGCCCCAGACGAAGCCTTCATGCTTTTCTCCTTTGCTTCCTTTGCTTGTATTGCTTCCTTTCCTTTGCTTGCTTGATTTCCTTTGCTAGCTTTGCTTTCTTGCCAGCTTTACTGTGCTTGCTTTTCTTGCTTTGATTTGCCTAGCTTGCCTTGCTTTGCTTTACTTGCTTTGCTGGCTTTGCTAGCTTTTGTTTGGTTATTTCCCTGCTTAGCTTATGTCCGTCTTCTGCTTTGCTTTCTTGCTTGGTTACATTTGCTATGCTTTGCTTTGATTGCGTTGTTTTGCGTTGCCTTGCGTTGCTTTGATTTACATTGTTTTTGCTTGCTTGATTTGCTTTACTTGATTTTCATGTGCCGCTTGCATTGCACTGCTTGCTTTGCTTAATTGTTTCCCTGCTTTGTTTTGCTTGCTTGATAGCCTTTGCATTACTTTGTCTTGCTTTGTTTGCATTGCTTTGCTTGTTTCCTTGCTTTGTTCTGCTTGCTTGTTTGATTTCTTTTGTTTTGCTTTGCTTGTATTGCTTGGTTCGCTTTGCTTTCTTTGCTTGCTATCCTTGCTTTGCTTGCTTTGCTTTTCTTTCTTCGCTCGCTTCTCTTGTTCGCCTGCTTTGATTTGCTTCATTGCTTGCTTGTTTCTTTGCTTTCCTTTGCTTGCTTTGCTTTATTTTATAGCTTTACTTACATTGCTTGCTTTGCTTTACTTGCTTTGCTTGCTTAGCTTTTCTTTCTTTGCTCGCTTCTCTTGTTCGCCTGCTTTGATTTACTTCATTGCTTGCTTGTTTCTTTGCTTTCCTTTGCTTGCTTTGCTTTATTTTATAGCTTTACTTACACTGCTTACTTTGCTTTACTTGTTTTGCTTTCTTTTCTTGTTTCCCGGCTCTGCTTTGCTTGTGTGTCTGCTTTGCTTGCTTTTATTGTTTTGCTTTGCTTGCATGTTTTGCTTTACTTGATTATCTTGATTTGCTTGCATTGTTTGCTTTGCTTCCTTTGGCTGCGTAGCTTTTCTTGCTTTGCTTCCTTTGCCTGCTTTGGTTTGATTGATTGATTGATTGATTGATTGATTGATTGATTGATTGATTGATTGATTGATTGATTGATTGATTGATTGATTGATTGATTGATTGATTGATTTTCTTTGCTTTCCTCTGCTTTGCCTGATTTTCTTGCTTGGGGTGCTTTGCTTGTTGGCTTGCTTGCTATGACTATGAACATGGCTACACCCACTAGAGTAATAAAGCCCCTCTCACGCGGGATTGATTGATTTGGCCACGTGGGCTTTTCTAACGTGCACCCAAATCTCGATATACTAGGTACACTTACTTAATGGCGCTGTGATTGTGGCGCAGCATCCAGGAAACGAGAGTCTGTCCTCTCACTTTCTCCGCTAGTATACTACTGTCAAGCTTATTACGCTGAATGAATCCACGAAGTGCACAGCTTCGAAGGAATGCATTACCAGTTTCCATTGATTTCATGTTGTTCTCTAAAGTCCATTTGAGCAAAAGGACATGTTTCTCCAAGCGCAGCCGCCGTTCGCAAATGGCGGAAGTTGTTCCGCCTTGTTCCGGGCGCTTCCGCGCACCGCGCAACGTGACCACGTCCGCCACGCTTCTTGAAGAAGAAGCGTGAGCGAGTGCACACGAGAGTGCTGTTACTTCCGAACGACGCTCCTCTCCTGTGATTTATCACTCAATTAGGCAAACGAGGCTGCGGAACAATGGCAGAGAGAGAGAGAGAGAGATCGGAAGTTGGCGTTTCCACTGGCTTCGAATGTACGCAGATCGGGGTCCCAGTTCCTCGCTGGTTCGGCTCCCCACGCGCGTTCAGTGCTGCGCATTCGTTTTGTCCCGGTTAACGGTAGCGGCGGAAGCGAGATCTCGCGCACTTCCGCGCATGCTGTTTAGGCGAAGGGAAGTAGCACTGCAGTGGCAACCGGAAGCACCCGCAGGCGATGTCGGTGGATCGGTCAGGCGCCGCCGCTTGTAAGGGTCGACCTGGACGGGTGCGCGGTGGGCAGGCCGGGCCAGGCGGCGGCGCGTTTACGTAACAGCTGACCCAGGAATTCCGAAGGAGGAAGTAAGTGTGTGGGCACGTTCCGCTTATTATCCGCCCCCCCCCCCATGCTCTCCTCGGAACACGCTGCGCCCTTGAGAATACAAAGGTGCGTCCACGGGTGCAGGTGGCTCGGTGCACGTAGATGCGTCCTGGTTGAGGTTCTGGCGTTCCGTGTTCTGTATGTACGGCCCAGAGAGTAGACGTCTGAAAGTAGGAAGACGTCGCAGTGCTTGTTAGCTCGCGTTCAGAAATAACCGCAGCTGCGACGACTCAAGGAAAGCTGAGCGACCTTATTTGAGGAGAGAAAAAGAAAGCGTTGACTTTTTTTCTTTGTTTCGGTGCCATTTCAGGTAGGAGCTTTCATTCCATACTTTTTTTTTTCGTGGGCCTCGTTGGCGTGTTCTGGCATGGTACGCGCCAGGAACTAGGAGCTCATCGGAAACTCTAAATCGGGAAACTGTCGAATTCCTCCACGTGCGTTTTTATTTTAGCCCGTCGGAGAGGGCGTAGCCCTCGGATTAGCCAATACCAGAGCAGCAAACAGTTATTTTGACAACAAAGAGAATTCCAGCAGACAGTGTGAAACCCTGTGTCCCATGTGCATTGAGTATAGAGCCAAGCAAATCATCCAGTATCGTAAAGCGTATGGTCAAAGCTATAACGCCACATTTGTGGTCTGATCACCAATACGCTCAAATTGAAGCGGCGGTGAGTCGTCATATTTTTTAAACAAAGTTCCTTGGTCCTAATCCACGCCCCCGCGACGCTCTAGGTATCAAATACAGATCTTAAATGTCATGCTTTTGCTGGTTGCATGCGACGGAAGCGATTGCGAGACCCGGAAACACGTCAGAGGTGTCAGATTTCGGACATCACCTATTCCTCCCCACTTGGCGCGGACGGTTATTTGGACGAGTAAATTGGGTCGGCCCAGGAGGCAATATTATCAAAAGTGGTTTCTTGTTGAACCGATCGTTAAACCAGAGCCCAATGCAAAAACATGGCGTGTATGACGTATCTCCGGCGCTGAAATCACTTCCGGCGCATGCAGCCAGCAAAAGCATGAACTCAAGAGATCTGAATTCTGTACTATGCTGCGCGAAATGTACACTGCAAGGTGAGGGAATAAAAGGAAAGACGAGAGAGAAGGGTGGAGTATTAACCAACAAGCCGGCAAAAAGGTACTTCGAAATCTGGGTGTACTATCGAGAGAGAGCTGCCGCTGAGGCCCGGACTGGACACCATCTATGTACGTCTCTGCAAGGTTTTGATGCGAAAGCATCAGATGGCCCATCGAGCGAACAAGCCGGCGTCTGCCGTCTGGACAAGCGGAAAAGGCGTCTAAATTCTCATTGGCTGCAACGTCACGGCCGGACGCGCCTCGACGGAACAGAGCGGGTGAAAAGGAACCCTGCTGCATCAACACTGCGCCGGGTGTTGCGTGAGGGGAGAGGACAACGCCGCGACACCACGTCACCCTCTTTCTCATTCTCGGGAGCCTGTGATATCCGCAGGTTTCTTGTCCGCGTGAGCTCTGTCGCCTGCGGTCTAACTGCGTCTCGGTGAGGCCAGATCAAAACGCGCCAAGCCAACGCTCTCAAGCGTCTCACCGCGCTCTCTTGCCCTCGAGGAGTCAAACTCGAAGTACCGCTCAGGGGCGTTAAATTCGACATTTAGTGCTTTCGAATTCGCAATCCATAAGAAGTGCTTTGGTATCCTCGGTTTTTTTTTTTCATTTTCAAAGCGAAAGCTTTAGTGGCCGTGAACTTGCGATTTCACCGTGGCGGGGCTCCGAGGAGGTACATGACTTCACAACGCGCGCCTCGCCGTGGATATTTCTCTCTCTCGTTCCCTAGTCACTACTGCGCATGCGCCACTAGTAGCACTGAGCCACAGGTGTTCCGCCGCTGCACAGCGCCGCGCCTTTCCGTTTCCGCCGTTTGGTATGACGTCACACCACATTCCTCGTCGTTGCGTTTGCCTCCGCTCGCTTCGCCAGCTGCGTCGCATGCCTGATAACATGTCGGAGGATAGAAAAGGAGAGCTCGCGTGCCCATGGTGCGCACCAGCCACAGTTGAGGCGGCAGTATCGACGGCGATAATTCTGATAAGCAGCAGGAGGCCTGGAATCGACATCGGAACGAGATTAACAGGAAACTAATCGCCCAGGAAACAGGCGAACAGCGCGCAGAACGTCTGGCTAAACGCCGCAACATAGCTAGACAACCAGACTAACCTCGACTTGCAATTAAGATAACCAAGGCTAACCATGCTATGCCTTAGCTTTCGCTACGTATATCCTGGCATAGCCGAGCTAAGCCACTGCCAATTTTAATGTGCTTTGTAACGCGAGTTGATTCTGGGGCACTAAAACACTCGCAGCCCCCTCACTCGCATTTAACCAACAGCTCGACTAACAAGTGTCCTCAAGAGCACGTCTCAGCAGGTCTATAGGAAAGCTATCACTTGGTTTTGACAATCATCGTCCGATGTAGTCTGTCTTCTCTTTATTTTTTTTCTGTTCACTTATTTGCAGTGATATCATCGGCACATGATTCGCCAACTCGATCCCTGATCTTAGCGAACACACGAAGTGCATCTGAATGCGCTTTAACCAAAACCATGTACAGTTCCTTCTAAATCTTCCCAGACATGTGAGCATGTGGCCAAAGTTCCCCTAGCCACAAATTAGGAATTTGAGTGCTCAATCGGCAGCTCAAAATTCTCTGCAGATAGACAATGTTTAGCGTTACTTTTTCGTTTTTTTTTTTCTTTTGCCTTTTCAAGATAAACTAATATCTTAAACACACAAATTTGCCTATGGCTTCCCAGAGACATATGACAGCCCCGGTCTACTCAGCTTAATTAAGCACTTTCTTACGGACAAAGTAAAATGTGCTTTGCTGAGCGTTCGGTAGAGACCACGCGGTGCTCCACGCATTTCGTTCGGCGCTCACTAGGTTGCCGGTCGTGATCTAGTGTATGTAGCGTATGACATTCACCGCGCTTTTCCCCGTCCACAGAAGCACACATGGCAACGGTACAACGAAACATCAGCATGGGGTTACCAGCAGTTGCGCAAATGGTTTCCGCGCCTGCGAGCCCCTCTTCTCTTGGGGCCTACGGATCGCACGAGTCTCATGCGCTTCTCTGTCTCACAGCGATCTGCTGCGTGTTAAAGCTGTCCTGTCATTTGCTGTGAGTAACGCGATATGATGATCACGTGGGCTGTTTAAATTTTATATTCAAGCTCGAAGAGAACGCACCGCAAATTTAATTGAACGAGGGGCCTTCCTCTTGAAATCGACGCTATGGCCTACTGCGCAACAACATACACTGAGGTGCAATAACGCACTAGGACACCTGTTTTCGTTCGCGCCACAACGTGCAAGATACTAGTCCTAAATCAGGAATGAAGCGACACGTAAGGACGCAATTTGTAGTCTCTCGCACTCAGAAATCTCGCATGACATTCTGTGGTAGCCTATTGGGGGCGAACTCCACCACTGGAAAAGCTGGCACCACCGTCGGCGTGATGTGGCATGAGGGATCACGTGGACACAGCGGCCGCGTCGGCTGCTTCGGAAGCACCGAAGCGAGTAGAAAACGAAAATTTAAAGTCCCAGCTGCGGCTGTGGTTCTGATTAATTTGTGAGGCTTTACCTCCTTGGATATCTGCTTGACAACATTTGAAAGTACTATAATAGGTAGTGGCTGCCTTTGGAGGCGTGCTGCATGGTAGGCTACTTCTCGCTGCCGCAGTGCCGGACGTACGCAACGGAGCCCGGTATTAGCCTTAGTCACACGTAGCCGCAGGACAAGGAGCTGCGTGAAGCTTGGCTCGCCAAATTTAGAACTGGCAGACAGCCATCGGCTGCAACTCGGGTATGCAGCAAGCATAGACGCGAGGAAGATTTCTGCTACGGCGCCGGGACTGCGATGTTCGGTGAGTAGCAGAAAACGCGTACTGAGAGACTCTCGCCCGCGCTCGTTGCCTGGCTAATGTCATGACGGTTTGGTCTATGAGCTTGTTGATGCTAGATACTGGCAAGTTCACTGAAACGGAAAGGGAGCGGTATAAGACGCACATTAAAAAAGGCATGGCATTGGTCATGTTTGTGTTATGAATTAATGCACTGGATTACGAAAAAGAAGCAGAGGGAAATCGCACGCTGAGAAGACTGATAAACATACAGTGCGGCGCGACATGAGAAATAATGATATTGAAACATATGAGAATTTAGAAGAAAAGAAAAAATATATTGAATCGTCGCGACAGCGCGAAATTATTTTTGAACAGCTCTGATAGCGTCCACGCAGCAATGGTTGCTTGTGTACAGTCCAACGCTCATATTATGCCGCCTAAAACTCACGGCACGGTGCGAAAACGCGCTCGCAGCGAAAGCAAAACATTGTGCGCGGACATGCATGCAGACGCGCAGTCGGTCGGTGCGAACCCGTGCGATCGCTGCATTTAGGCTTCGTTCTGTTATGCTCCATTCGGTTATACAGACAGCCCACTATAAGAACATATTTCACATAGTTTGCTCTCAGCGGTTACCTACCTTTCACGCAAGAAGCCGGTTCGGGAGTCTTCATCGCGGCGATCACGTGCCGTGACGTTCACTGTACGTATTCGGTAAAGAGATAGCAGCTATAAACGATTCTGCGCTTTCAGTTTGCCTAATATTATTATCTTGATAGTAAAGACTTCCCTCGTTTTGAGAGTACTTACATAAATGTCCAGGAGGGCTGCCGCGTGGTGTTTCTATTGAGCGCCGTAGGCCAAACCTATGAGGCACGCGCCGCGTTATATTCCTCACACTACGCAAGGGAGGCGCTTCCGACAGATGGCGACTCCGTAAGTCCGCGCCCCCAATGCTCAGTACGACACAGGAGCCGACGAAGAATGAGAGCGCTCTGTCTCTGGGGCCGCATTTTCTTGTACTCTGTTAACTGCCCTTTTATTTATGCGCCGGAGACAACGAAACACTTCTTTACATTGGATGTAAAAACCTCTTCCTGCTTTGGGATGTTCGCCAACGAACTGCATCAACACAGACGTCGTCGTTATTCCTCATATTTTGTGATACCTGCTGTCAAGCTCTGTTGATAATGTGCCATTCGACATGTTCTCATGGGAGTGGGCAGTTCGTGCAACGGGTGAATTATATGAGCCACGACACCGAACCAGTCTTTCATTCAATGTCTCATTTCGGTGAAGTGCATCTGCACATCAAACATATTTATAATAAAGGCAACCTTCAACTTGACTGGTACACCATCTTGCTCATCGTTATAACCCTTTTGGACCACGATGTTTAATTCAATCAAATCTTGAACGGGGAATGAGACGGTGCCTCTTCTGTGTGTGTGTTGCTGTCACTGGGCCCACTATGTCCAACTATGCACATCTGGTGATTGTCTTATTGAGTTACCGCGCCCGTCATTGGCGGTATTAATTCGCAAATCAGTTACTGTCACTTTTATGTGTTACTGTAATAAATGCCATCAAAAAACAAATGACCAATCCTTCCCCTAACGGCAAATGGGGGTAAACGAAGCTTCTCCTGCGTGAACCTGACCTTCGTCACGGTTAAGTAACGCACAGGTTACGGTGCCGGATTGTTTCTGCCTCCCGTTCCCTCAGCTCGGGACCTTCTCGTTGCTGTCGGATTGCCTGGTCTAAGGCGGCTCTAACGGCTGGATCGGCACGCTGACGTCGAGCGCTTTGACGGGCGAGTTCTCGCCGCCACTCGTGGAACGCTGCCCGTTCCTCCGGGGGAACGCACAACGCGTGGCCATCCCATCCGTTTTCCGAGATGATGATGATGAAAAACTTTATTTATCTCTCATTAGAGGGAAGGGGCAAAGGAATAGAGGGTGGGGAGGAATCGAAGTAGGCGTCTTCTATCCTCTCAGCCCACTCCAGGATGGCCTCCTGAAGGTCGGGCCTCGAGCTTTTCCGAAAATGAGCTGAACGGAAACGGAGCCAGCGGCAGCACGCGCGACACCCTTTCCTGCCCTTTCCCTCCCCGGCGGAGGCTCTGATTGGTTGCGCGCATGGCGTGAGCGCGCGCCTATGCAGCTGGAATCCTTGCTGATGACTCACGCTCCGGCGCCGGCGGAGCGCTCAACTCATCCAACTGCCCTTTCTCGCAGCTGATCTGCTCTGGGAGCATCTGGGCATAGAGAAAGGAAAAGACCAAGAGCGAACACTCCGAGAAATATGGCCTCAGGAACTACGTCACGGCTATGTAACGAACTAGTGCTCTCACCAAACGCCAGAGGACGCAGGCGCAAAAAAAAAGAAAATGTTGTAATGAATTCTGCTCAATCGTTTTACAAGATAATAATTATGCGCCCAAATTTGGCGTGTTTCTTATGCATAAAAACATAATTTATCCAAGACAGCTACCGTGCTTTTTGTTCTTCATCCGTACTGCCATCAACACCAATCACCATTCGTCCATCGAGAAAAAACGATTCGTGTACCAGCGGCGTGCCAGCGGGAAGGTTTCATGAACGTCGGCTGCGGCGGTGTTTTTATGTGTGAGACAGGTGAGTCACGTTTTCAAGCGAAGCCTGGAGTAACTGACTTGTGAGGGCGATGAGGTTCGCTAAAAAAACCGGTTTGCGGCTCTATATGAGGCGGCTACACGCGAACAATGCGAAAAGCATGCCCCCTCAGGAAGCACGTAGAGAGAGGGCTGTACCATGTGCTTTCTTGCCACCCCCGCCGAGAACGGAATAATCTTTGTTGGTTGCGTTCCGGGAAAATCGTAACGCGAAGCTGCCATTAACTTGCACCGGTTCACTGCTGTGCACTGCACTCTCTCTCAGCTTGTCAGACGCCATCGAGACGCTGCGTATCGGTTTGCGAGGGTAAACCGTTCTTGCCCAGCGCTGTTAACCACGGTATCAGCGTTCTATTGAAATAGTTCGTTTTGGCAGACTAAAAAGGATCTGCTGGACAACACTTAAAGTCAATATCATAAATTGCACATTTCAGGAAAATTCCGGTTTCGAGAAAATTGAATTCCTAACCCGCGTTTAAATGATCGCGTGACGGTTGACGGTCTTTTCGTTGGTCCGTTTTAGAGGCTGACGAACGCTGGAAAGAACATAAAAGATGACACGCCGATTCAGACCGAAAACGGCGTTCCGGGGACGGGCGCTACCTAAATAAAGAAAAGCAGGACGTTAGGCACGCTGTAGCCAAGTTTTGCTTGCTCGTTTCCCTTATAGAGTAAGGGCTCCTGAATATTTTAATGATATTGCTTGCAAACAATGGCATGTGACATAAACAGCGAGCATAGCTTATTGCGTTTTGTACTGCAGCGAAGCGTGTATCTACGGCGCACGGACGGACGCTGGTGTATACGTCCGTGCGGATTGCTTATACAAAAAAGTAACGGCGGGGAAAAGTCACCAATGACTACTGCATGTACTTATTGCGGCGGCCGTGTTGGGAAGTACTGCGCATTGTAGTAATTTTCGGTTCCTTGTCATTTTTTCGTGGCGGAAGACATTGCACAGCGTATTGTCGCGTAGGCGTGGCGTGGCGCGCATTTGAACAAAGGCCTCGTATTTGGACGCTTCGAATGTATCTTTATCACGTTTAAGTGAACTGCTATTTTGCCTGCCAATGTACTCCCTATACTGAGTACGTACAGGGGTGTCCAAAAGTTCACAGGAAGCGATGCCATTGGATTGCATAGGATGGCGGCCTGGGAACTTTTGAACACCTCTGTACGGGGTCTTAACATTTATCCTTGTAAGTCCGAGTTATATGGGTCAGAGGTCAGGATGTGTCGGGGGTTTTATATTGTGCATGGGTTCGCTATTCATTCAAAGTGGTTTCCTGGTACAGCTATGACGTGTACATATGTTTTTGGTAATTAACGAAGCGTGCACTGATTGACATTTTCAGACCGTGCTGATGCCATGCCGTCCGGCAGTCCAAGCTAGCTACTGCTGTGTGTCGTGGTGCTTTGACAACGATAGAACCCAGAAGAAGCCTATCTTGCCTTGGAATAAAAACATTGTGGAAACTCTGTCTCTTTGATACATATGAGCGTTTGTACCAAAACACAGAAGACAAGCGCGATGGATAAAGCCGTAGTGAATTATGATTACTTCTGTCTCCATCTGTTATAACTTAATCGAAATAAAAATTCCGTCACGACCTCAATTCGCACCAAATATTGAACTAGACAAAATAGTGAATCGCTAAATCAAAACGACAAATAAAAACGTTGCCATTTGGGTGACAAAAAGTGGTCTGAAATGACAAGCTTCCGCTACAGCCCAACGTCGGTTACGAGGGGTAATCCAAATTTTGTGCCAGCGAAACGGAAACAGGAAGTGCAGGCCGGTTGCTCTCATCAACCGCCAGGCGCGCTAGGGTCGATTGGGCCGCTGGGGTGTATGGGAGTGTCCACTCTTTTTTTTCTTTCTCTATGATCTGGGCTTTGCGTGACCAGAGCACCACCGAAACTTGTGAGCCAATACAAGCATCGCTTATAAAGATGCGAAATAAACAGGAATTGCTTCGCCCGACCCAGGAGCCCTGTCTAACCCTGTCTCACGTTACTAGAGAGTGCACATATTTTTTTAAATTGTGATGCCCTCTGTCCACCAAGCTCTTACAAGCCTCTCGGGATTCATATCATAGTCGGTGACAACCTATATATATAACAAGCTAAGCCTTCCACAAAAACGCAGTGCAGCTGCCCTTATTCAACACCTGAGAGAGAGCCAATCAAAGTGGAATCTGCTCACAGGTTCATTATTTTGCTCTGCTGATGTAAATGTCAAGCTAATTGTAGAATAAAATCTAGTTGTTTCAAGCCAAAATGTTAGCTATGACTTAGAAGTGATGTCAAGATAACCCTAAAGTTTGCCATAGACGTTCCCAGTTTCATCATGAAACCAGTGACACAAGGACCAATCTGTGCGGCTAACCTCTGGCAAAATTACGCAAACCTAGTTGGCGGGCACATCTATGCCAAAACGCAGAGACAAACGAACATGTAGTAAGTGCGTTGTCGCAAGCATTTTCTGCAAGCGCACATCTATGCCAAAACGCAGACACAAACCCGCATGTAGTAAGAGAGGGCGCTGTAGCAAGCATCTTCTGCAAGCGTAATGCAAGAATCATGCGTCCACCATGGCAGCGAGAGCGGTTGCAAGTGTCCTCTACTAACGAGCTAGCTACGTTTCGTAGTGCTTCCGAAACATTGCAGAACAATCTCGGCAATCAAATAAAGCAAACCCCAGATTGCGCAAACTACGGATGATAGTATGGGGTCATCTGCAAGAACCACTGTTGAAACTCGGTTAAGCCGAGTTTCTTCGTCGCTGGTCTACGCGGTACCTAACCGTCTCTCGAGGCTAAGTTTTGCTACAGCCTCAATGAAGCCTAAATTTCGTTTGCTTGAGTAGATGCTCTGTACTTGTGTGGGCTCCAAGTGTTAATCATGAATTCGGGCTGACTATATTGTTTTTGCCTGTTCAGTATAATAGCGATTTGTGCCAAGCAGACATCATCAGTGCCAAGCAGACATCATTTACTGTTTTGTCTGCTCAATTGTTTTGTTTATATCAAGTACGATGTATTGTATGTGCGATAGGTTATATTGTATTCGATATCTATTGCACAGTTCTACGCGTACCTACAGGTGAATAAATTTCCTTGTGATGTGGGCAAATTCGGTTCGAGTCGGAATAGAACCTTGTAGTTCTTAGGTTGTCACCGACTATAATGACCTGTCGTGGCACAAATGCGTTGACTACGTAGCCCCTCACGCTTATCGCACGCCCGGGTACTTGTGGTGAAGTTTTCCCGCTGTGCTTTGGGCTTTAATTACACTTTATTAAGCACTTGTTCGCTCAAAATTAGAATATACCGCCCCTACCTTGGATCCCGCTCAAGTTCTCTTGCCCCTTGCACTCGAAACCATTCAAAACCGACCAGCCCGCTTCATTCTGTCTATTCACTCCCGTCACGCCAGAGTTACGTTCATGAAGCTAACTCTTAAGTGCAGTCATCTGCAAGTGCAGTCATCTTTGCCTGTTGCACAAGATCTACCACTACAACTTGGTACTGAAACAACGACTTGCGCCTCCTTCTTACATTTCGTCCCCAACTGATCACATACAGAGTTGCTGTGCCCTCTTGTCATACAAACTTGTAGTTTGATTCTTTCTCGGCCCGCACTGATCGACTGGAACAGCCTTCCTGCATCCCTCGCTGCCATTCCGGACACATCGAGCTTCAAGAGTGCTATTTACCACGCCAACTGTTAAATCTCGTGCATTACAGTTCTGCATTTTTTATTACTTTCTACCACTCATTTCAGAAGTGCCTACGGGTCTTGAAGTTATCAAAAATAAATAAATAAACAATAAATAGACAATAAACAACCAACAAATTTTATTGTCCCACTTATCTCACACTGTCTCCAAGATTTCTCGAAGTTTTGGCTATTTATATTTCTTCGTATTCATGAATAAATCTGCGCGTAAAAATTGGCTAGAAAGCATCTGAAGCTGATTGTCAAATTCAAACGATAGTTCCAGTTTACTGGTAGACCAGTCGACATATGCTGCTGGAGGCATATGTCAGCTCTATTAATTATTCTTATACGAGGCGTGTTCGTGCTGCATTACCTCCAGAATCGGTCGGCGTAACACAAACGACATTAAAAGCGCGGTGAGGACACCTGTCATGTGCACTGCTATCTGGATATCTACATCAACCCCCAACCTTCGATTACAATTTTTACAAGAAGGGCCCACTTCATACTTGGCGAGACCACTGTCCACGCAAAGTTGAGGGAAGAGGTACAGAAATAGTCGATTTGATTATTCCAAGTTCAATCAAGAAAGGGTTCATCACTGCAACTCCGGTTCACCGTGCATAACATGCAGATTGTTGAAATTCGCTCAGTAGCTCCCGTTATTTCTTCGTTCTTCTTTTTTTTTTACTTCGCTGGACGATAGAAACAAGTACCGCCGATGTCATTGCAGAGACTCAATCGCGAAAAGCAATCTACGTTCGCGATTTCTAAGCTTTTCCGAAACTTCGAAATGTTTATTTTCTATTGTAGAGATAAGTACCTCAATGTATAATTCCGTGTGGAACGTCGCTAACGTTAGCATTAAGTGCTGTTTCGCTATAGCAAACGTGTTGTTGCTATATGAAGCGTTGCTGCAACGGATTCATACCACGCGTGGCACGCTCCTTCGGGTCTTGTTGGGAGTCCATCAGTTATTCACGACCGCCTTTGGCTTGTAACAATCTGACAACGCCGGCTCGCTGACACCGTTTTTCACCCATGCAAACGGCACATTTAGTGCTGGACGGAAGCACGTACCCGGGCGAGTACGTGGTGCATAATCAGATTGTCGCCCGGAAAAGCCAACGGTTGATGCTTGCGACGTAGCGAAGGTGTCAGCAATTTGAATACGCGGGCACCCAGTCGGTTGAATCGATGTTTCTCTTGAAGTAATGTGGGAAATGGGGGTTCGAGTGACCGAATGACGGTAAGCCATACTGTATAGCGCTTTCAAACTCTTTGGCGTTTAGGACCAACATGGTCAGCGCAGTACATTGCAGCAGCGAAGCGGACATTCCGAAACTCCGGTTTTTGCATACATACATACATACATACTTGCATACATACATACATACATACATACATACATACATACATACATACATACATACATA
Organism: Dermacentor variabilis; assembly: GCF_050947875.1. Lineage (NCBI taxonomy): Eukaryota > Metazoa > Arthropoda > Arachnida > Ixodida > Ixodidae > Dermacentor > Dermacentor variabilis. The sequence goes on along the minus strand of NC_134578.1, from coordinate 34,372,910 downwards.
CATACATACATACATACATACATACATACATACATACATACATACATACATACATACATACATACATACATACATACATACATACATACATACATACATACATACATACATACATACATACATACATACATACATACATACATACATACATACATACATACATACATACATACATGGGAGGAAAAATGAGTAGGAATGGAGATCACTGATGAGTTCTGTGAGAGCAAGGACTCATGCTGTATGTGGTATACCTACGCAGTGCGAGCACGTGCGCGTGTCTACAAGTGTGCAGGATCGATGTATCACACCTGAACATTCAAAGCTTTACGAAACATCTATATCCAATATCACTAGCTCCATGCAGCGCCCCGAAAACTATATGTCACCTAAGCTGCCACAAATCACAAATAGATGTCAGTTCGGAGTACGGGTCGACCCCTTGCTTTGAGGTGAATAAAATTAAGAAATGTGCAATGCGGGAAACCATAGAACATAATTTATTCGATCAATGTACATTCATCTCATCGTCAGAGAAGAAAACCGCACGTTAACTGTTCGCATACTCGTCCAGGGTTCGGCTGCTAGTTACGTATACTACATCACGCAGCACGCAATTGTCCAAGGCATTTGTTATGCAGGATTATAGGCATCGGGAAATGACCGGCACGCACTGGGCACTCGAGGTGCACGCCAGCTACCAGTGCAGCTCAGTGTAGGCGTACTCGCGTGACTGCCGGCCATTCATTCGTTTCGATGGTGAGCTCGATCGCGTCGATGGCAGCGCATTTTTGTTTCTTTCTCGCCGGGGTTCTCAAAGTGCGATGGCCGACGAAAGCTCTGTTCCGGGCCACCGATTTGCCACACGGCTATAGGTGTAGTCGTGCTCGGTGTCGTGCATAAGTTCCCACACAGAGTCTTCAAGTTCAGCACGAACGGTGGTGCAGTGGTCGCGGAACGAATTTTTCAGTGAACGTCAACGGTTGCACCCACCGTGGTTCACGGTGTCACATTCTGTTAGCGGAAACCAAACGGTGCTGCGACACCATGCTTCCCGTTCGCTTCCACGCACTTTGTCGCATCTAGAGAACTGCAAGAATCCAGGCTTACGCGAAAGCCCGGGCCCGCGAACAGGCGCTCAGGCCGGGCTCGGGTTGCGCAGTCATGTGTTGACGCGGGGCCGGGCTCGGACCAAGGAGCTTCTGCTTCGGGCTTAAGTCAGGCCCGTAATTGGCCCGCTTACGGTATACACACCACAATTATTAGGAAAATGACCGCCCTTACAGAATTTTGGTTGAGTTGCGTCTGTTCGCGAATACAAAAGCTGGAGCACGTAGGCCTTGTACATCGCAGCGGAGGTACACACTAGTTTCCGAACGTATCCTTCGCATAGCAACCACAAGTACAAGCCGTGAAGTTAATTTCAGTGCAGCTGGTCATATTTTTCGAAGAGCGAAATACCTGCTCAAAGCAAATGTCGTTGGACAATCTTTTGTCTCTGCCAAAAAAAGAATGTCCAGACTTTTGTCAAACAGTGGGTGATTTGCCGTCTTGCATTACCTGTAAACATATTAGGATAAAAACAAAAACCAAGTTTAAACATGTTTAGAACGATGAAATAATTGCTAAACGGGGGAGTAAATAAATTCTGGAATATACATTCACAAATTAATTTGCGTGCTAAGGCATAGTGCGACTCTCTAATGGTTTTTATTTTTCTTCATTCTTGGTTCAAGCGAATTAAATATTGCGGCATAGTTTATCACATAATTAGTCCGACATAGGTCACTTCAAACTTTTTAGTGTTCTTAGATAAGTACTTGAAAGCAACACAGATGCTGCAAAATCTTGCACCATTTGTGGAAGCGGAAGACGAGAATAATACAAAACGCAGAAACATTCATTCCCGCAATGTATTTTTGTTTTCAGCTAAGTTCCAATAAGTTAAATGAAGTTGTACTCATCTTCATTGCCTTGTATTCATTTTTTTTCTGGCACTACGTGCTTTCGCTTGGAATCAGTGGGAACGAAGTATGACATCTTACACTGATGCATTGAAAAAAATTAAACTACGTTGTCTATGCTGTACGTGCACTGTGCTTAACACTCCGAAAATAAAAGCAAACAGGTGGGAATTTCGCTCATATTACAAAATACGCGCATTTGAATTGCTCACTGAGAAAATGGATGACATTAGAATGAAACCGAATAAAGCCATAAGAATTCCTCGTTTCATAAGACAATGTGGTCACACATGAGCGTTACCCTCTTGGGCCATCTGGCTGTAAATAATACTATAGCTAGAACAGCTTGTAGTAGCACGTGTAGTGTCAGCCAGCAGACAAGTGCCTTTCAATTAAATATTTCCACCAGTTCTGTTCGCTTGTATTCAAGGATTGTACGTACGTATCAAGAGGTATTGAATATTCAAAGATTAGATGAAATGCCTCGCGATGTGTAGAAAAGAACAGCCATCTATGATTTCGCTATATATCACCGTACAAGTGTAGGACGGAAGTTCAGTCATAATACGCAGTAATGCATGAGCACACTGAACTTCTCCTGCATGGGTGATTTCTCTTCTTTCTCTTTGACTTGTTCATTTGTCTGAAAAAAAAATCCCGTGAAAAACCTGGCATCAGTCAAATCTCTATGCAGTTGCTGTCTTCACAAGAACTGAAGATTGAACCAAGCTTAATTTAAGCTCAGGACCTAACAGGCCGAACCTCGCCGGTCTCAATCAGGGCGGGTCAAGAACTTTCGCGACCGGGTTGCGTATAAGCAAGGTTTTAAAGTACGGGGCCGGGTTCGGGTGGGCCAGCGCATGGCACTTTCCGGCTCGGGCTGGACCAGAAGAACTTGGCCGTGCAGTGTTCAGACCGCATCGTCTTTGAATGCAGCACACATGTCAAGTTGAAGCATGCCAATTTCCCACCTCCGAGACAGCAGTAACGCACGTTTGCGCATCGTATGCGAAGTTCGCGCGTCCACAACAGCAACAAGAAAAATAGCGGCGCTTTCTCAACTTTTTTTGCTTGTTTGTTTGTTTCATTGTCCCATAGTGGCCGACAACAAGTGAAATTGAGCCAAAGACCGCTGTTTAAGGCAAGAAGGCATTCTTGCACTTATTTCTTTTAAACTCGATCTGTGTTTACAACCAGAAAAGTGAACCAGAAAAATAGCTCCGCATCTGATCGCTATCCGCGCAACGCCGACTGAATGGAAGCCTCCGGGAAGGATTAGTACAGTGGACGAGCCCTCGTCCACCATTCTTTAGAACATGCGGGCGGCACTCGCAACTGAGTGGCCGAAAAGAGCTCCTATAGACTTCGATGAAACGCGCGTAGTTAGGGAGGTGGACTACAGTGTGTTGTTATTGAACTATAGTTTACTCTGGACAACTCGTACCGTCTTGTTATTGCGATATCAGCTATATGGACACTCCATGCGCATTACTGCTGTCGCCGTCGTCGCCGCCGTGAGATTCCGTATAAAGTCCAAGGGCGATAATAGCTTCCCCGCGCGCCGTGTGATGTGTGCGAAGCGTGCGAGGGTGAGCCGGCAATCGCGGCTCAATCTCGCACACGCTAGCGAGGAAAGCGGGAAGGAAGCGCGCCGTCTTCCGTCGAGCGCAAGGATCCGAGGGGAAGGAGGGGAGGGGTGCGCGTTATGCTCCAGGCGGCCCGGGTGGCCGCCCGCGCCGCTGTGATGCCTTGAAAGCCATCAGGGACAGAGTCCGCCGCGCGCGGTGTTTTCACGGCTAAGTTCCCGTTGATGCGAAACGCAGCACGAAGGTCAATTCGCTCGCTGTTGCTGCCGCGCTACCTCGTGCACTCCAGCATTTTGTCAGCGAGTTTCCGCGGTCATCGAGTGAGATGTGTTCACGTTTGCTTGTGCGCGCATCACACCATGCTTGTTAAGTTAGTTAGTATGCCCACGTTTACAAGTTTGTACGGCCGATAAACCTACTATACTTACTTCATACAGCTATCTGTCCACCAGTTTGCTATCGCAATCGATGCTTCGCATTTAGGGCGAAATTGTAACCTTTTCTTTCTTCCTTCCTTTCTTTCTTTCTTTCTTTCTTTCTTTCTTTCTTTCTTTCTTTCGAAGTAAACTGCAAAGCCACATTTGTCGGCATGGAGGTGGCCATTGAAGAAACGGGCAAGATGATTTCACACACTGTTCCAATCAAAGATGTGTAACGTAACCGTGAGCAACGGTTCATCGGCCTGCCAGCACCGACCCTCAAGCTGCGCTCCACTCATATGGCTCGAAGTTTACGCTTTCACGGCCGGTTCTGTCTTCTTCGAACATGACGACCAGCATGCACCACCGAAGTTTGTTAGCAAAAGCTGGCACACGTTCTACTCGTGCAGTGGTATCGCTTTCCTGTGATTGACGGCGGCGGACGACATCGTCGTGTACGCAGAGGGGCAGCCGAAGGTCCTGGAAGAATGCGTCGCCCAGGACCCACCGACAGTCCTTGACGAAACCTTGTCACAGTGACTGCGTTCCAACGCGCCCGGGGGCCGTTCGAATGAAGGCGTGTGGGATACGCCAGTTGAAGAACGCGGTCAACGACGTGTGGAACTGGAGTGATAAACCACATCTTTTTATCCTGTTGGTTCTCTGCACCGCTGTGCACGACTTTTGCATAGACCGGCTAGGCGGCCGAGATCACTACGGCAATTGGTTCTACGCGGCGTACGCGAGGCACAAGTTCGTCTCCATTACGTTTAATTCCCCGCCAGTCCCCGTCGAACATGGTGGGTCAGGAGTGGGGCATCTTTTTGCCAAATTTCAGGCAAACAACATAAGGCAAATGTGATTCCTCACTAACGTATGCGATGCCGATTCCTGAAGCTTCAGTGATGTTTCAGGAATCGACATCACACACGTCATCACGTCACATCCATGATAAGTCACGACACACAATGCACATAGAGTTCAGTCACAACATATTCATTACTGCAGGCACGGGCATTGCTTCTGTTCGTTGTATATAATAGGTACTCAGCTCAATCTTACCTAGGTACTGCCACTTCAATTTTTTTATTTGCTGAATAGGCGAAATAAAAGTCGCCGCCAAATGTGCTAGTTCCCAAACACAACCGCAAAGAGCAATCTGCGGATGCTACCGAGGACGCTGATTGGCGCTAAATATTTCCTGTATATTCACAAGAATGACTTCGTCTGCTAAACTTTGAGGTGATGTGTATCGTCGAGGTAAATGCGCAGCCCACTTGATAATTCAATCTGTACCGACGCCCACGTTCCCTCTAAGTCGAGTTTTGCACGTCAAGATGTTGCTGCTACAGATTCATATACATGTGATATATACGCTCCTGCTGATTTCGTGGTGAGTTCGTCAATTATTCACGAGCGCTCTTTTTTATGTAAAAAAAACTTACCAACACCTGTTCCGGTACTTTCTTTCATCGATCCAAATGGGGCAATCAGTATGCAGCCAAAAGCACGCACTCGCGTGAACGCGCGCCGCAAAACCGGATTGCCGCCTGGAAAAGCCAACGGTCAATAATAATTCGCATGTAGCGAATATGTCAGGAGTGTCACGCGCTATAATCTGAATACGCGCCGATGTGTGGTTGGTTCACTCGGTGGTTCTCTGGAAGCAGCATGGGAAACGCGCGTTCGAGTGACCGAATGACGGTGAGTCATGACGCTGCGCTTTGAAACTTTCGAGAGCTTAGTCCTAACATGGTCCATGCAAACCTTCGCTGCAGCACCGTATCTTACCCAAACTCGAGCTTCTTCACCTATTAGATATACTGGAAGGAAGGTGGTGGGGAAGTATAGACCGATATAGAAAGAACCACCATGCTCCAAAAAATAAAAGAAGAAAGCACTGCCGAGTCCTTTCGAGGGAGCAGGTGCGAGTGTCGTGTTTATCTCTATAAAGACCTTTGAGAGTTTGTCGTTCCCTCAATGGGCAGCACAGCAGCACTTCCTCAGGTTGTCGATTACGAGTTATATGTATCTGGATATAACGTCTTGGCAAGAAGACTCGCCTTCGTCGGCGACTTGCCATCGGCTTTTTCGTTCAGACGATGTCTTCTCGAAACGTTGGCTCCAGGCTTATGTCACTTCTTCCGTTGCTGTTGATCATATTCAAGTCTTCATGTGTGTATAAACCTTTCTCTTATATGAATTAGGTACACAAGATGACTCAAACTGAAAGGAACACCGTGCTCCGAGAACAAAAAGAGTACCTGCAACTACTTCTGCGGGAGTAATTAAGTCCTTAATCGTCTCACACTTAGATGGCTATAGAGAGTTATTGTACCCACCGATGTAGTAAAAGCACATGTTCTTGTCTACGAGCAATGTAAATTTGCCCCATCGAAGCATTCATCTCAAACATCTATACGGAAAAAATAACCTGAATGAGGGCTCTTCCATTGTCCGCCTCTAACCGTACTCCGCGCTGAATGTGCGCTGAACGGAAGTGTTATCAGCGCACAATGGGCGAGCCCCCCCCCCCCCCCCCCGATCTCTTTTCATGGAGGAAGCCGCCGGCACTCTATGATAATTGGCTGACACGAGCCCTAGCATTCGATGCCGCACCTGGTTTATGAAACCCAGTATGCTACATGTGTTGTCGTCATTGCCCCGGTTCGCTCCCGACGTGACGTCTCTTTTTCGAAGGAAAATCCAGAGCTACACGCCTCGGCGCAGAGACTACCGGTGAAGAAGCGGAAGAGAGTATTCCATCGACTGTTCCCGTCAAAGGTGCAGAGCGTAGCCGTGAGTCGAGGCTCGGCGACCGGCCAACACCGACCCTCAAACTGCGCTTCACTCATGGCTCGAGGTTTCCGTTTTCACGGCCGGCTCTGTCGTGCGTGCGGATGCTTCTTCATACGCAACCTCTTCAAAGCTCCCGACCAGTATTCACCGCCCAAGGCGATTTGGAAGAGTTGGTACACGTCGTACTCGTGCTGCTGCATCGTCTTCCTGTGCTGGACGGTGGTGGACGACATCGTCCACGACGGCTTCCGGGTGGCCAGGAGCCGCTACATCCTCGACAGTTCTCTGCGCATGGTCGGCAACGCCGTCGCCCTCGTCAGGATCATCGTCAACCTGGCGTGCCTCTTCTGTGGGTCCTCTGACATCATCGGCTTCTACGCGCGCGCCTCCGCCTTCGAGAAGCGGATCGGGATGCCTTCATGCGAGTGCTGCGCGCCACGACGGTACTTCTGGTCTGACGTGCGGCGGGCGTGTCTCTGCATCATCTACTGTGCGGTGTCCGCCATGGAAGCGCTCTTGGTGCCGAGCACGATCGAGTCGACCCTCAGTAACGGAGTCAACAGCAGCTGGACGCGGCCGTACCTCTGGATCAAGTTTATGGTCGCTTCCGTCTTCTACTACTCCTACGATAACGTCCACACCGCGATGCTGCGTTCTTCCTCTCAAGTACTTGTCGAGTACACAGAGGTCCAGCTGAAGGTGCTGGAAGAATGCGTCGCCTGGGGACACATCGATCAGTCCTTGATGCCTTGTCACGGTTGCGACGTTCCGACGCGCCTCCAGACCGTTCGGATGAACTTGTGCGAGATACAGCAGCTGAAGAACGCGGTCAACGACGTATGGAACTGGTCTCTGGTGATGAACGGCGTCTTTGTCCTGCTGCTTCTGTGCACCGCGGTGTACGACCTCTGCACGGATGGACTGGGCGGCCGAGAACATTACGGGAGTTGGTTCTACGCGGCCTACACTACGTACGAGTTCGTCTCGCTTACTTTTATAAGCCAGTCCCTGTCGAACATGGTGAGTCGGGAATAGGGCAGAATTTTTCCATGTTCCTGGTAAAGAGCACTGGATGAAGTACTAAACGACTCTCACGTTTATTTAAGAGTACTGAGATACTGTAGCAGCCCGAGAGAGCCTGAAACAATTCATTGTAACAGTTCTTTTACAGCTAGTTTCGGTGTTGTTTCCCAGGAAGTTACTATGTCATGACGTCATAGCAAACATTTCCCTTTTACGTCCGCTGTTATCACTATACTTGACCTGCGTAGCTCCGCCGTCCTTACCCCTATTAGATAGCACATTTGGCACATCTCGTGATCATATCACAGTAATGAGATAGAGAACTGGGCGAGGTGGTTTAGATTAATAATTGTAAATAGAGAAAAGCACAAATGACGTTGAACGAGACTCAAAATTTTGAAAAAAATACGATATATTAACCTTTTGTCAAACATTCACAAAATTTAATCTTCAATGAAATCACACATTTAATTACAAGCTGTGGTCACATATTATAGTTTTTTTATTTTTTGCCGGGTGTAAGCGCTGCCTCAAGGCCACCGGAAGAAAGAACTATGCAAGATAACCAAGATAAAGATCTGAGATTGGCGTAATTTCCCAACCCCTACTCTTTTAAAGAAATTAATTTCACTCTTGTGTAATGCAGAGGATGTGGGTGCGACTCCCATGAGCGGCAAGTTACATTTTTTCACACAGTGTCTTTGCAATTTACCCAACCCATTTGAACATTTCAATTAAAACAACAAATGTTTTTCCCTTTGGCTTTCCCTGACTTCCTTAACTGTTGGCGTTACATGGCTGTGACCAACAAAAGTCGGGCGCCTAGGTTCCCCTGCTCCTCGCTCACTCTTCTAGAGTGAAACAGACAGAACACTGACACAAAGATCTGATAGGCACTCCATGTGTGAATGCCCAAGCAACCGCTCTCATGAACGCATCAATATTCTTCATTGAGACCATTGTTTCTTTGAGCACAGGAAAATAGGCGCATTTATGACGATGAATTGTTAGGCTGTGAGTCTGGTTGCGTTCATCGTCCGTATTGTTCTGTGCCAGTTAATCATATACATACCACAGCTGTTGTCCCTATCGCACCGAGAAAATCTTGAACTATCCCAGGGAAAGAAGATCCAAGACGCATGCAAGGTTACTCGCGGTGTGGACAACGACCGGTACAGACACCAGGTAAGTATAACATCGCCCCGATGTAGCAAGTAGGTTATTCTCTGTAGGAATGGGGGAGCTGAACCGCTGACCGTAAAGCATCTTCAAAGAGCAGAGTGCAGTTGAACATCGCTTGTCTACTTTGCATGCTGTATATGAGTTGGGCCGCTTTCTTTTTTGTGCTTTAGCATATACCCGTATATTTACCCAAGAAAGTTCGAATGCTGAAAAAGTATACGCAAACGCAACCTCGATTCATTTAAACACACATCCGGCTAAGCGATACCCATAATAATATTAAACCTATAGATATACCAATATTTCCTGCTTGTCACTGAACCAATAGAACGTTTTCGAAATCCTAAGAAAGATGTATGAAGCATTTCTCTGGTTACGCATTACAAGACACAACCCTTAGAATCGCCGTACAACCGGCTTAGTCCCTAACACAACGATTCTTACCGCGGTATGCACGTTTGTCGGGGATTTTTCCTTGCAATAAAGAAAACGCTAATGCTAAGCCTCGAAAAGCCATGACTACCGGCTGTTTCGATTCAGAGCTGCGCTACTGTGAGCACGCATTCCCCGCAATAACTCGGGAAGTTTAGGCAAACTCGCGAATAGAAAGATGTGCTCTATAGCTCCTGATGATCGAAACGTTTTTGTTTATTTGATCGTAGATGCAGTGTCTTCGTGACTGCGTTGACTCAGAAGATCTAAGCCTTAGAGGAGGCGACTTCTTCAAGCTCAAGGTGTCTCTGCTCGTATCGGTAAGAGTCTGCGCGTCTTTCTACCTGCGGTCTATAGTCCGTACTTGAGACGCACATCCGAATATATGCCCCAGCGTTTTCCACGTCACTGCTCCTTGATATAGAAAGCTCCGCCTCGGGACTAACTCCGATTTCCCTATTCGAATGCACGAAGAAGGCGGAAATGCGTTTCTGAGACAAGTGCTGGACCGACTCGAATTAGGTTCGTTGCATTTCAGAGGCAGGAACAAATTCTAGTGACTGCATGAAGCAGAGTTTCCGTTTAGAACGTCGTACGTTTTACTAGAAAATGCCAGAAATCGGGAAGGTTGAAACAAACTGAAGCAAGAAGTTCACAAATCTATAATTCTGCAACAGCCATCGCAGTTCTATGAACTGCATCTGCTGGAGCATATAAGCGGACAGAGTAGGTATATAAGATTACAGATTACGTGAAGATGTCACAATGCTCACGAGGGTTTTGCAAAAGTCCCACTCACGGATTAGCGGTGTATACTTGAGAGCTCTGTATAATATATCAGTTTCGTCGCCTTTAGATGTCTCAGTTAGTGCAGTACGCAGAATTATGAAAACGTTGTTTACTGCTGAGTTACACGGCCAAAAACTTGGTGAGCATGCTTTTCTTGCAATGTTTTTACAATTCTCGAATAAATACATGACATTATAACTAGAATATATGCTTGCTAGAGTCGTTAGATATTAACTACTTCGTTTAAACGCGGCAAACTTCGTCAAATTCGCAGCACTGGTTCCCGAGTGAAGCGATATCACCATTCCCATGTATTTAGGTAGGAGCTCCCGATGTAAAGCTTCCTCTTGAATTCGGTGTTCGGCTGCCGATTTCTTTTAAGTCATGGCGCCTTCAACTGAGATTCCATTTTTCCGTTGGCAGATGGCGGCTGCGATCATCACGTACACGGTGATACTCTTGCAGACAGGCCGGATTTCGTCGAGCGCAGCGAAGCGGAAACCTATACGGATCGCCGCTCCAAATAATACGGCATAGCGGAGCACTCAAGAGAGTTTGAACATGACCTCCGAGATCGCTCCGTCTCGGTGTCCACGACCTTACCTAAGACGTTTACCGGAATGCCGGCAGGTGTAGAGGCGAGCAGCAGTGACGGTGGCGACACCATGTGTCTTTAACTAAAGCCCCCTGAGCATGGCCTCTGAGATCGGGTGGCGCGCACTGTCGCCGCGCGCCGCCAGGTCTCGGAGGACATATTAAGAACTTTTAGTGTAATTATCGACTCCATTTCGCTTATCTGCTGGCTTAAAACGTGTCGGAAGCGACTTGTTCTTCATAACCATGACATTCCCTTCTAAAGTGAAGCTTCCTTTGTCTGTCAGTTGTCACTTTGTCAGTTGTCACTATGGCGGAGGTCACTACTGGCACGGCTGTTGCCGCATGCGCCTCCCGGTATTCTCACGTACGCGTGAGCGATTACGTCGCTAAGAGGAAGCCCGTTACTACACCAATAAAAAATAAACATTCAGTGCACAGCTCTCGATCGGTGCGGCAGCCTTGGATTGAGTTCATCATCATAATAATAATGATCATCATCATCAGCCTCTTTTATGTCCATTGCAGGACGAAGGCCTCTCCCTGCAATCTCCAATTACACCTGTCCTGCGCCCGCGAATTTCCTAATTTCATCGCTCCACCTAGTCGTCTGTCGTCCTCGATTTAAAAAGCTCATTCGGCCGGCATAATTTTTTTTCTCCCGCCGATCACTCCACTTCCGGCGAGCGACAACACATTTGTGCCCAATTCCTTGAGGAATGTCCACAGCCAGTAGGGTTACACAGCTAGAGGGCTCGTAGCGTCCACAGATCCAAGCGGAAGCTCAACACGAACAGGGATTGGCGAAACTAATGGCTCCTTTGACTTGCCGTTTCAGAGCAGTATTAGCTAAGTACATCCTTCCGGAAGTATTTAGCTAATAACAGCGCCCAGCGGCACTACCGCGGCTTCAATATAATCACGAGGACAGCTCATGTATCGTTGCTGTCTTGAATGAATGAATTATGGTAGATACCAAATTCCGGTAGTGTTTTCCGCTCCTCAGAAACTGTCAGTGTTGTGCAGCCGTATTTCTAAAACAAGTAAAAAACCAGATTGTAAAAAGAACCACGCGAAGTTTGTAGATTGCAGCGTTGGTGTGGTTTATAAGATTCCCTCGTCATGTGGCAAAGTGTATATAGGGCAGTCAGGCCGCTGTGTTAACGAGCGCCTTAGAGAACATGAGCGATCCATACCAACAGGCACACGTTCCCATTTGGCTCAGCATTGTAAAATATGCAAGTGCAAACCCATGTTTCGTGATACCACGATTTTGAAAAAGAGCTGTGACACCACCGCCCGAGAGTTATCGGGAGCATTTTTCATTCAGTCATTGGGGTCACAGTGCATTAGTGTGCGTTCCTTAACCTTGTACAGCGCTGAATTTGGTTTTTTGGATTCTGTCGCATGAGTGCGCTCTTGGGATCGGATGTTGGTGGCTCCACCGCATGGTGCTCACTGCGCATGTTCCTCTAGTTTGAGCTGTCTATAAAAGAGTGACGCAATAAAATGAGGTCAGTTGAGAGTAGCGCGTTGTCCTGGTCGTCTTTCTTGTGTATGTTTTGCGCTAAACAAAGTATTCATGAATTATGGGGTTTTTACGTGCCAAAACCCCGATTTTATTATGAGGCACGTCATAGCTAGTGGGGCACTCCGGATTAATTTTGACCACCAGCGGATCTTTAATGTACCCGCAATGCACGGTACAGGGGCATGTTTTGCATTTCACTCCCATCGAAATGAGGCCGCCACGGCCGGGATTTGATCTCGCGAACTCGTGCTTACCATTACCGCTAAGGTACCGAGGCGGGTCGTCACTGTCCTACCGACATATTTTTCCACAGCTCTCTGAAGCGATCAGTCAAAGATAATGCAAGATAAATGATCTTGCTTACGAAGCAACGTTAGAAGGGCCACCCAATAACGGAGCTCGAAGCTCCGTTAGTGGATGTATCAACTTGTGTTTTCTTTTTTCGAGTCCATATTTTTCCCCAACTCCTTCTTTTTTTTCCCTTCGGATTAAATTCATTTGATTTGGAGCACGGCTGTGCTAGTCATGGTTCGTTCGCTTTAATGGAAGAACAGACAAAAATCTACGTCACTCTGATAGGTTCACCCATCGCACAGCCGAGAGGTGACCCTTGCAAAGACATATTTTGTTACTCAAAAGCAGGGGCGCCCAAATTTATGGTCTTGGGGAATCAATCCCACCCGCCTTCCCAGAGCTGCCATGATGGACACTGCCACGATAGTCCCTCTCACGAAGATTACAGAAGTGCGAATGGGGGAGAGCGGGTGGGTTAATACCTAAATTCAAAGCCAAATGTAAAAGCCCATCGAAAGGGGGATGGGGTCGCATTTGTTTTAGCTGCTCGCCGAGCCTAATTGGGAACGCTTGCTCTAGACTGGAGAGGTTGTGGAGAACTGTATGTAAGACCTACAAAGCGTCACAAATGAGCCTTTTATGGTTTTTTAGGTGCTCCAAATATTTCGAAACCATCTGTGGCACAACTCTAAGCCATCAACCAAATTACTAGATGAGGCCCTACATTGCTTCCACGAGCTATGAAATGCATGATTGAATAAAGAACAAAATTTTACTAATAAGTTTTTAGAAAATTATTTACAGCACGTATTGCAATTTACATATTGTAAGTAGCAAGTTTGCAAGACATGTCCACTTGGAACAAATTCTGAGGATGGCACCACTTCCGAGATAGGCGCCTTCAAGCCTGCTATAGAAAGTGCACTATTATTCTACTTATTTTTTTAAATAAAACACTCTATTACGCATTGAAGCACAAAAGCAACTGGAGCGCAGCGTGTTTCGTGGCACACTTTGAAAATTATTATCTCAAAACTGGTGCCATCCGGACAATTCGTTCCAAGTGGATACGCCTTTGTATTTACAGTTACAATATTCAGGTGGTAAATTGCCGTATATGCCATTAAGTAAATGATCTGAAAAATAATCAGTGCACATATGGCAACTTTTCAATTAAATATTTTGATTTCTCGTAGCAGTAATGGCTGCCTCATCGACTAATTTCGTTCAAGGGCTATGATTGTGCTATTTGCCACAGGCGATATTTTAAAAAATTTCTGCAGTTAAACGAAACGCCTGGACTCTGCATATAGCACAGAGATCCCCGTATAGAGCATCTGTTTACTCACATTTCTAAAGAAATAGAGGGTAAGCTCTTTAACAAATAAGCAAATATTTTTATTGGCGTTTGTGTAGTCAACTACGTGCTGCTTTGGATGGGTGAGGGAGATTGAAAGGTACTAGAGAGAGTGTGGAAAAATAAAAAAGAATAAGGAGGCATGAAAAAGTTGGGCTTGGCATTTACATGTTACTCGAGTTAAAAATAAATATCCGTCATCCTAATGTGTATAAAGCATTTTCTATAGGCACCGATAACACCGTACCCTGTTTCCCTCAATGGCGAGGCTATCATATACCAGCGGTCTCATGGCGTCTTAGGTGGTATTATTGACAGGGGCTCTTCATAAAGCCCCTACTGCACCTACGTGAAGCGGAGACTGATTTCGTTTGCACATATATAATGAAGTTCCCGTGCGGAAAAACCTGGGGCACGTCGGTACGGTCCATGCTGTAGCTGTACAGAGGTGCGATCTGATATGGTTGTTCGGCGCGTTCGTTCGGTTACCGGCGTGCGCGATTGGCCTACTCCGCGCCGACGTCACCAGCGGCGGGGCGCGGCCACGTTTTTGGTGACGTCAAAATGACGACACGCTCCTGTCAATCATCCTCCCACCGAGCCTTTCGTCTGCTAGGCGCCGAACCCGACGGGAGCTGGGAAGTTTGTAGCGATCATACGGCTTCGCATGGCACGTCTGGTAGATTGGATTGGATCCAACCAGCGGCTGCGGCATGGCACGTTTGGATCCAATCCATAGTTTAATTCGAGAAAATGGCGCTTGCATTGGGGACTTAGGTTGTTGCGCTGGCGTTTCTAGATAAAGGAAGAGAGCGGGTGGCGGTGCGAAACGCGTTTGAAGAAATGGCAGAAAGTGAATTCCGGCGTCGTTTTTGTTTCTCGAAGCAAATAATTCGTCGGTTGTACAGCGAAATCCACCCCATCATCGGTGCCAGCGAGCCACTGGAATGTTGTCACTGCCTCTTGAAAAGTGCGCCACTCTTCCCGTCGTTTCTTTTTCTTTTTTCTTCTCGCTGTGCGCGACACCACCTAGGGACGACGCAAAGAAACTAATAGTTATAAATTGCAGTAGTCACACGTACTACTATTTGAAAACGTGTTTGGGGTTGAGAAGAAAAAAATTAATTTTTTTCTAGATAAAGATTTCATTCATTTGGAAGACGAGAAACATTTCGTTTTGTAGTATACTGTCTGCAAGCAGACGACAAACGACGGAAGTGAACTTCCGGGGACGTCACCGCTTCCTGACTGGCTGCTCTCTCCGTTCCGTTGTCACAAATTTTGCATACTGCCACCTAGTGACGTTGCAGCAACCGAACAGAATGCGTATCGAACAAAATATCTCCGATCGTGCCCCAGAGCACTGTTTCTGAGCTTTCTGCCGTACAGATTGCCGGTTTTAGCGAACACATGCAAAACAAATATTCGTACCCTCGAAAGTTTGCAAGGCCAGGCTCTACACATGTCTTGGACTACCAAGATGCGCCTCTACTCGTGAAACAATAATGATTGCTAGACCACCCGATTTCAACATACGTCACAGTTGACAACCTCAGAGCACACATTCGACATCTGTGTCACGTACCGAGTCACTATATCGCTGCTTTGCCGGGGCAGAGACCTCAAGCCCCATTCTCCAAACTTCTTGGGACACATCAAGGCTTCCTTCCGTCGAGCTTTACAAAAGCAGCAAGACCACTATTACCCATGTGGCACAAACGACAGCCACAAACATACCTCACAATTCCGGGAATTACGAAAAAGAGCTGTCATTCCACAGCGGCTCTGCGACATTTGATATTGTCTTTCCTGAACGAGGCTTAAGAACAAAAAACCTACGTTTACACCGCTGGATCTGGGTCAGCCACCAGCTCCAGAGGCGCTGTTATCATCCCGGCTTTACAAGGCACAATGAAGTTCAAAATGTCCCGCATAAATGACCTCTACGGCAACAGGACTTTCCGCCCTTACATTACATAACATTACGTTAATTACGTCGCACAAATAAAACCCCGAAAGCAGGCCGTTCTTTGTGGCTCAAAGGCAGCGTTTCGGGGTCTGCAGTCCGCCTTACGACGCAAGACCCACGAAGAACTGGCGCTTGGGAAGATAGAGGTTCTCCATTACGCCCTTATAAAGGGACATGGCATCATCTTCCAATGGTGTCCGGGGCACTGTGGCATAGTCGGTAATGATCTTGCTGATGATGCCGCCCGGTCATCCCATAAAGAATACCTCACATTTAGCTATACCCTTATCGAGGACAGACGCTGCAGCGGGTCTTCGTTTACTTGCTCAAACCAAGACTGAAACTTCGTGGAACACCCCGATTTTCTCGCTCTTCGCCTGCTGGATCCTGCGCTGAACCTGCAGATTCCGTCGCACTTAACCTGCCCCGATGCAACTTTACTGTGCCGTCTCTGGTTAGAGGTGGCTGTTACGAAAGCCTACCCATTCCTTATTGGAATGTCCGACGCGCCTATCTGTGACTCATGCTACTGTGAATATAGGATGGAGCACGCGTCGTGTTTTTGTAATCTTTATGACATGAACGCGACGTTCTTCAGAGTGCGTTCTTCAGACGTTCTTCGAAGACAGCAGAGCATTTCAAAGACAAAGATTCTTGGACCTGGCTTACAATGCGACGCGGGCATTGCTATGATTGATGAAATCGGCTAGCCTCAGCGACGGGTTGTAGGCGTGAAGTGATAAACAACCGCACGCGGTCACACTGAAAGTACCTTCTTCCCTCTCTCTCCTTTCTTTCTTTTCATCCCTTGAAACCCTTACCCCGCGTAGGGTAGCAAACCGGACGTGCGCCTGGTCGACCTCCCTACCTTTCCTTTCTTCTTTTCCTCCTCCTCCAAGGCTTCTCAAGCAAGTCAACATCCCGAAGGTAAGCAAATGGGAACTTTAAAGCCTGACGCTGCCTATATAGCGGACAAGACATGCGTCCTAAAGTGTTTCTCAGCGTTAGCGGTGTCAAAAAAAAATGAAGTCTGCTGGACTTTCGTAAGACGTTCTTACATCTCTGTGGGCTGAACGTTCTTATAACAATACACTTTAAAGCAAATGTTGCGCAAAGAACGTGCATGTGCTATATGTATGGTCAATGGAAATATACAGGGAGGCAAATGCGTTCATAGTACGGGTGCCTCAAAAGGCAACATTCATTTTTAAAGAGAAGCGGGCATAAAAGTCTACACGCAGCTCGTTGCGACACCGCACCCAGAACGCGCATCGGTTGATTACACGAAAGCACGAAATGCTCGTTAGGCCCCGTCGACCATGCTACCTCTGCAGTCGATCCGTCAATCGATAAGAGTTTCGCTCTTCGCGACAAGCACGGTACATTGCCGCTGATCCACGATGCCGACCCTGGCGCATCATTTTCGAGAGCGCTTCGAATGTATCACTACGGAGCTCCCAACTAACAACCTATGTAATTACTAACATACTCAGGCCGAGTAGCGCATCGAATAATATAGGCAGACCAGGATACAAGCGCTCGCCATGCCAAGCTGAAAACAAAAAAGAAACATAAACGGTTCGTGCACTTTCAATTTTAGGAAGCCTATACACACGCCTCACTCAGCGACCTTCCATATCCAGCGGACTATCTCGGCTTTGTAAAACGCTCCATTTCCATGCAACACGCAAATGCATTTTTTTTCCTTCCTCGTGTGCCATTAGAATAATCGCTCGGCCTTGGCGTGTTCTATAAGTCGTTCGGGCACATAGTCACTGCCTCCTTCTTCAAATGGTCTCCGGGTCTTTTAAGGGTCCACCCAACGACGCCAAGTGTCACGCGTGCACGTGTGGTTGCGATACAGGACCAACACTCGGTGTACAAGCCGATCGATGCACGTGTAAACCGACCGACACGCTCATGTATTACGAGTACGGAGAGACTAAAAGATTGTGTGTGTAAGGCCGCGGAGAGGGGGTGGGGGGGGGTGGGAGGGGGGGTTGAAGCGGTCGTGAGAGGAAAGCGTGTGCGAGAGCCGTGGGCGCATAAATGAAGCAAGCAAACCGCGCCCTCTTGCACTGTGAGCAGTTCCGGGAACCATAGCAACAGCGGGCTTCCGCGTGCGCGCGATGTTCGAGAGTCGGGTCAACAACGCAATAGGCGCTGAAAGGCACATCGGGCCCTCGTTAATATTAAACCAAAGTGCGATCGAGGCAGCCAAGGGCGCCCGGGACACTCGGTCGCGAGGTGGCGCGTCGAAGAGACAAGAGTTGTGGCGGCGAATTGGGCAACGGCCAATCTGCAGCCACGTAGCGGCCGATCTGTCTCTGCGGGAAATGGGCTCCGTACACCTCCTTGGACAATGGGACAATCTTCGTAGAACTCCGCCGACGATGGCAAAAGCCGTCACGCTACGTGGGTACGATGACTGAGGAAGGAAGGAAGGTCCGGCGATAACAGTGTTAGCGGCCGTTGTTTCACAATCGCTGCGCGTTCGGGGCTTGGGACTCTGCACCAAGGAGAAGGCGGACTGGCGTGGCCGGCTTTTGTCGGCGATCTCAACCGACGCGTGACGTCTTTTGAAGCGGTGGCTACTGAAGCGGTTTCCGTAGCGGCTACTGAGGCGTCTCTTCCCGTACACTGCGTTCTTTGCGAGCGACGCGTTGTCGTCGCTCGCGGTCCGCCCTTGGATTTCGACGAAAGAGTGAAGCGAAAGTAAAAAAAAAGAGGACGAATTTAGAAGAGCGGTAGAAGAAGCTCATCAGGTGAGGTTTCTTGTAGTTGGGGCTCCTCCGATTTGTTCATAGTTGCATGAGTGCACTCCAGACGCACGGCGATCTATTTTACAGCTACCATCGTTGGTAGTGCCGCATGTCTTATAGTGGGCAGCACATCCGTGTGCGCAGTAAATAGTGGACAGTGGAATCTATTTCAGTTCATTTGGGTTGATCTGCACTCTTAGAGCAGTTTAAATTCTTTGGAATGCACATTTGTCACACAACAATAATCGTCATCCATCTTCGTTGGTAGTGCCGCATGTCTTATAGTGCGCAGCACATCCTTGTGCGCAGTAAATAGTGGACAGTTGAATCTAATTCAGTTAATTTGAGTTGATCTGCACTCTTAGAGCAGTTTAAATTCTTTGGAATGCACATTTGTCACACAACAATAATCGTCATCCATCTTGCGACCCTTTTATTTCTCTGACGCTGCGCGCCCGCTGATTCCAGGTCACGAACGGCATGCGCGTTATCAGCTTGACATAACATTCTTGACATGAAAGTACTCAGCGAGCGCATGGTTTTGAACAAAGGAAACGCAAGCAACAGAGACGACGACTACACTCTAAAAAACGTTTACACCCTTTGGGGTGTATATCTACCACACAACGATAATAGTCATCTGCCTTGCTAGCGTTTCCTTTCTTGAAAACGCCGCGCCCGCTGCTTTCCTGTCAGCAATGCTATGCCATGCTGATAACGCGCATGCCGTTGGTTACTGGGAAGCACCGGGCTCACAGCGTTAAAGAAAGGAAATGCGGACAAGACAGATTACGTTTATTGTTGTGTGGCAAGATACGACTCAAAGGGTGTAAACTTAGAGTATATTATTCGGAGACAAGATACGCCTCAAAAGGTGCGCACTTTATCTTTACACTCTTAAAGAAATTTGCATCCTTCGTGGCTTGTTCCACAATGATAACCGTCATTTATCTTGGCCGCATTCCCTTTCTTTAACGCTGTGAGCCTGGTGCTTACAGGTCACGAATGGCGTGAGTGTCATCAGCCTGACACCGCATCCTTGACAGGAAAGTATACAGCGAGCGCATGGTTTTGAACAAAGGGAACGCAAACAAGACACACGACGACTACACTCTTAAAAAAGTTTACACCTCTTGGGGCTTATCTTGTCCCACAACAATAGTCGCCGTCTGCCTTGCTTGCATTTCTTGGAAACTCAAAGAGCTTGTTATTTTCTTGTCGAGAATGTTGTGTGACGCTGATAACGATCAAGCCATTTGTGACTTAGAGATACCAGGTTCTCAACGTTAGAGAAAGAAAATGCTGGCAAGACAGATGACGATTATTGTTGTGGGACAAGATACGACTCAAGGCGTGTAAATTTTTTTAAAAAGTGTGTTGTTTGAGGATAAGATACGCCCCAAAAGGTGGGCACTTTTTTGCGCTCTTAAAGAATATTACATCCTTTGGGGCTTGCATTGCCCCATGGTGATAATCGTCATCTGGTTATCAGCCTGACATAGCACTCTTGACAGGAAAGTACACAGCGAACGCATGGTGTTAAAACACAGGAAACACAAGCAAGACAGACGATGACTATTGTTTGGGGACAACATACGCCCCAAAAGGTGCCACTTTTTTTACACTCTTAAAGAATATTACATCCTTTGGAGCTTATATTGTCCCACAACGATAATCGTCATTTATGTTGCCTGCATTTACTTTCTTTAAAGCTGAGCCCGGTACTTCCAGGTCACGAACGGCGTGTGCGTTATCAGCGTGGCATAGCATTCCCGACAGGAAAGTAGCGAGCGCAGAGTTTTCAAGAAACGAAACGCAAGCAAGGCAGATGATGACTATTGTTGTCGGACAAGATACGCCCCAAAGGGTTCAAACTCTTTTAAGAGTGTAGAGTATGTGTTTGTGAGACAAAGATACGTCCCAAAGGGTGTAAATTGTTTTTAGGAAGTGGCCAGCAGGTGCAGAGCGCGAAGGTGGCGTCACGGTGCCAATGCTAAAGCAGAATAAAAATCCGGGGTTCCCTCACTCAGTCTTTTGTTAAAGGAGGTTTTTTTTGCGCAGTGCTGTCTTGGGCCAACGAGCGCCAGCTCCGAATTTCGAAAAGCGTACAGCCCACTGTCGAAAGGCACGAAGGCGCTAGAAGCATAGCCAAGCCAAGACAATGCGGTCGCTTACGTGCAGTGATGCGTAGATTTAGATGGATTGGGTGAAGTTGATTGAGCCTTAAGTGCAATTGTGTTAGTTAAGTTGTGCTTGCTATGCAAAACGTCGGACGCATATTTTTCTTTTTTTTTTTTGCTGCTGCTCCTTGTGTTTCCCATGAAGTACTGAAACACTCGTGCTGTCTGTGTTAATGCGATCGTTCCGATGTATTGAAATTTGCAAAGGAAACTTTGGCCCCATTTCCTCTGCTAAACATCTACGGTTTACATTAAAAAAAGTGCAAATGGGACTTTTGAGAAAATATATATTCTTCTTCGATTATTTATTTTTTTAGGAAAAACAAGATAACAGCACTCAATCAGCTTAGACTAATGAAGTACTTCTGAAAAGCTCTATTTTTATTCTTTCGGCAGGAAAAGATTGACTGTTATTGCAAAGGGTCAACGCCAAACTTTCTATTTTTCTTGTATCAATCTTTAGCAATCTCAGCGCTGGCACGTGAGTGTGACGTCAATGATCTTAAAGTATTGTCTTGAATGTATGGCCACTTTAGCGCAGCAAAATTATTTAATTTTTCTTGATCAACTCGACTTCATTACAATGCATTATAGTCCTTCCTGACCGATAAAACATTACCTAGATGCGAACAGAGGCTGTCCAAAGTCTGTAACATTACGGCGACATGGTGCTGATAACTTCGGTGCTGCCTCGTCGCCCGTCTTAAAGTGCCCCTGAAACCATTTTGACGACCGTACGACCCTAGGTTGTGAGTCGTTAGGGTAGGTCCTCCGGATCATTAAGTGACATCCTTAAGCGCTCCGCGTAAAGTATGTAATTTATAATAAGGTTCTAAATATGTCCATCGCTACCGATCGCAGCGGCATGCACTGCTCCCCTGAGTTTTATGCCGCCTCGTTACAATCCATGTAGCTGGGCCACGTGACGTCCATTGGGCGAACTATCTGATTGTCTACCCAGGCTGCGCCATCGATAATTTTTCTAACTTTGTGGTGTGCAACTGTTGTTCGTAATAGTTAGAATGTTGGTTCGCTTCTATAAAGCTGTAACAGGAAGAGAATATACGATCACGATTTCATGTCCTAGCGCACTGAAGCCACGAACGTCATCACAAATAATGCTCAAGCACAGTGACTCTGTTGGCATTCTTGTCAAATCGCACCGTGGTGTGCACGGGAGGTGCCCTGGTGCGCCATTTCGCCCACTCATCGTCGGCCCAGAGCACCCTGGTGCACACCTGAACGATTCGTCGAGAGTAGCATAAGTAAAAAAGCAAGGAGCAGCGGCGACATAGGACAGCTTTGTTTGACTGAAGAGTGAATGGATATAAATAGGCTCTGAACCAACATTAGCTTGTAGAATAGAAAACAGAGATCGGTGGGAAACACGATGAAATGCATTCGCGAGGTCAACTTAAGTCCTATCGACGGAACGGCGACAGTAGACAGCGGCACAGCTGACCACCCGTGATACTGCGGCCGGACATAGTCAATTGGTAACACAGCTGAAGCTCGACAGTCCGTTTCCCATTTACAACCCCGTCATTTTTCTCCCTAGCCGGCCGTTTGATGAGCCTGACGATGAAGGATTCCCCAAATAACCACGCCGCTACGAAAGATCCAGCGATGAATGCCGCTACCGTGGACATGTCTCCCACGTGTGGCGATGTTCAAGGTGCATTCAAGGAGCACAAGCACAAGCCCAGTCAACACTGCAACATGCTGCGCAGCTTTGCACTCCAGGCCCGCATCTGTCGCCTCTGTGGCTGCCTCTTCGTCAGGGACATGTTCGCTAAGCCACCCAAGTAAGAAGGTCATCCCTATTACTATCAGAGGCTTATTCTAGCCTCATTCAGTCAGTCATATATGTACGTCACTCAATAAGTCAGGTCGGTCGGTCACCAGTTCCAATTCCGTCAGTAATACAATGTCTTATTTCACTGTCAGTGCCAATAGCAGCGTCATTTTACAGGCACAAAAGTTGCAAATGAAAGATGTCTGATAAATCGTATTTTTTAGCTTCAACAAAAGTCTTTAAAATTACGTGTAGCATGTAGAACAGATGTACTTATTGAGCTGGATTGCCCAAAGAGTTGGTCGTAATGCATAATACATAATTGACCAATTAACAAAACTTCATTAGTCAACTTTTTCCTAATTACATTGTGCATATGTTGTAATATACGAATTGAAGCCAGTAATTTCAAAACGCACGTCCACTTAGGACGAGTTTTGATAACTCCATTTGTGAGATACGGGCTGCTAAATTTGGGGCAAAAATTCACTGCTGTGTCACTTACCATTTTTTTTAAACACGCATTTTTATGTTTACTGGAACGCCAATGCAGCTCGTCGCAAACTTTGGGAGCGCATATCTCGGAAGTGGCGTCATGCTCAAAATTCGTTGCAAATGGATATGACATTCAAAGTCACCGGCTAAAATTCGTAAGCCACAATGTGCGCCGTAAAAAAAAGATTAGTTTTATAGTTAATTACTGAAACATTGTTAAATCACCAAATATTAATTCTATTTTTGCGCAATTAATGTCCGCCTCTGAGAGTAATCTAGCTCATGAAGAACTGCGATGCATGTCACGGTTGATCTTTAAAAATTTTATCAGCGCCAAAGAAAGACATTGCGCGTGTCGATGACGCTACTGGCCCTTGCCAAAGCCACGTGACCACTGCTATCTTATCTTTGATAACCCCTGTGTAAAACCCCTTAAACTTCGTAAAGTTGCGGCACTCTCCTCCTCCTCCTCCTGCGCTCCTCCTCGTTGCTCCTCTCTTTCACGCTCCCTCCTCGACCGTGGCGCCGCCTACACCGCTCGAGCGTAGCAACGGCGCCAACATGTGCTCCTCGCCGCTCCGTAGGTGCTTCTCGAACGAAAATGGCGCCGAAGCACTGCGCGAGGGCTCACGGGATGCTATTAGGTCAATGGCGACGCGGCGTCGGCCTCGGCCAGAGCGCGCGAGGAGGAGGCGGCATTCTTCAAAGCGTGGCGCTACTTTACGAAGTTTAAGGGGCTTTAGCCACATCCCCTCCTAGCCTACAGTGCATGTTATCGCCCAGGTCTCCGAAAGTGGTGTGGCTTCACTGGTACACCCTGTATGCCGCGGCGTGCTTGGCTTTCTTCCTGTGGTTCGAGACGGACGTGGTCACACGGCACGCCATCGAGCTCAGCGACACTCAGCGCTTCTTCACCAAGTCCCTCCTCGTGCTGTTGCACGTCGTGGTCATCATCAAAGCCTGCTGCAATTTCTTGACCATGGCGGTCGGAGCCCGGAGAATGATCGAGTTTCTGCAGAAGGCCGATGCCTTCGAGAAGGAGGCAAGCCTCTCGTGCTGTTCATGAATGTGAAAAATATTTTTAAAGATCACTCGTGGCCAATAACCAAATTTTTTAGGCCGATTACTTTGAGAAATCAAAGGGCATGATCGACTAATTGACAGAATTCCATTAAGTTTAGCTAACTTGCGGCACATAAAACAATTTTTCGTCCCTGCTGCAGCTAGTGTCTGGAAGTGTGAGGCTAGTCGATTTGATTTCAGCAACTTCTGTCCTTTCTTTTTCCCTACAACCCTGTGCCAATTGTCTGCGGAAATTAACTATTATTAAAGACAAAGTCTTTCTGGGCGATTTACCTGCACTTTTCCGTATCGGTTGTATTCCATGGACCGATAACGGTGGTAGCGCAAGCTAAAAATGTGCGCCGATCGCGAAGATAGATCCGGTACCCGTGGTACCGGTGCTCCCGGTGGTATCGGCACCAGTGGTGATATCATGTGGTAACGATTGTATCGGTACAAGCGATACCACCATGTGGTACCCCCGCACAGTGGCATTACCGGTGGTAAAGGAAGCGTTCTGGCATTCTTCTTTCGTGACAGCTATAGCGTATTAAGACGATGCTTTAGAGACGTTACGCCACTGGTCGAAGAGACAGACGCTGTCGTTTGAGGCACTGTGGGCGCCTCGAAATAAATTGTATGGTTCCTACACACCCACCCAGTCTCACGCCCAATTCGCTCAAGAAGAGACTTCGACTAGATGTAGAATCGCCTTACAACTGTTTATTATTATTATTATTGTTGTTTACGAAATGTATCCGATGAGTTCGCAAGGCACATCAGCTTGGAACAAATTGTCAGGATATAACATCAGTTTCAAGATAATCATTCTCAATGCGCACGACGAAGTACAATGGTGGCGTGCCGGTTACTTTTGTGCTTGAATGCGTGAAACGGCGTTTCTTTGAAAAAATTAACTAGGACAACAGCGCATCTTTTACCGCAAGTTTGACGGAGGATACCTCGAAGCCGGTGCCATCCTCCGAACATGTTCCAAGTGAATATGCGTTGCAAGCTCATCGGCGACAATTCGTAAATTGCAAGGTGCGCCACATTGTAATCGTCTGAAATTTAACCAATACATTTTTGTAATTAGTCAATTCCGCATATGCATCTATTGCGCCATTTCCGTTTCTTCGAGCAGCCTAATTGAAGGGTTAGAATTGCGATATCTGCTGCAGGGAATTTTCGACAAGTCGGTGAGGAGGGAACAGACAGACACGATAGTTGCGCCGTGAAAAGTTTGCATGTAAGCCATGAGGTGCTCTTAAATGTTTAAGCTATAAGCTTATAAGCTATAAGCTTTAAGCTTATAGTAGCAGAACTATAGCTTCGCAAAACGCTTTCTTGGGCTAGTGTGTTCATCGCGAACTTGACTGCGATGTTCGGCTAGTAGCATCTGCATCAACTACATTTCCATTTTCTGGGCTACGTTTTTCGTTCTTGACATCAGCAGGCTGTCAAAAAGAAATCACTGGTGCCACAAAAAGTGTTCCCTCACTGCTGATCCCATGTTGACTATGTTGTTATTATTTTTCTCCAGAAAAAAAATTGTCTTTTTCTTCGCCTCTACGCTTATTTTGTGCCGATTTTCTCATACTGCTCATGTGAGTACTGTACTGTACTCACATGATTTACAGACGCAAATTTAACTGAAAGAGCTACAGTCATTTATTTCTTAGGATGCAACAGTGAGAATTCATTACCGAACCCCAAACTCAACAGCGACCTCGACAATCGGCGTTGAAACACACCTTGAATTTTAACAAACGAAAAGGAATTGGAGAACACATCTCCCGTTCCAGCTGACTTTTTCTTTTGTTTTGCTTCTTCGTCAAAGTGAAAAAGCAGAAGCAGCCTCACAATGCAGCCAACGAAATATCCTATGCCTATGTCTTCGCTCCAAACAGGTCGGCATCCCATCCTGCCTGTGCTGCGGCCAGAGGAACTTTCTCTGGACCGACATTGGCGGCATCGTCACCTTCACCGTGTACTTCGTCAGCTACACCGCGGCCCTGATCCACCAGGAACAGAAGGTCGACCACGACGGCCAGCTGAGCACGCGTGAGATTGTGGATCGGGTTTGCGGGTTCGTCGCCGCCTTGCTGTTCTTCACGTACGACACCGTCAACTTCGTCGCGCTCAGACACTCGGCGGAGGTCAGTCCCTCACGCACTCGCTTCGCTCATTCATTCATTCATTCATTCATTTAGTCAGTCAGTCATACAGTCTAGCTGACTGACTGGATTGACTCTAGTCAGTTGCTCCATCATCAATCAGTGACTGCAGACAGTCGAGTCATTAAGTCAGTCAGTCAGTGACTCCATCATCATTCAACGACTCCAGACAGTCCAGACAGTTAGTCAGTCAATCACTAATTCACTCGCTCCATCACTCATTCAGCGAAAGCAACTAAAATAGAGTTTTGAAAGCATACCGAATAAATACACATTGTTTAGTGTATTTCCTTCATTGTCCCTTTAAACATTACCTTTCTGTCCTTAGGTCTTGGAACGCTACGTGCTGTACCTCAAACACTGCATCGACGGGTTCGTCGGCTGCAAGGTGATCGGCTGCGAAAAAGAGGCCGCGCAGAAGATTCAGGCGGTGCGCCTGCGCCTCTGCACCGTACTCGAGCTGAAGAGCGACATCAACGCCATCTGGCAGAGGTCGATCGTGGTTTCCAGTGTGGGGCTCCTCCTGGTCACGTGCATATCTCTCTACACCATAATCACAGAGGGGCTGAGGAAGACCGAGCTGTGGATAGCCATCGGCTACTCGGCCTTCACGTCGTACGAGTTTCTCGAGCTGGCCAGAGTGAGCCAGTCCCTGTCTAATGCAGTGAGTATAGGCGATTCTACGTCCAGTTCCAGGAGCCGCGTATTTTGTGACGATGCATTTAATAAAGAGGTTTAGCGTGTCGGGTATTCCGGTATTGACTCCTTTCACGGCGATCCCGTGGATGCTGTCATGTGTTATCACGCGGTGAAGCGCCCATAACTTGCCTCAGCTGCCTCCGTTGCCTCTGTGTTTACAATGTATGTAACGTGACGTCGGTGCGGCTCTGCAAAGCTCTGTTTCGGCGGATATCGAAGACTGTCACAGGTGCCTTTTAGCTTACACGAACTTTCATACTAGTTACCTTTTCGCGATAACTAAAAATTTTTTGAGTGTTACTGGGCCAATCCTGTGAATTATTTCAATTGCTGGAGCTGGTATTTTAAGTTTTTCATTGAAGATAACTTCTACAACTTTTCTCTCTAACTCATCAGCCATCTCCACAGCATATTCGATTAAACCACGAATTATGAGTACGTTGTTTCGCGACCTCTGCATGTCCTTCAAGTCGTCCACTTTCTTTAAGAAGCGATGCCAGTGCATCGCGTTGAGTTGAGATTCTCTTTCTTTACTCATTACTGCTATCTCACTCGATAACTTGTTCAACATAGATAGCTGTTGGTCCATCCTTTCAATTCTTTTATCTAAAGCAGTCATTTTTGTATCGATTTCGTTCTGGTTCGTTTGGGTATTCTGCACGGTAGAGTTGACTTTATTTTGGCCAGTAGTCAGCTCCATCAACAGTCCTTTTTTTCCGGCGAACCGGGGTTAGACTCAAAGTCTGTACAGATCAAAATGTATTTCGGCAAGAACGCAACAAACGAAAACCTACATTTAACAAAAAGAAATCTCAGTTTCGCTCGAAAGGCGAAACATCGATTGCGATACCAAATTAGTCAATACAACCATACGAACTAAGAAAAAGTAGGTTTATCGGCCGTATAAACCTGTAAACATTCGCTTACTAACTAAATCAACAGGCACGGTGTCACGCACGCACAAGCAAACATAAACACATCTCACTCGATGATCGCGCACACTCGATGACAAAACGCTGCAGTGAGAAAGCGCGGCAGCAGCTGCAAGCGAATGGACCTTCGTGCTGCCTGTCGCTTCAACGCGAACTAAGCGAGGAGAACAGAGTGCACACGAAGCTATGAAAACTCGGTGCACCTAGACTCTACGCATATTTGATTGCTTTCTAGATAGGGCCCACGCAGCCGCGCCGTACGCAGCCGCCGCCTGAGTAGAACGCCCTATTGCACCCTTAGTAACCACTGTTGCTGCTTTCTTCATCGTACGCACTGTTATTTATTGCCTCGCTGACTTAAGATAGCGGAGCTCCGTGGAGAAGCAATGACGTACGCTTCGTTCGTGTCACGTGCCTGCACATCAAGGTCCGCACCTTCCGCATTCCTTGCTTCGCTGCAGCTCCAGGCGATCAAGCATTCCTGCCGGAAGACACCGACCATGGACAGCACAACGGCCTACAGTCATCAGGTACGACGACACCTACTTTTACGTTTCGCATGACTGTCAATCACTTATATATACAGTGAAAATTAGTGATTTCAAATTAATTGATTTTGTTAGTTCGCACTCTCTAACGTGTCGCCTAATGTGTCACGCGCGAACTACTGTAGTTAATGCACTGCTGTTGAATTGACGTCACCTGTATATTTGCAACGCCGAACAACTGCGTTTTCTCTGAACGAGACCGGAGCCGCGACGTGTTCGTATATGTACATGCGCTGGCATAAGCCACTTAAAAATTATGACCATCATGCTATCTTCTTTCTGATGACTAAGCATTTGTTATAACTTGGATCGTTATACGCGGGCTCGACTTTATATGAAATGGACATGCCTATTCCGGCAGGTCCAGTTCTTGCACAGCACGATCAACCCTGACGACATCAGCCTCAACGGAAGCGACTTCTTCAAAATTAACTTGTCACTTCTCGTTTCGGTAAGTATAGCCAATGCTCGCAGTAGACTCAGCTGAGAAATAATCCGCGACTAAGCGCACCTTGTCCGAAAGGCAGAACACGTCGTGCTTCTTAATAACATTGTCTAGGTAACGTTGTTAAACGAAAAGAAAACGAGTTTCATTGAAACAAATCTCTGTCACAATATTTAGCTAACATTTACAACTTCTGAACTATCAAAACGAACCAAACTCAGAAGCCCCACCATATCACGCATGGTGTAAGTATGGTGCCGACGCAATTGACCGAGAAAGAGCTGGTATTCCTATCGAAGGCACCTCGATCTGGCCTCCGAGCTATCGCCAAACAAATCGGATACGTCGTCACCAGAACCTCAGACGGCGTAATCAATTTCTGCTCAAACGAGAACGTCATACCTCTACGTCATGCTCCTTGAAGCAACCAGCAGCGGCAATTATTCTATGTGGAATTGTAACCGCATTTCGAAATAGACTTCCATCGACAGCCTAGGTTCATGGCCAATCTTTCTGTCCTAAAGAGTTTTCTTGCAACGTAGGCGTGAATAGCAAAATCACTCTAAGTAAACATCTTACTCGGTCCATTCCAAACCACGTTTAAACTATTTTTTTACGAGACGCTTTGCATTATCGCGCCGAGCATGTAGCAGAACCTCGCAGTGCGAATAGGACGAGGTAGAGAATCAAACGCTGTGCTATAGCTGTTGGTCGGTCATACTGTGTTAACATGCTTATATATATATATTTATATGGAGCTGGGCAGGCGATGTGATGGGTAGGGCAGATAACTGGTGGGCTATGACAGTTACAGAATGGGTACTACGGGAAGAGAATCGCAGTCGAAGACGCCAGAAAAATAGGTGGACTGAAGAAAACGGGAAATTTGCAAGCGCAAGTTGGAATCAGCAAGCGCAAGCGAGAGGTAATAGGAGGCCGCTGGAAGAGGCATTCGTCCAAAACAGTAGACATAAAAATTGGCTGTTGCGGCTGATGATGATGATGATGATGATGATGATGATGATGACGATGACGATGATGATGATGTTACATTTGTAAAATACACTCTCTTATACTTTGGACGTGCGTGCGATCCCCGTCACACTTCGGTGGGTATTCTGGGCATCGATAGCCGTGCCTGTCGCAACGTATTTTAATGAAGTGTTTTTATCGGATGCTACCAGAGTCACAGAAGCGAGTGGGCATATTGCATTCCATCGGAGCATATCATCTTAACTGTGGAGCAAAGTTGTGTGGTAGGCCAAACGCAATATTTACGTGACCACCACGTGGCACGGAGTGCATGGCGCAGTAGTAATTTGTTGTTCGTCAATTACATTTATTTTAATAGAGCAACTTACTGATGGCAGCACTGCAGTCTGAATGGTGACTCCTGAACGGCGGTCAGAATATGCGAATATATGAGGATAGGTATGGAAGTAAAGGAATGCAGAAAGTATATTACAGGAGGAGGAGTAAAAAATTATCTACAGAATTGTACGCAGTGTCTGTGACTCTGTATACAAGTCGTTCACGTTAGTTCACGTGCGAGCAGAACAGAAAGCAGGGCTCTGTTTTGGTTGCTGTCTCTTCTTTCAGAGAGGTGTCGTACCAATTACAGCTTCTAGACTTCTTTTTTTTTTCGTGTGGCGCGATCAAGTGTTCGAACCGGGCGTATTATCCGATAAAACGAATCAAAAGGGGCAGCCTGTGCGTGACACCAAAGCCCGCGTGTGAGCAGGCGGCTGCGTAAAATGAAGGCCGTTTTCTCGTACACTCGAATAACGCGCAGCAACCTGCATACGTTGCTCGTCTGTGAGCGGTTGCGAGAGTGCAAAGAAGGCCTCGCGGGCTGTCGCACTACCCGTGCATAGAGTTAATTGCTTTTTCTTCAGGCGAGCCGTTTCGAACCATTCGCTTCGTCTTTGCACGTGTACTGCCACGCCGCTCACACGACCTTTTGTCACATTCACACTCAACAGATGGCGGGTTCCATTATAACGTACACGGTCATACTGGTCCAGACAAGCCCGGAATACGAGGCGACACCGACATGCCAACCTGCCGTCGGGGCTACGACCACACCCGCCATTACGTGATGAAGCCCCACGGCGAATAAAAACGTGTGCGAGCTTCGCTTTTTTGCTTATTACGATCGCAGGGTACGCGATACACTCTCCTTTATTTGTTTTTGTTTCTTTTTGTGCCAGTCAAAAGACAATTTAACCTGCCTATGAATGTGCCTCATCCAATGTAACGGTAGGTGTGTGTGTGTGTGCGCGCTTGTGTGTGTGTCCGTGTGAGTCTGAGTGTGTGCGTGCGTGCGTTCGTGCGTGTATGTGTGTGTGTGTGTTCTTTTCTCTTGTTCAACTGTTGCAGCGTTTGTCGTTTGATTTCGTAATTCCGCAGCGAATAGAAAAAATTGGCCAGCACGTTTGTAGCGGTGCCGGGACCCTATCCTGCAACCACGACAAGGGGAGAGGGCGGCGGAAGAAGAGGAGAGCTGTCTGTTCCGAGCACTCCACCGCAGAAACAGATCCAACTTTATTGTTTTATTAACAGTACATCTATAAATACAGGATACGTTAAAAGAAGTCCCACGGTTATAAAACTGCAGCGGGACCTCTTGTTCTTAGCTACAGAAGAATACATCAATAAAAAGGCGTCAAGTCCGATTAAAAATTAAAAAAAAAAACATTTACAGAAGTTGTACAACATTGAAGCAGTAAAGCTTAACACACCCTAAGACCAAAAAATACATTGTATATAATGAGTAACCACAGAAATATAGGCAAAAAAGAAGCACGTCAGAGTTGGGATGCAGTTTACAAAGTTGCACATTTTTTGAACAGAAAGATAGGCTAACGCCCTTTCACCATTTGTAAGCGTCACTTCACACGTGTTAACATTCTCTGTATGTTTAATAACTTGTTTGAAAAAATAAACCAGTTGTCAGTCTGCATTCGTATCGCGTACTTCCTTTTCTCTTTCGTCCGGGCTGCGCTGCCCACCCCTAGGAACATGTGCAAATATAAGCTGTAAGTCAACGCTCGTACGATGATAACGTTGGTGAAGATTTCATTTACACGAGCCGGTAAAGTACCGCACATTTTTCACACCAGCAAAACAAACACTTTGTCGTGTAGTTGCATGCGCGATTTCGGGAGGTGATAGTTTACGACAGCCTGTTCCACAGCACCTCAACATTGAGACACCCTAAAGCCCTCGTGCGACAGCACTGGCCGGCAGGCCCCAGGCCAGCCATTCGCTCACACGCAACAACTTTGACGTTCCGACGACCCCTTGTCTACAACGGAACGTAGTCGAACCTTCGCGTTGTAGCTCATTGACCATTTTCACCGACCTTCGCAATATAGCTACGGGAATTCGGCGAAATATGTATTTTTACCGTTGCAAATACCACATCTGGAACTCACGATCGAGTTCGTGAGAACTACGCTTGCTTCGATTGCCTTCTTTTTTTAATGTTTCATATATCTACTGTACGAGTTCAGTGATGAATGCGGTACTCTCGCACAATCGACCACCAACCAGCGACCACGAAAACAGGTGAAAGAGCCAAAGGAAGCTAGCCGCTTTAAACAAACAGAAAGAAAGAAAGAAAGAAAGAAAGAAAGAAAGAAAGAAAGAAAGAAAGAAAGAAAGAAAGAAAGAAAGAAAGAAAGAAAGAAAAAACCCAATGTCCTCGGCTGGCCGCGGATCTGTGCCGAACTATGTGCCGTGTGCACTATGCGGGCCCAATACGGTTCCTGCGAAGCGCGAGAAAAGCATAGACCTCGTCAAGTAATAGCGGCAGGTCAGTTTTGCTGCTTTGCAGCTGCGCACAGCGTTCGCTTTTGAATAATTAACGTCCCTTCCGTACCGAACAACAAAGGACTGTCGTCGATATGTGCACGCGTGCCACTGTGATTATGCGAGCATACAAAACAAAGGTGCTGGATTACACACAGCCGCATTTCCTAGTCGTCTAGCGGGCCATTAAAGCAATATCCAACGCGCACAGTAATTAGGCTACCGGTCACTCCTCCCACGTGTAGGTATGTGCCCCGCATGAACTTTCCGATCGAATCCCTCGGTGGTGTTTACGATTTGTCACTAGCATGCATCATGGGTAATTTCCGCCCTAGTAAACGTTCGAGAGCCGAAAAAGAGAAAGGTTCACTTCAATACTTCTACTTGCATCACTAAACAGAGAGAGAGAGAGAGAGAGAGAAGTTTAATGATACGAAATGCAGAGAAATCGACCTGAGGTATATTCCTCTTGCCAGGTCGGCGTTGGGGGAAGGGAAAGAGGGAGAGAAAGAGCGGAGAAGGAGGCGCATGATGGGTGACGATGACGAGAGAAGGAGGATGTAAATCATATGGCAAGCAATTTGGCATGCTCAAAGCCTACAGTCGAGGCCCGTACTTTTTAAAAAGTTCAGTAACGCCTGGATTGTCTTCAAACTCGATTGAGCGTCTGGTCAAGGGCCTAAAATAACGTCCTCCGACAACAGTGGGCTGTCGAGAGGCGTAAGGTCATTGTTTTGACCCTTTTCCGCGTACTTAGGGAGTTCACGCACACAACTGTGGGCTTAATATAACGTTAACCCTGCATTGCACCATACAATCATAGTGTTTTTTTTTTCTTTTTCTTCGAATAAATTTAAGGCTACAAACTTTATTCAAATCACATCACTATATATTATATGTGGACATAATTTGAAAGAAAAACAAACACCGAAGCAATCGATTCACTCTTTACACTAACTATATTAATTAACTTCGTAGTTAGTTGAACGTTGAAGGAAATCGTCGTAAAAGTTCTGGTTTCGTGCTCCTGCGTTTCAAAATGGCCGTGCGAGCTGAAATATCAGTAACACTTCATTTGGGCCTACTTCGTACATAATTCTGAACTAAACCTAACAGCGCAAACACTTAATCGTTGCATTAGTGACACATCTTTATCCCTGCACCCATCAGAAATTGATTTCCTACGTTTGCGTATACGATAAGTTGGCAGATGTCAGTAATGTATTCTCTGCGCCTGCGCGGTTGTGAGGCCTAGGTATATATATGCATCGACGACGAAAAGAAAAAAAGGAAGTTGTTAGTCAGCGCCAGTGTGTGTCGTGTCTTTCTTATTGTGGCTCGTCTTAGGTGTTTGCGCTGTTACGTTTAGTTCAGAGTTGAAGTATATTGGCGTCAAATTATTCGTTCAATTTATCCGATCTCGCACGCAGCTCAGCGAAACGGGGCTCCTGCAGCTCACCCCCCCCCCCTTCCTGTGACGTTGTTAGGCGGCGTAAAATAGAGCTTTAGATTAGGGGACGCAAGCCGCTTGCGACCCCTAATGTAAAACTCTCTACTGGATCTTCGCTATACACGGCAAGTTATATAGCGGTCCGTCTCGCCCCCTGCGGCATGCCGTAGTGATTATGCATCCAATCGGGACTCGGTTCCGCACAGCGCCGATCTGAATAACATCGTAGGAACAGGGAAGTGCGAGGGTAGCTTCCTTTTACGCTCCCCAGTTACGTAACGCAGAGGTCAGACAAAAAGCACCATGCGTAATCGGGTACATTAAAAGAATGATTCGTCGCCAGGAATTTCGATCGAGACGGCCATCTTGAAAAAGGGGAAACACCAGAAATAGACGCTTATGAGGATTACCTTCAACTTTCCAATGTGTGCATGTGCCATAATACTTGTAACAACGAAGTTAATTACTGCAAATAGTGTAATTATGAAATGAATTGCATTGGTTTATTTCTGGAAAGGATGTCCGCCTGGGCAGATAGTTCATCTGTAGTGACACGATTTGAGTAACAATTGTGGGCTTCTTTATTAAAAAATTGTTCAAGGTAAAAAAAACTATATAGGCATTGCTTTTATCTGATAACTGAAAAATTTTAATTTAGGCACGGGTAACTTAATGCATAGCCTTTCTGATGCATACTGAAGCAAACTGTGAGTTGTGGATAGAGACGCAAGCCCAATACTATACTATACTATATACTATACTACTATACTATACTAATCGAGTTCTGACTCAAATAACATTTCATTCTTTTCTGTACAAATGTACTCTCCACTGCCAAAAATAGATGCGAACATTTGCCTTGGTGTGGAACTGTGTACGGGCCATTACAAGGCTAACTTTACTCCTGTTCTATAGCAGCAGCAGTTAACGTCTTCGTTAGGCATTTCGTGAGCTCGTCTCTATGTTGTAACAAAGAGAAAGCAGCAGTTTCGCCCGAAAGACGAAGCATTGATAGCGTTAGCAAAGCATTACACACTTACAGTTAGCAAGGTTCCTACTTTTTGTCGGCCTTATTCTGTTGCAGTAAACATTCGCCTACTAATTAAATTAACAAGCAAGGTGTGATCACGCGCACACAGACAAACCGCGGTGAACTCGCCGTCACAACGTCGGCGCGATGAAGAGCGACGGCAGCGGGGAGCGAACGCTGCCGCTCGTGTAACCGCGTCTCCGATGCCAGGACGGTCGAACGCTTAGATGCGGGTGCACGTTGAAGGACTCGAGGTAGTCAAAATTGATGACGCGTGGTGTTTAATGGCGCAATGGCCAGGTATGATCAAGGAGCACAATGACATATTACAATGAGTTGTATTTGTATTCTGTTATGAAATGACCGAATGAGTCGCAAATGCTAGTTGTAATGTGGCTGTAAAGAGGCCTGAAAACGGATCGTTGTGAACTGCACAAAATATATATAAGCATCCAACTAATGTCTATGACTCAGGACGTGAGTTATGAGCATAAAATTTTGACTATAAAGTGATGATATAATAAAATGTGCAGAAGCACTACTGCCTCCACAGGGCTCTTGAAGTTAATGACTGGGAGGCCCATGCTGTAAAAACTTATTTCACTGCAGCTGTGGCCTCGAAGGCGAGGCTGTGCTACACGTGACCTGGCCAAATTATTTCTAATATGTTAACTTCATCTAAAAAGCTAAAAGCTGTTTTCAAGTTAGGAAGCAGTTCGTTACTAAGAAAGAATGCTGGATAGAGTGGAATATGTTCACGATACACAGAATGACTCTTTTTTATGCTCAGTTTCTAATTCCCTGCACTGAACGAGGACATGGAGTACTGTAAGGTTGTTGCCATACTTTCGACATGACGGATGATCACTTCCAGTCAGTAGGTAAGAGTGAGTGCCGAAGGTATGACCTACTCTTAGTCGACAAATGAGCAATTACTTGTATCGTGATGTTTTCACAGATATCCACTGCCATAATCTGGGTTTGATCAAGTGCAGTTTATTGGATACCTGGGTATCCCACTGTTTCTGCCAGTGCTTCTTCAACTTATGCCGTAAGTATGGTTTAAAGTCTGTGGTTGGAATTGGTATGTTAATGTCGGTGTCGTTAAAAAATACTGAAGTATCGCTCTCGTAAGCAGCTTCATTTCCTTTTATGCCACTGTGTCCAGAAACCCAGCGTAAGACGATGACTCGATTACCCATATCATCTGAGCATAGCAGTGTATATAGTTCGTTAAAGACAGTGTTCTTGTGTTTTTTTAAACTCATTAGGGCTCGGACTACACTAAATGAGTCCGTGGACAAAATAGCCCTAGCGAGATTCGTTTGCCTTTAACCGCAGAGAGAATCGCCTATATGCTTCGGCCGTAAAAATACTTGCATATGGATTCAATGTACCGGTTATTAAAAACGATGGTGCTATGGAGCTGCATAAGCAACACCAGCAGGATACTTAAAAGCATCTGTATAAAATCTAGCACAGATACTTCTCCTCAAGTTCAAGTAAATGTGAATGTATATGTGCCTCAGGTGCTTAATTGTTTTGATATTTCTATTAAAGAGACGTCGCAATGGATAGTCTGCCACTCCCAAGGCGGTGGAAGCCGAGTAGGAGCCATTAGGAGACATTCTCTAGAAGAAGTTCGCCTGTTTCTTTTGACAGTGTTTCGAACCGTACGTACAGAGGAGACCTAGTGGCTCGGTGGTTACGTAACAGCTTGGCCGTGGGAAAAGTCACGAGTAATTGCATGACACGGAAGATCTACGTCTGATTTCACCTTCAATGCGTAGGAGAAACTTAAATATGCCCTTTAGAAGTGTAGAGACCATTCGTTACGTTCAACGAAGCGGCTTTGTACAGGACTCGTCCTCAGGGCGCTTTAGCAAGGCGGATTCCAAAGTGGTGAATATGGTTTACCATTTTCAAAGCACTAGGCGTAGCAGAATTATAGACTATGGCTCTGCAGTCAAGGCGTGATAATAATAGACTTTTGTACAAGCTTATAAGGCATTTCCTGTCGCTTCTCCAGGATGTGCGTGACAAACTTTTCAGCAGATTTACAGACTTGGGGCACTTTGGCTTAAGATACTTCCGGTGCGGGACAAAAGTTAACTTGCTGTCTAAAAGGATCCCTAAAGATCTGTCTTCATGGCTCACAGAAAGCCGTTCTCCATGGAGAGCAATTACGGGGTCCGGTAGTATATCTCTCTTGTTATAGAACAGGACCTACATGCTCTTTTGAGTATTTAGTTTAAAAACGTTCTCGTCCGCCCGATAAGACAATTTATACAAGCCAAGCTGCACTTGTCACTCGCAGGTACTTAGGATACATGATTTGTAAACCATTTGGATGTCATCGACATATACAGAGTAAAACATTGTACGTGGTATGGCAGTTTGGAGCGATTTCATTTTGATCATAAATAAAGTACAGCTCAGCACATCACTTTGTGGTACGCCAGCCTCCTGCTTAAATGGTCGAGAGATGACATTACCAACTCTAACACGGAACGTGTGATAAGAGAGGTAGCTCAGAGTCAGGTTTAGTAAGTTGCCTGGGGCTCACATTCCAGCCGGGTCACGGAGAATTCCGAAACGCCAAGTTGTGTCGTATGCCTTCTCCTTATCTAAAAATACTGACAAGAAAAACTGTTTGTGCACAAAGGCGTCACGGATATTTGCCTCGATGGGGACAAGGTGATCTGTTGCGGATCTACTTTCCTTGAAACCGCACTGTAAGGAATCGAGTATTTTGTTGTTTTCAAGAAAATTGATGAGGCGCCGGTTAATCATTTTCTCAAAGAGTTTGCATAGGCAACTTGTCAGAGCTGTAGAAATATAACTACTGGCCGAAGAAGCGTCCTTGCACTCTTTGAGAATAGGAATTACGATTGCTTCTTTCCAGGCGGACGGAATGTAGCCGGTCGAGAACATGGAGTTAAAGAGTGACAGTAGTGTTCTGTCGGTTTCAGGGTGTAAGTGTTTGATCATTTCATATAGTATTCTGTCACTTCCTGGAGCGGACTTGTTACAGCTCAGTGAAGTAAATCGATGATTGTACGCTTCACTAGTTGTGCCTTTCCGAACCAGAGGCTGTCGCTCTGCTTGTCGCTGATATCTTAGAAATGTATCGGTGTAATGGAATGTACTTTAAATGGGTTCGAAATGTACTCCTAGACAATCAGCCTGGTCTTCAAGAGTGTCTCTTCGTGTGTTTTCTAGTGGTAGAGGATGAGTTTCTCGGCCTTTTATTTTTTTACCCCGTACCAGGCTTTTCTTTCGTCTTGGTAAGAATTCATGCCGGAGATGCATTTTTGCCATCGCGTTCCTTTATCTTTTGACTTTGTTTTCTTGAAGCTGATAAAGTTTTCTGTAGTCAGAGAGTTACGGAGATATGATTCCAAGCCTTTTGTTTCTTTCGCTCTTCCCTGCATTCATCGTTCCACCAAGGAACACGTCGTTTAGGAGGCAATCCATTTGCTCGCGCGATACATATAGATGCTGCATCGACGATAAATTCTGTTAACTATGCAACTGCATCGTCAATACTAAGCATACGAATGTCATCCCAGGTGAAATATGTCAGCTCTCTGTATCGCTGCCAGTTAGCTGAGTCGACTTTCCATTGGGGCACATGTGGAGAACATTCGCCCCGTTTAATTAATTTTAAAATTATTGGAAAATGGTCACGCCCGTACGGAGTCTTAACCACTTTCAATTGAAAGTATGACACGGCTGTACTTGATGCAATGCTCAACTCAATGTATGAAAATGTTTTGTTCGTGACGCTGCAAAAAGTCGGTTCTTTCTTATTTAGCAAACATGCACCTTTACATAAGAGGAAATTTTCTGTCAGACACCCTCTGGCATTACATAGAGAGTCGCGCCACAATGTAGTATATGCATTTAGGTCTCCAACGACAATGTACGCCTCCGGAAGTTGTGCAATAAAGCTTTCAAATCCTGTTATGCAGTTGATAGCAGGGCTGGTTATACAGAGAACACATTGTTACTAGCTTATCAAACATCACGGCTCTGATTGCAGCTGCTTCAAGGGGCATTTGCAGCTTCAAATGCTGGCAGGCGACACGCTCATCTACTATTATGGCCACACCGCCCGCCGAGGCGAAAGCATCGTTGGGGGTCTTTGAGGTAAATGGCATATTGCCGCGGAAAATATGTGCGTGTAGAATCGAGGTGTGTTTATTGCACACACAGCACCCTTGCATTAAACTTATGTAGGAGTTCGTTTATATCAGCCAGATTCTTGAGTAGACTTCTCACATTCCATTATTAGTGTAGCCATATTGGAAGTGTATTGTGCTGTGTGTCAAGAATGATTGATATAAGTTAGCTCACGATCGAGACCTTCCAGGCCCCGTGATAAGAGATTTTCTTTTTATTTATTTTTTATTTTTTCTGGCGCGATCCGCGGAGCTACGCCGTTTTTTTCGGCGTCTGAGACGCCGGTGTAGTGCTGCTGGCATCCATCGCCTCTTCAGATGCGATGGTTGACGCCCGCTCGGCGGACACACTCGGGGGTTTTTCGGGCCTGTCTGCAAAGGCTGAGACCGGCAGGCCCAGAGGTCTGCCATTTCTTCGTGGAAGGAGGCGGAACAGCACTAGCCGGTCCGGCCAGGGGGGCTGGTGGCTTAACCACCGTCAAACTCCGTGTGTCTCGGGCAGCCGCCGAAAGATATGGCGCTGCCCCCCGACGCGTCACTTCAGTGTAGGACGGATTGCACTGATTATGGACAGAAAAACGCTTGCGCGCTTCTGGAAATGAAACATTGAGTTCGATTATTTATTTTTCTTTTTTCCATGACGAGCACGATCGCGAATAGGCGGAGTGGTCTTCGTCACAGCACAGTGAGTTGCGGAAGTGCAGGTGCCTGAGGAAAGGTCTTTACGTAGGCATTTTGCGCGACTATTGCGCCCTCGGCAGCTCTGAGACCCATGCCCAATGCGCTGACACTTGAAGCACCGACGTGGATTTGGGATGCGTGGTCTGACATGAAGCTTACAGTATCCGGCCTCCATTGAATCAGGGAGGTTGCTTGTTCCAAATGCAATGATAATGTGCTTGGGTGGAATTTTCTTGTCGTCGCCCATTAACTTAATTATTTGCACCTTTACCACGCTCTGTTGTTTCCATCCATCTAGCAGCTCAGTTTCACTTAGTTCAAGAACGTCGTCATCAGAGATGACACCGCGCACAGTGTTCGTTGACCTGTGGGAGCCTACTGAGACAGGAATGACACCAAACGCAACGACAGTTCGTTGTATTGAAACGCGCCACACACTTCTAGAAGAAGGTCGCCGCTTCCCATCTTAGTTACTTTGTAACCTGAACCGATTGCCTCTGTCAGACATTTTGCGACAACAAATGTGGATATCGTACGAGCTGTCTTGATTTCATGTTGACTATATATTACGTGATACTTGGGAAATGCTTCTTTTGGTTTCATGAAG
This sequence comes from Dermacentor variabilis, assembly GCF_050947875.1. Taxonomy (NCBI): domain Eukaryota; kingdom Metazoa; phylum Arthropoda; class Arachnida; order Ixodida; family Ixodidae; genus Dermacentor; species Dermacentor variabilis. Next base: position 34,332,114 of record NC_134578.1, on the reverse strand, counting down.
AAGCTAAACATTTCATCTGTGCCCCGCCCCTTTTTTTTGCAGGGAGCGATCAAGGATTGGGGAAAAATCGTTTGCCACATAGATCTTGTAAAATTCGGCGGTGATGGTAGCCACCCTCCACCGAGCCCAACAATGGGATGCTACAATGTTGCAAGAACGGCTGCCGAGGCCAGCCATGCATCGCTACTATAACCCAACATAATATACCCAGGGTTGGATAACTACACCAGGTTAACCCTTGCCGGTCAGCAATTTGGACGTGAGAAGGAGCTAAAAGACGGGAAAATAGAAACAGCGAGAAAGAAAGGAAAAGATTGAAGAGGAGGACCAAAAAAGGCGGCTGCCGATTTCCTCCAGGTAGGTTAGTCTGGAGGTAACGCCTGTGTGAAGCAGAGGCCGAAGAGGTGGGTTGCCTCTGCAGGGGCGCCCTAAAGATCCGAACACCCGGCATTGGCTCAATCCCCAGGAACCTCCCTTCCCTCCGACACGGCTAAGCCGCGCACGGCTACACGCGGGAGGGTCCAACCCTCGTGTGCTCGGGTACGTGGTGTCGCAACCCACCAAACGCCTGCTAACGCAGACGCCCCTGCGGGGAGGTATGGCATGGTATGGTAAAACTTTAATGAAGTCCTGCAGATCGTGAGTCTTCATGAAGCGGGCCGCTCCCACGTGAGAACCGGAAGGCCGAGCCTCTCGGCCGCATCATGGGCCTGCTGGACAGCCTAGAGTTGGTCAGCCAGAAGAGGTCTGCGGGGAGGAGGAGGAATAAACTTTTATTGTAGAACCAGCATTTTATGATGGCTGGGCCTAAGCCTCCCACGAAGGGACGTCGAGGGCTTGCCTCGGCGCCGCCTCGCGGGCGTGCTGGGTCGCCCAGGTTTGGTCATCGAGGGCGGAGCTCCGCAGAGCCGCATGCAACCTCGACGAGAGAGTCGTGGTGTTAGTCCGTGTGTACTGTGCTGGGCACTCCCATAGCATATGCGGAAGCGTAGCCGGGTGAATTCCACAGCACCGGCAGTTGGGAGTAGTGTAGACGTCTGGAAATATAAGGTGGAGGCGGGCGGGTGAAGGGTACGTGTTTGTTTGTAGTAGACGCAGGGTAGTAGCCTGCGCCCGGCTGAACTTTGGGTGAGGCGGAGGGAAGGTTCGGCGACTGAGGTAAAAGGCCTTAACGAGGTCGTTATAAGTTGTCAGATTGTCCCTGGTGTCCAACTCATCTCCAGTGACTCCGGCGCGGTCGACTAGGCCTCGCGCAATGGAGTGGGTGACCTCGTTGAGATTGGGGAGGTATGGGCCGGGATCCATGTTAGGGAGATTACGCTATCTTTAGAGTGTGGTGCCTGGCAGAGGATGCGAAGAGCTTGGGGAAAAATACGGCCTTTGCTGAAGTTATTGACGGCTGAGCGAGAGTCACACACTATGGTGCGACAGGTGTGATCTAAAGTGGCCAGGGCGATGGCCATTTCTTCAGCCGTCTCGGCAGTGTGGGTAGTGACGCTGCAAGCGTGGTGTAGGACTCCATCGCGTGTTTCGACGGCCACAAATCGTGTGCCATGGGAGTATTGGGCTGCATCAACAAATGTGACGCCAAGTACGTGGGCAAGGGCTTTTATGATAGCTCCGGCCCGAGCTTGGCGTCGGGCCCTGTTATATTCAGGGTGCATGTTTCTAGGGACAGGGTCTATGTAGATCCAGCTACAGATGTCGGTCGGGATCGGTTTTTTGTGGCCCTGTTGCTGATGGTAGGTGAAGCCAAGCGTGGACAGAATAAAGCGTCCCGTTTCAGTAAGGGTGAGCCGCTCAAGCTGAGAGCGTTGTTGGGCTTCAATGAGTTCGGAAAGGTTGTTGTGAACTCCCAGTTCGTTGAAGAGTTCATTGCTGGTGCAATGCGGAAGACCAAGTGCTTGCTTGTAGACCCCTCGTATGAGGGTGTCGAGCTTGTTTTGCTCAGCCCGGTACCAGTTGAGGTACGCAGCAACGTAGGTAATGTGGCATATGACAAAGGATTGGACGAGTCGGAGTAGGCTTTCTTCTTTGAGTCCCCCTCGTCGGTTAGATATACGTTTAAGAAGTCGTAGGGTGTTCTGAGATTGGGCACAGATCTTGTTGAGAGCCAAGGCGTTGGGGCCGTTGGTAGAGAAGGTGAGTCCGAGAACCCGGATACTAGGGACGTGTGGGATAGGACTGCCATCTTTGTAGGGTGATGGCGTCACAGGGTCGGTGATCAGATTGGTGTTTGGGAGGGCGACCCCGCTGAATGGGCTTGTATAGCAGAAGCTCCGATTTAGCCGGCGAACAGCGCAGTCCGGTCTCTTGGAGATAGGCTTCAACCGTGTCAATCGCCGTTTGGAGGGTTGATTCCACTTGACCATCACTGCCTCGGTACGACCAGATGGTGATATCGTCGGCGTAGATGGTATGGTTGATATTGTCGACTTGTTGCAGTTGGTTGGCAAGGCCAATCATGATTAAGTTAAAGAGCATGAGAGAGATAACTGAACCTTGCGGGGTGCCTTTGCTGCCAAGGGGAAGCTGGTCTGATCGTAAATCCCCGGCCGAGAGGGTAGCCGTGCGATTGGAGAGAAAGTCACGAATGTAATTGTAGGCTCGCTCTCCAAGGTGGAGGCTGGAGACCTGGTCAAGGATAGCTGCATGGGAAATGTTATCAAAGGCTTGAGTGAGGTCGAGTCCGAGGATGGCTTTCATGTTACGGGAACGATCATTTAGCACTTGATGTTTGAGCTGCAACATAGCGTCTTGAGTAGAAAGGTGAGGGCGAAATCCAATGATGGTGTGGGGATAGAGAGAGTTGTCCTCGAGGTGACTGTTGATGCGTGCTAACAAAGCGTGTTCCATCACCTTGCCTACGCATGAAGTGAGGGAGATGGCCCTTAAGTTATTGAGGCTAGATGGTTTGCCAGGCTTTGGGATTAAGATAACTTTGGCAGTCTTCCAGGCAGCTGGAAGGGCTCCACTGCGCCAGCAATCGTTGATGTAGTCACTCAGATGGGACACGGACTCGTCATCGAGATTGCGAAGGCTTTTGTTAGTGACCCCGTCTGGCCCTTGAGCAGAACGACCGTTAAGCTTGCGAAGAGCAGCATGTATTTCAGATACGCTGAAATCGGCGTCTAGTGTAGGGTTGGGGCTACCGATGTAATTGCTGTGTGGACTGACTTGTCCCCTGGAGATATATCTGGTGCAGAGGGGCTGCGGGGAGGTGGCCAAAATTAATCCGCAGTAGCCCCTCCCGCCCCCCCCCCGCTATGACATGCGTCATAACGAGATTGTGGTTTTGGTGCCTAAAACTCCCGAACTTAGCTCACCGCGTCTCGGAGACTTGCGACCACGCGATTCCCAACACAAGGCGAGCGGGAGGACAGCGAGCATGAAGCCACCAACCATCTCCGCTCGCCATTTGCCTTGTGCCCGGCTTACCTAGCTAAGCGATAGGGCGCGTCGGGCCACGTATGCGCTCAGCCGCGCGGACAGTCACGTGCGCAGCCACGGTCACTTGTTTCACCGCGTTTCCAGAGCAAAAAAAAAAACTCTCTTATACTGTAACCAACAGTTACGACAGCCGTTTCTATGAAAACTAATTTATTATGGGCGAACCCGTGCCCGTCATCAAAAACCGACTGAACACAACAAAAACATCCCTCGAGCTTCGCTCCATCGAAAGTCGTTCTCCTCTTTATTGCCTCCTGTCGCGTGCCAGTCGTCCGATTCTCGCGCACAAGCCGCTGGTATGTCAGTACCGGCCCAACGTTGCCTTGCGGTGCTTTGCTTGACGCTTCCGGTGTGGCGGCTCTTTGAAACGCAGTTGGAATGTGGCGGTTGTCTTTCTGTTCTCGCAATGCTGCCGGCAATACGTATGTTTAAACGCAGGTTGAAGAGCCCCAGGCAGGCAAAATTAATCTGGAGCTTTCCACTATACAGCGTCTCTGCTAGTCCCAGTGTTGCCATGGGACGTTATACCTCGCGAATCAGTCAATCAACCAGTCAAACAATCTTCATTTAATTTCAGAATTGGGCGTTTAGGAAATGCGGCGAGTAAGGACGAAGAGCTTGTAGCGCGAGAGCTTGGTCGGACCCCTACACCGTTTATTTTTATTTGTTTATTTACTTCACATACCCTCAAGCGCCAAGGCCTTACAGAGGGGTGTGGGGTGTATGCGTAAAGCAATAACAATCACAACAAATTTATATAATGCAAGCGACATGTACAGTGGACGTGATCATTAAGAAATCAAATAACAATAATGTTATGACATGCAAATTATATAAACCTAGCGACATCTGAACTGGACTAAGGGAAAATACGGCGCCATATAGTACTTGCACAAATACAGAGCATGTGGCCACGAGCATGGTCACAGTTGAAAAAAAAAAGCAAACAAGGTTCGACGGAAAAGTGCGCTGTCTTCGATTGACACGATATCGTCAGGAAGGTTTCATCCGTTACGAGCGCAATGCTGCCAACGACATTTAGCAAGTTTACATTTGTAGAAATATAGAGACACTGAGAACAATGTTGCCGCTTGCTATACACCGAAAATTGCAGAAGCGCGTTTGTTCCCACGAATACTCACGTTGCGGAGAATACAGCTTTGGCGGCGCCTTCCACATACGTGCCGACAGTGGCAGACACCCTCGAAATACGTAGGCGCTATAGCGTGTGCGTGCGAACGCTTGCGAACCATAAGCGCGGGGGAGAGAGTTAGAAAAGGAAATTATCGGTAAATCTGCTGACGCCTCAGACAAAATGCGACACCAGGCGTTAGCGCAACGTGTTAAAAATAACTGAAGCTAGGGCCGACTTTGATCCACCGTCTGTACCAGGATGACGGCGAAGGTGATTATTGCGCCAGCCATCTGAAAATTGAGGGAAAAGGGAGAATTGAATTACGAAAGCAAAAGCAAAAGCTTTCCTGTGCAAAGCGATTCATTTGTTTGCTGTGTGTTTTTCACAAGGGACCGCAAAAAAATTGCAGCTGAACATTAGAGAGTTTTAGATTTAGGGAGACGCAAGCGTTGGATCTCCTAGCGCTTGCGTCCCCCTAATCTAAAACTCTCTATTTACTAAATTTTCGCCGATTTCCGTGCGTTTCTCAGTAGTAAGCCATATCATTATGATATGAAACTTTGACTGTAACCACTTGATTGATTGCAATGCATCCCGATGATTTTTCTTAGCATTATGTCAGTACACAAGTTGCAGGCATCTTACAGGAAATAACATATGGTATAAGACTATGTATTCAGAGACATCTGAACAGTTTGAAAATATTGTTTGTCAGCGTTCTTCCGACTAGCTGGCGCGAAGCTGCAGATAGGAACCTATGCGGGCTCCTCCAGAAGAATACTAACAAGTGAGCAAAAACTTTAGCTGAGGTTTTTTAGCGCACGAGAAGAGACGAAAGACAGTGGCGAGACGAGGACACAGCGCTAACTTCCAACAATGGTTTTATTCCACAAAGCGGTACACACACATATATAGGTAACACACACAACCGTACGCATGCGCATATGCACTGATTTCTAGTCAAATGAGACTGCAACGAGACATGTGTTATGGAAAGTTAAGATCTTATCAAAGATGAAAGAACGACCATGCACATAGCCAAAAAAATTTTTTTGTAATTGCAAGATTAAAATGTAATCTCCATCAGGCCACCCTCTGTGTCACGTTTAAAAAAGCGAATTCGTTACTTGAAAGATCTATTGAAGGCGCGCTAACACAAGCGCTCCTTAAACTAGCAATCTTCGCCGCTTCAATAATCTCACGTGTTGTTTGCGCTGGGCTTCTTCCTATCACCGTGCACTGTTTATAAATGGGAGTGCACCATGCTTTCTGCAGTGAAAAGCCAGATGCCCCACTCCTCCACTTCGCACATTATTTGCGTGTTCACGCAACCTGTCATTTAGGCACCTTCCCGTTTGGCCGATGTATTTTTTGCCGCACGACAGGGGTAGTTCGTACACGATATTGTTCTCGCAATGAACGTAGCGTTCCTTGTGATTTGTCCGGCAACTGGGCTTCTTAGAACCACAGTAGCTGGGCTTGCACAAGTTGGACAGCTTGATTGGCGCTGAAAAGATGACGCTTACGTTTGCGTTACTGCCAATCTTCTTCAATCTGTGCGAGATATCGTGGATGTACGGTATGATTGCGCGTTTCTGCTTCACTCTCGCATTTTCCGGTGAAGTAGACTCCTCATCCTGTCGTCCGCGTTTTGTCGTCTTAAGGAGACCTTCGGCCACAGCTGTGATGATGTGCTGCGGGAAACCGGCCTGTTTCAGGCGATCTACTTGCGCCATAAAACTGGACAAACACTTGTGAGGACACGAGCGGCGAAGAGCATTCATTAGGGTTGACTTTGCAATCCCCCTCTTAACCAGCTGAGAGTGGCCTGATGTAAATGGCAGTAGCGGTTTTTTCGACCTTGGTTCATATGCCCAGCACATAACTCGTTGAAACAGAAGGCAGATGAAGCTTTGGATTCAGTTTTTCATAACAGGAATGATGTCTCACTTGCGAAGGTGAAATTAGAAGCTTTGTCAGAAATTAAACCTGAGTAACCTGGTCCGCGAAATCGAAAGTAAAAAATCTGGCAGCCTTGAAATGTTTTTTTCGATAAAAACCCATAAACCAGAATGGCCACTGCGTATTATAGTGTCGGAAGGGGGAACTTGGCAAAAGTCCGTAGGGCTTTTCCTTCAACGCAAGTTGAAGTTGCTTGCAGTGAATGATCCTTTTCTGACCAAAAACTCAGAAGAAGTAATAGGGTACCTGAAGACGCATGTAGGCAGCAATTTGAAAGCTTTCTCTATAGATGTAAACGATCTATATTATTCACCGCCACATGATGAGTTATTAGTATGTGTTCAAGAGGCTATTGATGAAGTGATGAAGTGAAGTTTGTAAACACCATCTGCATATCTACACAGGGTTTTCTTGAACTATTGTCCATGTATCTATACTCGACGTTCTCGAAGTGGGATGGAAGTGTTTATCTTCAAGAACAAGGGATTTGCATTGGTTCCTGTATTGCGCCAATATTAAGTGACCTTTACCTTGCTCGTGTAAACAGGATACTGGATGCCAAATTAGAAAACTCAAATGTAAAAAAGGTGTATAGGTACGTTGACGACTACCTTGTTCTTCTCGATCCAAGCCCTAGCGGGGAGGTTTGTCTTGATGTCACGCAAGTGCTAGATCTTTTCAGCAAGTGCTTACAACCACTCACTGTCACGCATGAAATGCCACAGGATGGTACTTTGCGATTTCTCGATCTAAGAATGTTTTTTGAGGGACACCAGCTGTGCTGGGCATATGAACCAAGGGCGAAAAAACCGCTACTGCCATTTACGTCAGGCCACTCTCAGCTGGTTAAGAGGGGGATTGCAAAGTCAACCCTAATGAATGCTCTTCGCCGCTCGTGTCCTCACAAGTGTTTGTCCAGTTTTATGGCGCAAGTAGATCGCCTGAAACAGGCCGGTTTCCCGCAGCACATCATCACAGCTGTGGCCGAAGGTCTCCTTAAGACGACAAAACGCGGACGACAGGATGAGGAGTCTACTTCACCGGAAAATGCGAGAGTGAAGCAGAAACGCGCAATCATACCGCACATCCACGATATCTCGCACAGATTGAAGAAGATTGGCAGTAACGCAAACGTAAGCGTCATCTTTTCAGCGCCAATCAAGCTGTCCAACTTGTGCAAGCCCAGCTACTGTGGTTCTGAGAAGCCCAGTTGCCGGACAAATCACAAGGAACGCTACGTTCATTGCGAGAACAATATCGTGTACGAACTACCCTTGTCGTGCGGCAAAAAATACATCGGCCAAACGGGAAGGTGCCTAAATGACAGGTTGCGTGAACACGCAAATAATGTGCGAAGTGGAGGAGTGGGGCATCTGGCTTTTCACTGCAGAAAGCATGGGTGCACTCCCATTTATAAACAGTGCACGGTGATAGGAAGAAGCCCAGCGCAAACAACACGTGAGATTATTGAAGCGGCGAAGATTGCTAGTTTAGGGAGCGCTTGTGTTAGCGCGCCTTCAATAGATCTTTCAAGTAACGAATTCGATTTTTTAAACGTGACACAGAGGGTGGCCTGATGGAGATTACATTTTAATCTTGCAATTACAAAAAATTTTTTTTGGCTATGTGCATGGTCGTTCTTTCATCTTTGATAAGATCCTAACTTTCCATAACACATGTCTCGTTGCAGTCTCATTTGACTAGAAATCAGTGCATATGCGCATGCGTACGGTTGTGTGTGTTACCTATATATATGTGTACCGCTTTGTGGAATAAAACCATTGTTGGAAGTTAGCGCTGTGTCCTCGTCTCGCCACTGTCTTTCGTCCCTTCTCGTGCGCTAAAAAACCTCAATTATGGAATACCAACACGCCCTAACCTACGCTCTTTCAAAAAACTTTAGCTTTTGCCAGTCTTCGAAATCAATAGCACCACCATCACCAAACTGAAACGCACGAAGATATAATAGCTATGGCCTCCGAGAACTCCATCGCGCGCCACCCAACCTTTGAGACCATAGATTAAACATACAAATTCTACGCAAGTACGCAAGAAGGACGAATATTATCGAAAACTAACGCAGTCATTATACGCCACTGTGTATGTTACACTAAGTTACATTCTGATCAACCAGCGTTGGTGGACGCCGTACGATGACGGATTTTTCATAATCTGCGAAGCTCTCTTTTCTATGAGCCCGTGTAGACTTGCTTGGATGGCTTCATGGTACATTCTAGTAAATGCCATTTTTTTTCCTCCTTGAATGTACCAGCATATTACCGCAGTATCCATTCAGCTGCTTCAAGGGCATTTTGTGGACCGCACAAATGATTTTTTTTTACTCTAAATCGAAGAGGGGAGTCTTATTATTCCCTCTCCTTTTTTTAGATTATTCATTTGCACCTACTGATACAGGTGCGAGAACGTTACACACGTGCACATCAGCGTGTCATGATCGCGTCATGTGGCGATGTATATCAATAGTTTCAGATCACACGTACCCAGCGCGGTAAGCGCACCTATACGCATTACTGCTGCAAAGAAACCACAGGCTCTCTACCGGCAAAGTTAACTTACCGTCACCACGAGAGGGGTGTCAAGTTTGAAGAAGTTGCCGCATTTCAGTCCCATGTCAGCCGGCTGGACGGCGTCGTAGAGGAATCTAACCTGGAAGGCAATTTGTTGCGCCCTTTAAAGTGAAATCCGCAGTATTGCAGCAAATAAATGCGGCACTCTTGCACTTAAACGCCGGCGCATATCGAAACTTTTGTGTATTTATCCGGGACCATCAGCGCTAGGGGCGACATACTGCGGTGCTCTAAAGAATGATAATACCTCACAAGCGTCCTTTTTATCGCATAGTTCTCGAATACAGAAATTAGGCTTACAAAAATATCATTGTTATGAGCACGTCACAGTTGGTCTGTTAAGGCCAGAGTAAGTGGAGTGCAGGCGTTCATGTACCGATAAGAGTAATTCCGCCCGCTTTGGTTAAGAACAGCCCGCGAGATGTCGCAACAAGTTCTTTGGTTGGTTGTTCCTCGGTGAAAACTGTGAAAACTGTGCCACACCTGTGGGGGATCGGCGATGAATCGGCCTGTACTGGTTCGAGAAACCAAAAAAAAAATTATAAAACTTCGTTGGAAAAAAATTATTAACGGGAAATTGTGGGATTAAAAGTAAACTGATACAAATATGAACAGAATGGCTAAATATTACAGTAAGGTCACATAAAATACAAAAAAGGAAAGGTTATTGTGATTTTTATTGTGTCGCGCATGAAACTGTAGAGGGCGTCACAAAGGTTCCTGTGGCTAAAGCCGAGTTCGGTAGCTCTAGTGGAAAGGACCACCGGAAGGGTCAAGTTCGAGCCCAATCCCCTCTGAATGATTAATTAAAAAACATTTTCCGTTGAATAGTAAAACAGCGACGTGATAGAAGGAAGTGTGCTGCTGCCAACATGTAAACCCTTCCAGTGTTGAAAATTAAATAAAACTTACATTCTGATGTTTTACCTACCAAAACCACGATCTGATTGTGAGGAAAATCGTAGTAGGGGACTGCAGATTAACTGCAAGTCCAATGCTGCCATGCTTTTCTTTAAGTGTGTCGCTAAACTGAGAAGAAAAAAATCGCTAAATGTTCGCTAAATTCTGCTGCAATGTCATTAAATTGTCGCTAAAGCGTTCGAATAAATTCTAGGTAAAGCAGCCGTCTTTTTCGCACTATAATATACGCTACACTCTAAGAACAGTTTACACCCTTTGGCTTGCCCCTTCTGCCACACAAAAATAATTGTCATCTGTCTTGATGCGTTTCCTTTCTTTATCGCTGCGAGCCGAGAACTTTCCAGTAACGAATGGCACGCGCGTTATCAGCATAGAACAGTTTACAGCCTTTGGAGTGCCCCTTCTGATAACGCGCGTGCCGTTCGTCACTGGAAAGTTCCGGGCTTGCAGCGATAAAGAAAGGAAACGCATCAAGGCAGATGACGATTATTCTTGTGTGGAAGAAGGGGCAAGCCAAAGGGTGTAAACTGTTCTTAGAGTGTAGCACGGCGTTAACATGAAGACCGCAACCTCTCACGTTTGCCAACGGTTCGTGGAGTGGGGAATAAACAACTAATTTGCAGTGTGTAATATGCTTTTACGTTACTATTATACTTACATAACAACGGACGATAACAGCTGAAACTCGGCGTTTACCCTCAGATTGTGAGGTTGCAAAGACAGCACGAATCAAAATAACGTAATCAATATGACATTCCTAGCACGTGATGGTACTTGGCCCACATTATCCTTGAATATCTATATTTCTCGGCGCTCCTGAAAGGATAGCGAAATTCAGCAAAACACACAAGGTCGCATGTTAACGCGGCGAGGACAGTTACGCGAGACTTTTATGTAAGTCAACTACTATACACGCTTCATCGATCCCCTTTGTCTACCTGAAGGCTCTTCGCTGTACTTACTTTGTCCAAAACCCGTGTAAGAAAGAAGCAGTGTGTTCAGGTTCGCGTGAACTAGCCCAGTCACTCGTACGTATACGGTTGAAGACTCGATCTGTGATACTATTCACATGCTGCGTTCTAAATCTCACAATAACAAAATGTAAATGTGCACCGATCGAACGTAACTAGTGAGAGTGCGAAAACTCAGAGCGTAAATCCTCATACAAGTCGGTTTCGTGAAGAACAAAGAAGAAATGTATTTTGTGAGCGCACGGCCAGTACTGTGAAGGCACCCATTGTTTCATCATAGCCCCAGAGCCCTACGAGTCATGCGCCCGATTTCAGTCACTTGCATGTCGCTAGATGAATAATAAAGTGCATTCCAGAAGGCTATTTTCGAAGCAACTTTCATCATTTCGAAGTCGCTAAAACGTCGCCAATTGTTCTGTCCCGTCGCTAAAAAAGTTGTCGTTCGCTAAACTGAAATATTTGTCGCTAAACAGACAAGAAAGTCGGTAAATCTAGTGACAAGATCGATAAAATGGCAAGACTAATTGCGAACATCCAGGGCTTCTTGACGTGCACCTAAATCAAAGTTCTTGAGCGTTTTTGCATTTCGCGTCCCCATCGAAGTAAGGCCGCCGCTGCCGGAATTTGAGCCTGCAACCTCGTGCTTAGCAGCACAATGTCATAGCCACACCGTGACGATCGAGTCCCATCGACGAGTCACATAAGCCCCACTGTGACGAGTCCATCCAGTATTCGTCCAGTGTGCCAGTTCTTGACTTGAACTACGATATTCAGTACATTTTAGTCGGCGGAGGCTGGTGAGCTAGAGTGTACAGAAAGTGCGGTATCCTACATATCTGTTAACTAACACTACATTCGCATTTTGGATCTGTCCACGAAGGAGCCATGAAGGAAAATGTTAAGTCGAGCTAGATTGAAAGATCACGCTTCTGTAATAACGAATTCGTCTTTTGTAGCAAGAGCAAAGTTTTTGTGACCGAGAAAACGGCGAAAACGGAAAATCAAATCAAACGCTACCTCTCGTGCGACGTCGGCAATGGCCGATTCGCAGAGAGGGGCATAGACGGAGGCCACGTGGAGATTACGCCGCTCGTACGTTTTTGATGTGGGCGGTTCAAATTCAGGAGCAGCTGCGGGACCTCGGGCGTCAATTTTGTACGCATCTAGGTGATACAGTGGTAGGTAGAAAGGGACGATCGACTTGTAGACAAATAATTTATCAGTCTACCGACTTAATATTTTCCTTTAGTGCTCCTTTAAACTTCGTACCTGGTTAATGTAGCACTCCGGAGAGTCCCTAATCACCATGGTCTTGAGGACGGCTTTCAGGCGGCTTGCCTGGCGCAAGAGATGTGGAGAACATGTTTAGGCCAAGATTTCCATAAATAATTTTTTTTTAAACAGACACAGGCTCACACATTGCATTTATCCTTTTCTTGAGACCTACCGCGTAACTCTTTCTATACAGCGATCTCTATTCGTTTCCTAGAGTAAATGGAAGCAAACAATGAATTCCTGCGCGTTCCATCCTTTCAGCATATCTTCCACATTTCTTTCTGCTTTTCAGCGGGAACATTCGGTAATCAAATTCTGCAAACAGTTTAGAAATATTACCGTCAATTGAAAGTTGAACTATAATCCTTCTAATCTCAGCATTGTCGACAGGACAAAATCCCTTGCCCATCAAGTTAGGTTTTACACGTCTGGTTTATGACATGCATTCATTTTTTTTCTTGTTTTTAGCTATAGGACAACTGCAACCAAATTTCACTTTGGTTGGTTTGGTTATAAATTAGGTTGTGTTTACCACTGACACAAACATGGCAAAGCTGAAGGGCTGGTACTTGTATATTTTTTATTATTATCAGCTCTTAAATAGCACCTAAGCAGACAACACATGCGCCTGGTGGCTAGCGGATATGACGTAAGTCCCAGAACGCGACCTCCGGCAATTTTCAGCGTACCGCCTCCCTTCCTTCTAACGCAGTCTACTAATCTCGAAGGCCATGCCGAAGGTCTGAGCACTCTGTGCCGTTCGTCCCTTTTGGCGAGCGGGAATGGCGGCGTTTTTTTTTTGCTTTCTTTTTTTATTTCGGTATCAAAAAGCAAGTCAGAAGCAAGCAAAAGCAAGTCAAAAACGTATCGGTTTTGGCACGCTGCTAGTTCCACTTTAAGAAAGCACGTCTTCTTCCGTCGGCGGCAAGTTATCTAAAAGATGACTGTAGGTATTTCGTGGCCACACCCTGACAGGGCTTCATTTATCGAGACATGGTGCATTGAAGCCACAGTCGGGTATGATACCAGTCAGCGTTGCGCATAACTACTTCACGAGAAACTCGGTGACTGCCTATGAAGCCCAAATCACACAGCCGCTGTTAACGTATAGCTATTTTAGAAAAGCCTCCGTCATTGCTCAAGTTAGTCCGTAAAATTCGTCAGCATATGCAGTTAGCATTGTGACCAACATTAACATAAAAATTTATTGACAAAGTTCCCTAGAATACCTTCATGTCCTCTAAGCTAAAATTTTGAAATGCAAGGCACGTAAGCTTAAACTATGCTATTGAAATGTTTGCTAGTAATGGATACTTAAAGAAGGTGTGATGTCGAGATTAATTGGGACTTCCAAAAAATTCCTTACATGTTTATGCCAAACTCTGGCAATTGCTAGAGGCAGCGAAACTAAATATGCGACGTCTCGCACCCTCCAAGCAATCGCTCGCCACCTAGCAGCCGCTCCGAGAAACAGCCGATCCAGGTTCAGGCTTGAACCGAACCACAGCACGCGCTGAATGCCTCGTAGTTCTCACATCGTTGTGATGCCGCCGCGCAAAAGGCCAAATAAGGAAAGAAAAGACGGATGCCTAAATAATTTTGAAGCATAACTGCGAGTCGGCCTAGTTGGAACATATTCATATTTAAACTTTTTGTGCGCAAACAAACAGGGACGAAGAATAGGGGCAACACAAGGACGAGCGCTTTCTAACAAGTGGTTTCATTTTTGAAGAACTACTTACTTAAATACCCACAGAACTGCGCGATCTAGAGAACAGAGCACGCCTACAGCGCATATGATACCCGCTGATCTGCGCGATCAAGTCAAAAGAGCAACGTCAAATATTACATATAACACTTGTGATAAAAAAAGAAGGCGTGGACAAAAGCCACCCAGTCATACTAAAAACAGCAAAGTGCATAAAAACAACCACTTACAATGCACTTTGCTGTTTTTAGTATGACTGGGTGGCTTTTGTCCACGCCTTCTTTTTTTATCACAAGTGTTATATGTAATATTTGACGTTGCTCTTTTGACTTGATCGCGCAGATCAGCGGGTATCATATGCGCTGTAGGCGTGCTCTGTTCTCTAGATCGCGCAGTTCTGTGGGTATTTAAGTAAGTAGTTCTTCAAAAATGAAACCAGTTGTTAGAAAGCGCTCGTCCTTGTGTTGCCCCTATTCTTCGTCCCTGTTTGTTTGCGCACAAAAAGTTTAAATATAAATAATTTTGTTGTGCACCATTATGCGTGTCATCGCGGTGGAAAGACAGCAATGTGCGATTTTTTTTTTTGTCGCTTTCCTAAAGAAGCGGACGACGCGCATCAGAGACCAACATGGACAGGAATCTTTCGCCTTGAGAAAAGGCGACTAATACTATGCTGGTTTGTTCGAAACACTTCACTCGGGAAGACTTCTTTATTCCCGGCGAGTAGACCATGGCTTCCTTTTGATATATTTTGAATATGTTTGGCGTTTCAAATCGCGGAGTGTACTTTGCTTAGGCAGGCGCTTTGATGAATTAGTGACTCACGCGCTTAAGCTTGATTTGGTTTGGTTAGTTTTCTGCCCCAGCATTACTGTTACTCGTACATTGCGCCGGTACCTTTTTCCACGGGCACCTTGCAAGAACCATTCCTAGCCCGGAAGGCCTGAAGTTGATCACGTCGTGTCATGCCACGAGTCGACACATTGTCATGATGACATGCCTTACTTTAGCGGTGTAAGCAGAAGGTGCTATCTTCTCGTGCAGCGCGGTGAGTTGTCAGTCTGTTTGCTCGCGAGAAATTCAGGAGCTACTGCAAACAGTGCTTGTTGCAGATTTGTGGCATTCGACCAGGCCACAGCACCGTTAGCTTGCTGTCCGACTGTGTGCACACAGTCAAACTCTATTACAACCGGTTCTATTCATTTCCAAGTCGTGCATTATACGCTAATACAAGAGACGTCACACACTATCCGCTAACCTAGCGCCACGCCACATAAGAGCGTTTCCGACTTGAAAATCTCGCTGCGCGCAGCCCACCTACCTCGTTGATCATTGCTTGGCTCAGCATGGACAGCTCAACAAAGTCCACCGCCTGGTAAGCACTGAAGACGGCCGAGAGCAATATCCCCTCTCTCGACACCGCCTTGCAGAACGCCGCTGATGCGTCCACGGACATCGCCAGCAGCACGTTGGCGCCGGCCAAAAGAAGTGGCCATTTCCAGACGTGCTCCAGACGTCGTTTTAGGTCTCTGACGGCGCACAGGTTCAATCTGACCGTTTCGAGCCGCCGCACGGTCTGCATTCGAGACAAAGGATCGGTCATCTTTGCAACTAGCGTCAATTCTTCGTACTGGGCACGAATATAAGCCACGAGGACCTCGCAGCAGGGTCGCATGACGTTTGAGTAGACAGTGTCGTGCGGAAGGTACAGCAGGAGATCTAAGACAGCGAGCGTCTTGAGGAAGACACTCGAGGCGAGCGACGGCATTTCGTCGTAGTGTTCGGCGAGAGACATGCACGTCACAGCAGCAGCACCGCAGAAAATCGCAGCCATGACAGTCCTGGACACTAGCAACACCTTAGGCATAGCGAAGGACTCCCTGGACCGTCGAAAGCCGCTGTTCTTTTCGAAGCGCTGCGCTGCCCGGAAGAACTCTAGGAGCTCGGATGCCTTGGACGCCGATGTAGCGATGTTCACGGCCACCTTAAGTTGAGCGAATCCGTAGATGAGGACGTAGGAGATCTTGGTAGACAATTTGCTACCTTGGAACTCCCTTTTGGATCCCTTGAGTATGTAAGCGAACTCGCCAGCGTAGAGTGCTAGTACGCAGCAGGAAGAGTACAGCGTGTACCAGCTCTTCAGGGAAACCCTGGCGTTGTCGGGGCCGCGCTGCAAGCCCTGGACGTACAGGCTGCCGGTGAGGAGGCACAGGAGGCCGTACCACTTGAAGTGGTTCGCCATGGCGCAAGGCATCTTACAATCTCTGCACCGAACGGCACTGCTCGGTCTTGAAGACGCGTCTATATATTGTGAATGAAGATTATACAGACAGACACATCGTTATGCTCTATGGTCGAAATGTGAACATGCACATGGTGTTCAGTAAAATGATCTTCTGCGGCTAACTTCAGGTTACAGACGATCTGAGCAAGAGCATTCCTCGCGCTGTTAGAAAATGAGCAGGAAACGAGTCATCATTGGCTGCCGAGCTGTAACAAAAAAAGCAATTAAAAAAGTAATGCCCTGAGCGTCGGGGCAAAATTTTGAAAGAGCACTTCTATTGATTGCGCTTCTGAGCGCTCATTGAAATGCTGTTCCCATTGACCCTGAACCACCCCCTTGCTTTTATTTGATTACGACAATGACTCTCCTGCGCGCTCAGAGGGCGTACCTCTGCAACGGACCGCATTCGAGGACCTTGACGAACCACTACCAACAAAACCGTTTGACCTGCAGCCAAAATCGACCTCGAGTGCCTCAATAGCGGGTACAGGTGTACGCGTAAAGCAATCTACGTGGGGGACAATGAAAAAATCAATCTACTCTGCTACGCCCAGACGTCAAGGGCTCAGTTCTAAATATTCAGAAACTATTTTGACGCTTGATGCAGGCAGTTATAATAACCACACCCCAGATTTTTGTACTCTGCAACAGATTCTTGCTCTCTGCAAGGTATACGGAACTTGGCGCGCAGCGTCTCCTCTTTGCACTGACAGAATAACCGTTAGATAACTAAATTGTGGGGCTTAGGGACGACTTAACTCTCAACCCGCACGGCCTTCCGCACACGTGCGGTAAATTGCCCATGTCGCGAGCACAGGTGCCCGAATTTCGGTTTGCACTGGCTGCGCAGGAACAATATAAACCGAATTCTGAGCTTGTGTGTCCGCACACGCCTGTTCCGTCCGTCCGCACGCGTGCGGAAGGCGTGCGGAAGGTGTGCGGAAGGCCGTGCGGATTGAGGGTAAGTCGGCCCTTGACGTGCCGAAGCTGCACAGTGGGCTTATGATGAAGGACACCGCGATGGAGGGCTACGGATTAACTTTGGCCACCAGGGTTTTTTTTTTACCTTCGCCCTAAGCAAGGTGCACGAGCGTTGTTACATTCCGGCGCCAACTGAATACGACAGCCGCCGCTGGTTATCGAACCCGCGACCTCGAGCCACCGCTGAGCCACCGTCGCGGATGCAAAATAGCTTATTGCATGCACACCCTGTTACTTGCTCTGCGCCTGTGCGCATTACGTAGCCCTGACCATGCTCCGCTTTTTACTCTTAATTTGAACTCAATCGATTTCTAACCTGTACGCCGCTACTTTCCCGTCTCATTGCACATGCCGCGAATTTCTCGCGCTTCCGGCTGCAGTCCTCCGCTGCAGCAGCGGTGCAGCGAAGCTGCGGTGTTTTTCAAGCTTGCTGCAAATTTATCACAACAGCACTACGTCCGAGCAAGCGCAGCGCGGCAGCATGTTGTGACGCACTCGCTGACGTGTCAGCAGGGAACAAACAACATGCAGTTCATGGGGCTTAATGGCTTACACGCGCATAGGGTGCCTCGATGACTTACTCCTCGCCCGCCGATGGAAGTCCTCACCTGCCGCTCCGTGAACGGAGCAGGGGAAGAAGGCGTGCATTCAGGCCACCGTGATTCAGGCAACCTAGACGTCTAGGAGGCGTTGCCTAGACACGCATAGAATTACTATACATGCTCCCCTGGAACATGTACAGTAACTCTACACACGCAGCACACGCACTGCCATCTAGGTGGCGTTGTCACTGAATAGAGTCACTGGAAGGCGACGCTAGCTGGGAGTGGAATTACCGTATATGCTACAAAAGGTCCCTTTGGTAGCATATACAGTAACTCTAGCTGGGAGGAGTGACAGGCAGCCCCCTGCTGACGACCTAAGTTTATCTGGCAGTGTACTGGCACGGCTGCCTCGTGAATAAGAGCGCATGCGCAGTGTACCTGCCGGCACCAAAACGGCAGTAGTCCTCGCCGCTTTCCAGCGTGCATTTGGGTTCAAGGCTTAACGTATTGATACCGCCGAGAACAATGCCGTTGTGGATTTTTCGAGCGAATAAAGAGTTTTAGGTTTTGCGCGCCCCGAGTTCAAGGACGCAAACTGCCGGGCGTACAAAGGAACGGAAGCAGGCATGCAGTGAACTCCCGTTAATGAGACCCTTGCCTTGCTAGACCACAAGACGGTGTGGAATTATCAGAAAGGTCGAATTTAAAAAACTGCAGCAGAATGAAGGAATTCAATATTTTTTTTATCGCTTGCAGTATGCTGTTGTCGTCGGAAGACTACTTCAGTACAGTATTACAATTCCTCTACAAGTCCTTGTCGATCAGCGGCCAAAAGGCCTCAGCACTATCGTCCTCAAAAGAGACAGCACCCAGGGCGCAACGCAAGTCGCCATCATCAATTCATCACTGCAAGACAGGTTGCTCACGTCACCGTCGTCGTCTAGGGACGCAATAGCGGCGTCTGCTGCATTTGTCGTCTTCCAGCTTCTAGTAACTCCTGCGGTGCATGGCAGGGCGCCGGTGAGGGTCGAACTAAACAAAGCGGCACGTTTTCGTGTTCTAACTAAACGAGTTTTCTTACCATAGCAATGCATCTTTCTGGCTGGGACTTTCCAGTGCGTTAGAATTAAGCAAAAGGTAGGATTAACCCTTGTCGAATTAACGGTATTCGACTGCGCAAAAGAACGCAATTAAGCAGGGCGTGCGACTTTGCGTTGCGCTAAGACGCTTGAGCGCGGTGCTTCTAAAACTCCCCAATTTTAGCTGTAAGGGGCTTTTCAACCCCAGTCCCAGACCCGCCAACCCTTGAATTTGAACTACACTACATTAAAAGAAATAAAATGCAAAAGAAAGATGTGAAAAACACTAAGCACTGATTGTTCAATATGCTGACTGTTACAAAGTTCGTTGACTTTATTCTGCGGGGGCGCCGTGCACAGGCACTGTGCTCTAAATTCTTAGCAATGACGCTCCGGGAAGCAGACAAGCTGGCATGTTTATTGGTTATATTTAATGAAATATACACGTAATGGCTGTCGACGATTCGGTTGCCGTTATACGTTGGTTCTATCAGTTGATGTCGCCGACGCACGGGTTGGTCCAAATAGATTTTATTATTTATAAATACTCCGATGTTACACAAGATCTTGGCAACGTTGTACACATGTAACTATACACAGAATAGAAAGAGGAATAATCGACGAGTCCGGAAAATGGGCCTTCAGCAAAGCCCTCGGCGACTGTAGTTGGTCTTCCTTGAAATTGGTTTCGCCTCAAACTATACGCAATTTAAAAAAAAGAAATTAGGAAAATACTTGAGCCATTACAATCATAAACAAGTGTTAGAAATCGCGCATTTTAGGATAAAATCGTAAAAGTTGGCCGCTATGCGTGACTCCTATTGTAGAATCTTTCCCTTCACATCTCCGTGCATTTTCACCTCAAGAGCTAAACGGGTTTACCGTGATACAAAACCATACTAGCACGCTTCCTAAGTTAACCACAGTTACCAGTGGACCCCGCTAGATAATATGACACGCTTTGCAGCAGCGTAGCGAGACTCCTGAAATCGGTCGCAGTACGTAAACCGGACTTTCACATCTGCGACCGCGTTTAGCCGAATGCACCAGTGGCTTGTCGCATTCTTTAGGGAGTTTTAGCGTGCCCGATACACAAACTACACCGGGTAACCGGAACAGAGGGACTTTAGGTAACCGTTAGTAACCGTACGCTGGCAGCGACATTCTGCGACGCTTTATCGAACCACAAAGCTTCATATATATAGACACGTTTTCGTGTTCCACGAGCGTCCCTGTCGAAAAAGTTACGCCATCAGCTAAGTAGAATACACTTGGTTGCCGCAACAGGTCGGTGTTTTGTTTCAACTCTGTGCCATTACCAGCAGATGACAGCAGCCGCCCATTTGCCCTTAGGTTTCCCCCAAGGCGGCATGTCAGCGTTTACAACAATCGCCGGGCGAGAACCCCTCTTCAACTAACCTCCCCTCTGCAGCATCAATGGGCTGCGCGTTCCTAGAGAGTTTACCACCGAATGCGAAAAGTCAGTAGTAGTCGCATTCATATCAACACCGCTAGTGGGCGCTGTGCGCGCCGACAGGCGACAAAAGCTGCGTTCGTAGTGAGCGGCAACAGTAATCAGTGGACATGTCACAAAATTTTTATTACTCCTTTTTTTTCATTTTTATACATCACATCACCCATCCTCACAGTTTGTGACAAGCGATGCTTTACAAGTCACTGGTTAATAGTTAATAATTAAGGGTGAAGGTGTTTCTCGCAAAATGAAACAAAAAAAAAGCTTCGTCACGCAACTCGTATCAGGCGCTGCCAGTGTTCTCACCACAGGCTCTTCACAGTAAGTCAGGGAAATCAGACAAGACAGTGTAAATAATAATTAAAAAAAATCTCCACGAGGGCAGAGGAAGTAATAAACATATAAACAACAGGCCACACTTCATCTCATTCGCCTTATAACCACGTACGTCTTTTTTTTTTACCACAAGTTCCACACAGCATCTTTCCAGCGTCATCATTAAATCCCTAAGCTGTGCAGAGCAGGCAAGTTACACATACGAAGTCAAAAAGTAAAACTCGCTACCTCAACGAACTGCGCTATTTACTTGTATGTTACACATTTAACGGCGGCTGTGGAAAGGGTGGGGGAAAAGGTCAGAAGGAAAGTTTGTGTGTGGACCGGAAGATCTCCGGAAGCATATATTTCCGCGCATATTTTTTTTTCTTCGCCCGTTCTATTAAATACTCCCAGTCTCATTCAATTCTTTCAGAGTCCAGGGGGCGCTATTCTGGACAAAATTTCCGCCATCCTGTTGCCGGATTCCGCCACGTCTGCTGCTTTCTCGGCCAATCGGAGAGCGCTTGGCCGCCTCGCGATTTCAAACCGAGTAGGCCCGACAATATGGCGAAATAGAAAAATATGGCGGAGCCTGACGGTGTCCGGAATGGCACCCTAGAAATGCGACAGGGCCTCGCCCCCCTCCCCCGCCTGCTCTCGCGATATCGCGCCAGGCTTCGATGCACAGCGCACCCTAACGATGTAGGCGTGCACTACTACCGTAGTCATGAACGTTGCAAAGAAAAAAAAAACTAACCCGATCCGAATATGTAAATCTAGAAGATTGCTACGACGACACAGCTTGGATTCGGGTTTGTCCTCGGCTAACCGCCACGACGTCATCCGACGTATTCCCCCCGGTGGTTCTACTTTTGAACAGTCACCCACGCGCCACATTTCCCGGCCACATCTCGTGGTCGCATCGCGGCCACGGGCTACAGGACGGCACACAACCGCTATCTTGCAAAAAATGTTGCTTTTCCAAAGCCACCACCCTCACCCACTCCCCTTGACACCAGGGAACTGTCGGGGCACAATGAACAGGTCCACAGCACCCGCCAGGGAAAGACGGCCTTAAGAGAATGGGAGGGAAGCAAGAAAGTGTGCAAGGCCCGTTGCAAGAGGAAGTGACGACCATGCATGAATAAGTGTACAAAGTCTTTGGAAAACTGTTCCCCCACAAACGGTGCAATTAGTAAGGCAGTCCCTGCCATGACGAAGAAACAGCCGACACCAAGTGTTGCATGGAAAAACGACACTACCCTTCATTTCATTTCGTAGGCACCTTCACGAGAGACTCGGCGACTTGTGCCGTCATGACGGGAAGGGGCTGGTTACTCCGTCTGGCTATTTCCACAGAATACGGCACTTCGATGGCAGAACGCTACACTTCCCAGGTACTGCAGACTATGGGAGGTGAACAATGATAGATGGCAAAACTAAACATGACTGGTTACAATGAATTAACAGGGGAGGGAGGGGAAGAAAAAAAAAAGACGAAATAAGGATGTAGGTGAAATGAAATTTCTGTGAGGAGCCACCGGTCAACAACACATCTTGTATTAGACATTTGTGGCCACGTATAACCGCGGTAAGAACTACAACACACACCATGTTTGCGTTAATGCGAAGGCTACCCACCCAAAGCCAAACAAGCCACAATCACCACAATGCAGCCTAGACAAGCTGTCACTGGTTTGAGCTAAACTGATAGCCTGCACCTGGCCAAACCTGCAGTAGCTGGTACCAGTGCCTAATGGAGTGTTATTCACAAGATTTCGGTAGCTTGGAAAGCCCATCTATTTCCTCGTCACTTGTGGCAACTTCCACGGGGTAACAAGAGTTCCGAACTCCTGGAAGATGCAAGCATCCAGAGTCGAGGAGGTAGTGGACGCTCAACTGCAGACAGTGGATCACACTGTCTGCACTGTTGGATTAGAATGTTTCCTTCTTGACAGTCTGAAGTGTGTTTAACTCGTGTCTATGGATGATTCATGCACTGCAGTTTGTAAACTCCTTCGCACACAGACATCATTGCTACATTTAACAATAATAAGATTATTAATAATATTAATTAAAAAAAACTACCCGACAGTAGAAAGAAATTGAAATAACAGGGGGGTGACAACAGCTTAGGATAGTGCGCCGAAGCTTGCATGGCAGGCTCCAACCAGGCCACACCCAGTCAGTTTACTCAAATGCAAAGTTTTACAGCCAAACTTCTTGCTCCATCCTACTCAAGCGAGAAAAAGAAAGTTACTATAACCAAACAAAAGAAGTATGCCACTTCCCTAGTTCAAGCACAACAGGTTTTACAGAAAAACAAAATGTTTCACTTCGACGAAAAGAATGTAAGATGCATGACTAACACATTTGGCATAATGGGGGCTGTGCTCCCAGACAAATTACGGCCCGCACTATCATCCGCCAGTATTGGATTGTGTGTGGGAGATGAACTCGCAGAGCAATAGCAAAATAAGGCAAAATTCATTGCACTGTGCCTAAATGGGAAGGGGCGGTGGGAAACCATTGTGGCAGCCCTGTTTCACGCTGTCTGCCAGCAGACTCAGTTCAGCATCCATGCTTCGGCCATTGCGGCGACAGCCGAGGGAGTGACATCCTCCTCACCTGCATACTCATTACTGAGTGTACAATTGGTCGTGCATTAAAAAAATGTGCACTGAAAAAGCTCCTTTACTACTATTCGAAATTATATAACAAAGCCCCTTTCGCACTCTTGCACTCAAATGCAGTCCTGTACGCCATGTATTCCAGCAGGAACCAACTGGGCAAGAGAGGATTAAGTCACACACGCTGTTACAATGCGGTCCCCATAACCCGTCACTTGTAAGCAAACATACGTGACAACTCGGCGTTCCGGGGCTTGAACTACAATGCAACCTGCACGTAAATTACAAGACGTGCCATTTAAGACAGTTCCCGGTACAAGCGGCAGCTACAATTTAGTGATATGACATACTGCAAGTTTGCACCACATCTAGTACATAGCTCAATAAAAAAAAATTTTTATGTGCTTTCACGCAATTAGACTACCCTAACCTTAGATTAGACATCACGAGCTTAGACTAAAATAAAAAGTTATCGTATCACACGGCACATAATGGAACATGTGGATGCAAAAACTAAGTACCATGGTAAACAGCAAGTCAAGCTAATATTACGGTGAGTCAGCATTATCTTTTCCAAGCTACTGCAATGTCCTCAACCTATAATGGTTCTCGCAGCATTCGGTGGTATAACAATATGCATCAGATGCTGCAATCAGTGTGACTGCATCAGAGTTAGGAAGATGCAAACGATCCAGCACAAATGATGACGCATTTAGAAATTAATGACACTGCTATGCCGGAGCGATCCAATGGATTTCAACTGTGCGAAGTGACTTCAGCTACATCTTGATGATTTGGCGCAGAGAAGTAGCGGGATCAGTAAGTTTAGTGTCTTCCTTCATACCAAACAACACTGTAAACATATACAATTTCATTCGAATGCTTTCTGGTTTGCCGACTGCCAAGGGTAGCCGTACAGCCCAGGAAAGAAAAACAGCAGACAAATGTGAACCCAAATATGAACCTTGTTTCACAGTGAGGTTGTTATGTACATGACAGTACGGACTCAACTGTTACTCACACGGTTATTGTGAAGAGTGTGCTGTACTGAATTCCTGAAAAACAAAAACGCAACAAGAAGACTATTCAACGGGAACACCCACTGAAAAGAAAAAAAACACAACACCAGGCCCCTTTCGTGTTCGTTTTCTCACAATGTCCAACAGGCTCGCAGGCAACCAAACCAATCAAGAGTCTGTGGAGAAACAACAAAAGAAGAAAAAAAAAAGAAAGGTCTGAACTCGCTGTACACACAGGTTCTGCACAACAAAAGACAGGTGTAAAAGAAAAAAATTTTTAAAGAAAATGCATGAAGAACTAAGAAAAGAAACGTTACCCAGGTCGCTATTGTCATCCAGTGCAAGAGTTATTGTCAAGACATTGGAGGGCAAGCGGAAGGAGGTAAGGAAAACGCGGCAAGGACACACACACACACACAGCAGATGGGGGAAAAAAAAATTACTTTAAAAAAAGAAAACCGGAAGGATCGTGCTCAACACTGTCACATCTTGTCTTTTAGTTCCAGCTCTGCGTCCACCGCTTCCTTCACCGCCGTCTGGCAGGTGGTGCCCTGTTTCCCTCTCTCCACTCCCCTCCGACTCACATAACCGTCGCAGCACAGCATCGCCACAGTCCCAGCCAGCGTGCACACGAAGTGCTTGCCCCACTGCCCCATCACCGTGGCAACGGCATCACACCCCATCATCACACTAACCACCGCACGACGGCGGCGGATAACTTAGGGGACCGGGAGAGGGGGTGCGAAGGCTTGGAGACACACAAGCACACACTCTGGGGTTTAGAGAGGCAGCAGGGTTGGTTGGGTCTAACCCATTTAGTCCAGTCGACGACTTGCAGTTTAAGCTGGGTGTGGGCGAGGCAGCTGTGTTGTGGCTTTCAGCGAAGCAGGGAACGGGACTGGCACAAGAAATCGACAGCCTTCGGCAGGCGCTGCTACTGCTTTCCAAACAAAAACATCCAGTAAACGCAGCTTGCCAGAAGCAGTGGTAGAGGTGGTAGTAGTAAACCAGCAGCTCGAGGATCGCAAAACACTCCAGGGCGTAGGTGCATGCACAGAAATTCAGTCCCAGAGAATTTCAACCGTCTCTCCTGCTGCGGTGAAAGCCAGCCTCGCGTGACACACACAAGCCGGTGGCAGCACTGTTTTGACAACGGAATTAGTGCTGTGGAGAAGGGAGAGGAGAACTAAGGGAAGGGAACTAGGTGCGACGACTGCAACAGTTATGCCGGAGAGGAGGAGGGTTCCAGAGGGGGAAAAAAAATTCAAGAAAAGCGAGCAGGCTGTTGCCACCTTTTCCCGCAAAGGGGAATGTCGCCACTCTTTCCTCTCCGTGCTTCTTCTTCCTCCGTCATAGAATCCTGGCGGTGCAAATTCCCCACTCCTCTCTTGTGGAAAGAGAGCAGCCGTCGTCCCTCCTGTGTCTTGGAGAGGCGGTGGAGGGTAGAAGGGGCATGAGGGGCGCCGCCGGCGCAAAGAAAGGAGAATAGTAGAGAAGCTAGTTGCTGCTGCCGCTGCCGCCGCTGTTTGTGGGCGGTGAGGTGCCCGGACGGGAGGAAGGGGACGCCGCCGATGCAGAGTTGCCGGCCGTGGCCATCGCTGCGCCGCCGCCTGCGACGGCATTATTGCCCGCCAGCCGGGACTTGTGGTTCAGCTCGAGCTGGGACAGCCGCTTCCAAAGCTCGTCGCGCTCCTTCTCACGTTTCTTCTCCCTGTGAAAGGACAAAGGGGGACGGGGGTCTCTCAATGCAAGGATGAGGAACGACATCCTGTCAGTGTGATGGGATGTTAGAAGAGGAGCTCAAAACAAGCACAGGAGGCATAAAGGACCCCCGCTAAATGGGATCGCAATGAAAGGAGTACTGACATGACATTTTCAACAGGTCTTTATCGTGTGGTAATAAAAGAGGCCGAAGCACTGTGTACCCCCAAAGGGTTTGAACTGTCTTACATACCTAACTGAAACAAGTCTATTTGTAAAACCACTTAACTCGTTTTGTATAACATTAGACAGCTTTAGTTTAGCGTACGCTATACCATCGCGTACACTATAAAATAGCGGGTCATCACTGCGCATGCACAGAACGCTAAACGACCCATAGTGTATAGCGTACGCACACTGTTCTCAGATTTAGCGTTAGCGTCTTTGCGTCATTTGCGGAGTTTGCATGAGACATGGCAGCAGTACCGGCTGCCCGCTTCGAATTGAATTTGGCGTGCTTTTGTAAACTGCACTTTGTTCGCAGCAAATGACTCCGCAAACGGCTCTCGCTTAGTCTCGGGCCGCTTTGACGACAGAGTATTATAGATAACCTTCCATGGTTTTCAAGATCGCTTCCCGTTTTCAACGAGTCAAAGGCTAACGAAAGAAATGTTCGAGATGTCAACACCACCTATCGCTCCAGTCAAGAGATAGCCACAACAACGGATATGGCCTCAGAGATCCGAACATCTCGCAGGGCAACTAAAACTGTAACAACATCTCGCAGAGCAACTAAAACTGTAACAAAC
This sequence comes from Dermacentor variabilis, assembly GCF_050947875.1. Classification (NCBI taxonomy): domain Eukaryota; kingdom Metazoa; phylum Arthropoda; class Arachnida; order Ixodida; family Ixodidae; genus Dermacentor; species Dermacentor variabilis. The sequence continues at coordinate 34,305,264 of NC_134578.1, read as the reverse complement.
ATGCACTGCTTAGCTAACGGTATAGTTGCGTACACTGAACTAAAACTATATAATAACCACTGCTTCTCTTAACTCCCCCCTCCCCACATGCATTACCCTATTTGTTGGATCCTGTAAGGCTTATGAATAAAAAATAAATACATATTAGTGTCAGACCATAAGTTACTGCAATAAAGGTTTCCAACACCCAGTAGACCAATACATCTTAGGGGCACACAGTCCTCTTGCTTATTTTTTTCTTCACGACGAGCATCATCATACTTGGATTTGCCACTACTCGACATCGGCAAAGCCTGCTCAGGGTCATGGAGTCACGATAATGTCAACAATGTCAGGTCTGGCATTTCTTTACACAAACTTTGGCATCAAATTAAGATTTTAAGCGTTTCCCAACTTTCACATTTCCTAAGTCACCCTTTTATGTGAGATGATGCAGTACAGTTCCTACAGCTTCAAAAATATGTGCCAGTACTCCTTTAGGAAAGAGGATCTTTACAGCAAGAAGTGTCAATGTAATGACATTTATCTTTAGAAGTTCTTAAAGCACAACAAAAAGACGAAAAGCAGAGCAACAATAGGACAAGGTAACAGGATAAGCACTTTGTCCCGTAGTCTTTGTCTTATGTCTTTCTGTTGCACTTTAAAAGGTTCTGAAGATTAATTTCAACAAATTAGCCAATTTGTACACCTTGCTGAATTTAAAGACAAAGCGTTGAAAACAATGACGCGGGAAGCTAAACTGGGGGCAAAGGAGGTCACAAAATTGGATCCCCACAGGCAAAGGATTTCCAAAACAGGCAGACAAAACACAAAGGATCTAAAAGCAAGGACTGGGATTGTCAAACTATGGGTAAAGGGTTTCACAGAAAGAAACATAAGAACAAAAGAAAGGCAGAAGCATCTCAAGCGGAAGACAAAGGAGGCCAAATCAAGCTCTGAAGCCTCAAATCAAGGTCGACACATCTCAAAGCTAATCAAATAATCAAGTCTCATGCAGGACAAGTTAATCGCGCAAGCAAGCGTAAGCTGATCACACTGCTGTCACCTCCCCCCCCCCCCTCCCAGCACTCCCCAGAAGGTGGCGCGATCCAAGGTTTTCAGCACTGGACTTCCATGCGATGCGGAGCAATTGGACACAAGCTGTCTCCAAGCAGTCACAAGAATCCTTCATTGCAGGGGATTTGTTCCATATTGACTGAACGAAAGGCTCTGCTGGCAGGTTGCCCTGCATTACATGTATTAGTAGCCTACCCATGTGTGTTTTCAGATCTATAGTATTACAATTTCACCACGATTAGGCAGTGCAGTGAAAGCCATGGGTAACGCCAAGCCTACCAAAAAAACTAGGCCCAGAACTTAGCACCCCTAACTCTCTAAGCAACCGACAGCATACTCAAGATTGTGATGCCTCGACAGCTGTGCGCACTTGTGTCGCAGGCGGCCTTGCACACTCATTTAACCAAGCGATGTTCCTAAACGTCATATTCTCTCACAAATTTGCAAAGTCATGTACACTGCAATGCACACTGCACACTGTGAGAAGGATGCTAGATTCCAATTAACCCAACATCATCAGACTTATTTTCAATATGCTCAATTTGACACCTCCAAAAGTTTGTGAAGCTTGCGAAGTTTATTCATAACAACAACCTTTAGACAAAGCACACAAACAGTGGAGAACTTAGATCACCAGAAACTGACATGCAACACATTGTTTCTAGATGGCTTTTTCAGTCGTTGCTGCTTCTGACTTCACCTGCTTCGAGAGCTTGTCTGGATACACTTGCTCAAAGAAAGTACCCCTCTGCAGTATGGCATCTCGCAGTGCCATAAAAGGGCGGCACTGTTACAGCTGCCTTTCTTTTTTTAAAACACTTGCTTTGGCAATCTTGCTCGGTCCCTATGTTTTAACACCTTAAAACATTTTCACTAACAGAATAAACTTTTCGTAAAACTTGGCAAAACATTAATAAAATCGTAGAATGAGCCCAAATCTGTAAACTCCACGAAAAATTCATTAGAGTTGGCAGTTGTATTCTAGGCAGCATCAAATTCGCCCCTGTCAAATTGGAGAGGTCGTAGCTGCCCTGCAAGCCAATTGGGGATGACAAGATGACCCATTTGACATTGTGTGGTACGACAATCCTGCCAACAGGACTGGATTGGCTCAAATTTCAGGTCAGACAAGCTTTGTGGTTAGTGTCAGAAGAAAATCCACCAAAAGAAATACGAGAAATACGAAGGACCTGCAACAACTCTTTTTCTTCAAACCAGAGAAACACACTCGACTGGGCACAACACCTTTCGATGAATACATAGTAGAACCTCATTCATACGTTACAACACAAAAAAAAACATACTAACCGGGAAAACGGATGATCCAACGTAACTAAAAAATTTGACAGACTCAACGATTGTTGACATTTTACATAATGCGAAGCGTCGCGCAGATTATTGCGGCACGAGATGCCGACGCACGTCGAGCTGATGGTGCCCCGGCGGCTCTAGACGCGTTTTGTTGTTTTCCTATTGCGTGGTGTTTTAAGAGGGCAATGGGAAACCCGAAATGAAATGGAGCTGGAGGATGATGCTGGATGCCGCCGAAGTTAAGCGTGCTGCCCACATCGCGCCGCCCGCAACAGCGAACGGCTGCGCATTTGGATTATCGCCTACTAAAAAGTGTGCAGTACGCTACCAATGGCACTACGCATCACGCCCTGTGAACAGATAGGTGAAAATGCTTATCGCAATAGATTTCACGGCAATAGCTTTGAATGCAGCGTGCAACGACCCGGCCGGAGATTTTCTGGTACCTGAATAAACTGCGTGCGCTGTCGTTTTCAAATCCTCACAGGTCATCACATGCCGCATCACACAGCTACCGCCGCCAAACCTATAGCGATAACCATGTTCACCTATCTGCAGGTGGAGCGAAGTGAGCATCATGTTCCGTCTGGTGGCATCGTATTCTCAAGAAGCCCACCCGCTCGTTTTAGTTTCGGAAACGCCACGCAATAGAAAAATGACAACACGCATCTGAAGCCGCTAAGGGGCTCATCAATATCTCGTGCCATGACTATGTGTGTGGAGCGAGCACGTCAAAACTTCCTGCCAAAATGCCCCAGCGCCCAAGGAAGATGCTGGCCCCGGCCAAATTCAAGGAGCGCAAACGCAAGCTTGCTGAAACAACAAGAACGACAATGTGCGTCTTGGGCAGCTCGAGACCCACTGGCTTGGTGTGCATTGGTGTCTCCTGCTGCAAGAATTTGTGCAACGCTTCGCATTACGTAGATATATCAACGACAGTTGAGCCTGCAAAACTTTTAGTGACTTCAGATTGTACGTTTTCCCAGTAAGTTTTTGTCTCGCGTTGCTTTTTAGAACGTATGAACGAGGTTCCACTCTATCTACATTTCCAATTCCTTCTCAACACAATGTTTCCTCTCAGCTGGAAATGCCCTGTCTAGGAATGCCTGCCCTGCTTGTGAATGACTTTTCTGCATAGGAATGGCCTGCCTAATGCACTTTTCTTTCCTACGGTGAAATTATGGTAAGACTACAAGGTTGGTATGCACGCGAGAAATGTGCCGGAGAGCTACAAAGAAAGAAGCAGTGTTTTAGATGGGTGGGATGCTATTACAAATGCTGCTTCCCCGGTTGCTAGAAGATGTAAAGGTGTGCATGGGAGCGCGGGCGTTCACTCTGAAGTAACTCACGATCATGAATAATTGCTCGATGGCTGGCACCTACAAGCTTGCGCACGAGTCTGTGATGTCATAGAGGGCACGTGATAGAGGGGGGGAGGGGGGCCTCAAAAGATGCAGGAGGGAGAGAGCCATCTCTTTTGCTTAATTGCAGACTCGCTGCTGCATGTGGCGGAATAATATTTGGCTTGCAAGTCCATGTCAGCGCTGTCCACAGACGTTTTCTTACCACTTTCAAAAGGTGTTGCACCACCCCTTTAAGCGCTTCGAAATTTAAGGCTTTTCAGCCACTTCAGAGCACTTCTGCATGACACCCCCGCCCCCCTCATTCCCGTCTGGAACAGCACATGAAAGTACAGCAGCAACACACGCGACGGTGGTGCTGGCAGGAAGGGAGCACTCGCCTCTGCCGCTCGCTCTTGTAAGCAGACGTGAGCTCGTCAAAGAGCTTGGAGTTCATCTCCATGAAGGTCTTGAGCACGTTGTAGACAAGCGCCACGATGGTCTGGTTCCAGTGCTCCTTGGAGATGCGGTACAGTGCGGGGAACATGAGCGGCATCACCACCTGGTTGTTCTCCTCAATCAGGCTCAGGATGTACTCGTTGTTCCAGAAGTACAGCGCCCGCTCTGCGACCTGGTGATGGAGAGGGAGGAACCTAGTTTTCCCTCGTCACCACCCCTTTCTCTTCTCAACGATTCGAGATAAAAGCCATGCAGCGCGACACAATCTTGTCTCGTTGCAATTCGGCAAATGCGGAGGCTCTATCAACAGTATCATCGTCATCCTAGCTTGGCATGTATTCACTCCAGAAATAATGTGTTGTGTAAACAAGAGCACCGCATGTATGGCACTCCAAGAATGAAACACGGCAGGGAAATGTTAAAGCAGAACACTGAATAAACTCAATTATTCAAGAGTGTAATGTGCCATCACTGGGCACCTGGTCGCTAAAGGTCGCAAAGGCTCTGATCTAAGCGTAAGAACCCAAATAATGGTCATGCAATACTAACTCAACACGGCAGAAACAAAGACCCACATATTAAGTTAGCCCTAAAATGACTCGTTTCAATCTTTGAGTGTAGTACATGACTTGTCGAACAAAACCTGCTACCTCACTTACACTGAAGTTTCACATCATGCAGACGCGCAACTAATTTAGTCGCCCGCTTCAAAATCACATTTATCATGGCATGAAATGGCAGGACGATAAGAACAAAAGCTAATCTCCAAAAATAAAAAATTTACTGTAGCGTGGCTTCATTCAGACAGCACTGTGAAGATGCCAACGCAGCCCACGAAAAAGACATGGTGGTAACTCTGAGAGCTCACCTGAAAGTGTGGGCTACAGACGCACTTGGCTATTTGCTTGAAGAGGGGTTCCTGAATCTTGGCGAATTGCGTTGGCTCTATCACATCCAGGATCTCTTCTATCTCCCCGAGGAACATAACCTGCACGAAAAGAAGGGGGAAGGGGGTTTACATGCAGAGATGCAAGGGGCAGGGGTCAAGTGACCAATGCTTCTTGTTCAGCAGAAATCAAAAGGAACCAGAAATCAAAACGAAAGAAGCTGCTGCTCAAAGCGAAATGTGGCAAAGCGAGCCCCAAGAGCACACACCACCACATCACAGACTCTTGCTGCCTCACTGTTGCTATACCTGCCTGAATTAAAATTGGCAAAAATCTTGCAGACAGGACACCGAAAAGAGAGTAGGTAATGGCAGGCATATGAAAAAAAAAAGGATAGTCTATGCTGAGCATGCCCTTTTTAGTGGGATATGTGTGCACTTCATAAACATGTTTTAATTTTACATGCAGCGCCTTTAGACAATCGATAGGAGAACCTGTTGTGTTGGTTGAATTTTGATGCCTTCTATAGAAACTGTGTTGAAATGCAACACAATACTATATGCATGGTTTTTGCAATGTATGCACACACACTGAACAGCCTTTACTTTAAAAAGAAAGTACGCGAATGCAAGACTTGATCACGGCCAAAAATCGAGTCCATACCATATTGCATAGAAATTACCTGTAACAGTGCCTCTGCTGCTAGTGCTGTGAGCGATATGCCAGTGTAGAAATCATAGGAAGTGCAGTTGAACCCAGCAATACGGAAAGCCCGAGACAATGAAATTCTCGCCACAATGAAGTATTTTTGAATCCCAAGCAAACACCCATTGGACTCCATGCATTTCGTATCTTGCAACAATGAAACGTCCCTAAATTGCTATCCCGCATCGACGAGGTTTACCTGAACACATGTAATGCTAACAGAGTACACAGCGCTAGAACGCCTTTCTCCTCCACTTAAATTGTGTCAATACCGTCACAGCATGCTTGCGAAGCCGCCGACATTTTATGTTTACGAAAGAAGTAAAGCCCGGAAAGAGATTGCTGTTGCCGAAACCACATCACAGATGCCATCTTGTCTTTTGATCACCTGTTTCAAATGGTGCGGCCAACTCACCGTCAACCTCTAATGACAGATGACGAAGGATTTTTGCATACGATGTGCAGTGCATAACCTGAGGGACAAAATAAATTCCAGCAGAAGCCGATGAATCCACAGCTCTCTGAAGTGGCCTGCCATGCCTCCAGCCATGATTGGGATCCAAGAATATGTGTGCTTTCATACTCTTATTTGGTACCACCTAATAGGCATTGCGCACCTTTTCAGCGTGGCCTGACGTAGGTTTGCCTGATGGGAACCGTATTCTGGGTCTACCGCTTCCACGAATACGATCACTTTCGCGAGGTTTCCTGTAACTTGACACCGGGTGCGTTACTGTCTACAGGAGACACAGTGTGTGCTGGAGGTACGCTGTTGCTCATGGAGGCCGAAATCTCATGAAATCTCATCCGAAATCTCATGAAAGTGATCATATGAGCACTGTCGCTCACAGGCACCGACGCGTCTGAGTTATGCAAAATCTCGTAAAAGTGGTCGTATGAGAATATGGCCCCATAGGGCAAATCTTCATCCGAAATGCTGCTGTTTGTAGATGTGAACACGTGTGGTGCTCAGTTACGATAAATAGGAAGAGTGTATTCACTCAAGTTGTCGGCGACGTACAGGGTGCACTTTGTGATGTCGGTAACGCGGTTCTATAGACTCTTGCAAAGCTCACCAGAGTAGGATAAGATTATTCTGACAATAAGGTTTCATCTTGAAGTGCATTTGCCATCTCTTATTCCATAACAATGAAATTCCTGTAAAAGCAATCCTTTCTTTTCCCTTTCCCTGCCACTTTGTTACTGCAGAGTTCAACTGTACAGGCTCTTTTTTTTTTAATTATGTTCTCCTGTTCCGACACCCTTATGAGCTTATTTCTTATCAAACATTTGTGCTACAACATTTGTCAGTTGCTAACCCTCAAGATGCTACAATTTGACAATGTTCAAAATACAAAAAGAAAGAAACAAACGAAAGAAATTGAAAAAGGAGTATGTAGAATATATTTGAAAAAAAAACTACTGGTGTGTACTGCTATCCAAACTTCCATCTAGATTTAGTCACACAAGCAAACTAAAGTGTCGCGATTTACTCATTCACTGAAATATATGCAATGAAATATTTTTGCATCACATGATGCGCTTTTAAAGGGATGCAACAATCACACCGCACAATGGAGCCTCGCAGAATAAGAAGCTATATAACATATTTTCTTAGTGATTAAATTTATGACCACAGGAAATCCTCGAAAATCCCTCATGTACGAGATCTTTTTACAGAGGCAGATTTGGTGAACTCTATCCATTTTTCATAATATGATAAGTATAAGTTTTCAGCTTCTTACTATTTTTCATTTACTTAGTGCACACTGCAGCTACCGTTTTACTAGAGTGCTGAATGACACACTTGAAAGCAAAACTAGGTCTACGAGAGATTCCATACCGGAGAGCTCCACATTGATTTTGACCACCTTAGGTTCTTTAACATTAGAGAGTTTTAGTTTAGCACACACTATACCACCGCGCATGCTATAATATAGCGGGTCGTCACTGCGTATGTGCAGAACACTAAATGACCCATAGCGTATAATGTACGCACGCTATTTCTCGGATTTAGCATTAGCGCCTTTGCGTGGTTTGCAGAGTTTTTGTGAAACATGGCGGCGGTCCCAGCGGCCCGCTTCAAATTGAATTTGGCGTTGCTTTTGTAAAATGCAGTTCATTCGTAGCAAATGACTGTGTAAACAGCTTTTGCTTAGTCTCAGGCCGCTTCAACTACAGAGTATTATGGATAACCTGGTGGTGTTTTCGAGATCGCTTCTCATTTCAAACGAGTCAAAGCCTAAGAAAAGAAACATTGGAGATGTCAGCGTCACCTATCGCGACAATCGAGAGATAGCCGCAACAGCAGCATATGGCCTCTGAGATCCGAAAATCTCGCATGCCAACTAAAACTGTAAAAACGTTCGCTACTTAGCGTACGCTATACTATAGTGTATGCTATAGTTGCGTACGCTGAACTAAAGCTGTCTATTACAATTAAACCTTAACATTAAACACTAAGCTTAACATTAAAGTCCAGTAAAATCTCGCTAATTTGAATTTCACAATGCTGGAAACAAAAGTCAGAAGTAACAGAGTGCCAAGCTATCGACCATTTCAAGAAAACAAGCCGATGCTTACTACAACATAATATATAGTAACCATACAATTCTGAAGGCACATGGCAAACGTGGTGTCATGTGCGACAACAAACACAAGGTGGCTTCATAAGGAGTGTTCCTGTCATTCCAGCATCGTTCCCACCAATGAAAATCGTGATACGGACTACACCGCTTCATTTTGGTTGCACACTAGCATCGATTTTTGCACATTTAGGACACACCACACTCGCATGCTCCAAGGGTCATCCTGATTAATGAGACTTTGATGTCATTAAATAACACACATGCTTGGTGCGACCAGAGGCCGAGTCCGAATCATCCCATTTTGCAGATTAACGAGGAGTCGAACTGCCGAGACTTCATTGTGCACGAGCGTCACTGCATTCCATCCGCATGAAAATGCAATTGAAACCCTGACCTCGTGCTCGTCAGCTGAACAACCAGCTGAGTGCAGCAGTGAGCAAAAAAAAAAAAAGAAAGAAAGAAGCAAATATACTCACCTCTTTTTGACTGCAAGTCTTAGGCCAGAACTTTAGTAATCCCTTCATGACCTGCATCGGAACAGAAGGGAGCGGGCCCTTTATAGAGAGCAGGTGTCAATCAACGTTCATTGTCAGAGAAACACCAAGATTTCACGAGGCAAAGCACTTATCAGCCTGGAAGGAACATGAGCGCACAAACACTGGCTATATGACAGCGGCTGAAAGAGAGAAAGAAAGCGTAGAGTGGGAACTGGAAAGCAGAGCTTGCAAATGATCAACAAAGAGTAACCAGACAGTGCACTACAGTTAATACACCTTCGATGATGTATTGACATTTTTCGACTTGTCATTTTCTTTTTTGCTCTTAAATGAAAGCTCTGAGCCCTCCAAATACTAGGGGAAAAAATACTGGTAAGCACCACGGTGCCCTAATTAATTGACTATAATAGTTGTTTATATGAACACGTCTTCGTTTCAATGCCCAAGTGGCGCAATGTGTCATGATGTCGTGACAGGTCATTTGGCTTGCTCCATCTGCAGCATGCAGCCTGAAGAAATGCACTCGGCACTCTCACTGGTATTTTTGAGAGCAAGTTTATCAGACCTAGCCGTAGTGCAACATGACGTGTTTGTTCCGGCATATGCCTAAACAAAGCTCGCTCTTTTTAAAGAAAAACGTGACTGCGATTTCGTGAGCCAGAGCTGTCATGCAGTCATGCAGTCATGCAGAAAGACATTCGAAATGCAGAAAACCTGCACAAACATATCAGAACCACAGAAAAAAAAAAGCTTCAAATGCTGCTTCAAACAAAAGAGCACATTCCTCGCTGCTCTAGCTAGTAGAAGTTTCTTTAAAATTTGATGATGGCATCCTTGAGTGACTAATTGACAGCTTGAATATTTGGGCTGGACCATTCACAGACCTTGGTTCGGTGTCAAACATTGCTTTACATCGAGTTTCAAGAGACTGAGGCAGTCCGAAAGAAAAACTCTTCCTCCAAAAGTTATTTGTTGCTGCTATTATTAGCTGCCGGAATTTTAATTTTCGTACCTATTTATCACCAGCAGCGGTTATTTCTGCCATCAAACATTCTGCCAACAAATTTAATTTTTCAGAAGGAAACAAATATCTGATCTCATCCACAAAACAACCCTTAACTGCACACTGCATCATAAATGATACAGCAATTATTGCTTGTCTCAGAGAACTAACTGTATTTCTCTATCAAAAAGTCACAATAGGTTAATAACAGTAAGTAAACATCCCGAGATCATCTTGTGCATGGAAATCAAGTGTATAAATTGTGAAAAGCAACTATTTATTTACGAAGTTTTTGTGCATAGTGTGATTAGTCATACATTTTTTTTTCAAGAAAAAACAATTTGCAGAATTACAGTTGTGATATATTTCACTGCCCCAGAGTACACAGATTCCTGCTGAATGTGTAGGATTTTCTTTCTTTTCGGTTCTGTTATGCTAGAGGTAGTTCCTCTATTTATTTAAAATACTTTACAGGCCACTACAGCCATCTTGTAAGGGAGGGGGGTGAACAGATACAAAAATAATAATATAAAAACACGAAGACTGCACCAGTTTCGAGATCATTTTCGAAGCGTCCAACGAACTGCATTGGCGTTCCAGTCACTTTTTTTTTTTAAGAAAACGCTGTTTTACTCATTGAAGCGCAAAAGTAACTGGAACACCAATGCATTTCGACAGACACATTGCAAATTAAAACCTCGAAATTGGTGCAGTCCTGAGAATTTGTTAAATGTGACTACACCTTGCGAACTCACCAGCTGTAATTCGTAGACTGAAATAGCTGCTGTAATGCTAATAATGACAAAGTTAATTAATTTAATTATGTTAATTATTTATTTTGGTATTTCAATTTCTCGTAGAAGTACTGGCCACCTGATCAAATTACCACAGGCAATTTTTAAAATTTTGACGCAGTTAAAGAAAACACCCTGTACATAGTCGAAACTGTTTATAACAAACTCAGTAGTTCCACTACTGTGCTCCCACTTCGGTCGCACTTCCGTCCTTGTGAACTTCGTGCACTCTATCCTTTACAGCAACCGGGTGTGAAGTGTTCACTGTAATAGTACGGAGTACAGTGCTTTTGAAAATATTCATTCTATCTGAGGGCAGTTTCAATAAGCAGGGTTGGAATATCGTAAATGCTATGAAATGTGGTCATTATAACCAACAGATTGCATTGGCAGATCGAGGACTGTTCATGTGTATACAGTGGAATCTCGATAAATGGAAGTCGCTTAAAATAGAACTGTCGCTTAAAGGTACCCTAATTGCAAATACCAAGTCAGCATGTACTGTTTAAATGCCATTCCAGAAACAACGCAACGCTTGTTTCGTGCCAAGAAAAGACCAAGATTACGAGAAAATGGTACCTGAAGGGTCCCGAATACCTTTTTGGAAATTCATACCTCCTGCCGCCCAACCGGGGGAGTGGTGACGTTGCATACGCCGCCACCACTCTTTGCAGTACTGAGCCAAGACAGAGTGGTGGATTCACCACTGCAGCTGCTTTTTGGTCAAGTGGCATAGACCGTTCGGGCATCCCGCAAAATCACATGAAAGCTGAATTATCTGCCAGTTGCAGTCTGTGCGAGTTTCGCGAGCCAGAAAAACCAGCACAGCACTACGAGGTAACTAATGTAACGCAAAAGCATGGGCAGCGCGGAGTTGAGAGCAAACAAAATCGTTCAACCACCCGCATCGTTCTCAAGGGTAACTTTAATGAGTACTTTTGTCTAAAATGAAATAGAACTGGACAAGTAGCATTTTATTTCGTCTTATAATACAATACAAGGATGTTTTGTGCAACGAGTAGTTCAGTGACAGAATTTAACTGACGAGTGCTTTCATCATCGGGAAAGTACTTGAATGTCCCGGGTGAGTCTCTCTAATCACGTCCTGTATTTACCTCAATTTCTCGGTTCGCAATAATATTGACGCCTTGGAGGTTCCCGAGCACGAACCTTTCACTTTAGCTCAACTTAATATTTGCCTCTAGTGTCCCTTCAAATGGAATACCATCCTCATGCTTGGTTGGCTTTGAATCCATGCAATGCTCTCTGCAATGCCTCTCAGTAAATGGAACATCTGATAAACAGAACCAGTTTCCCTGGTCCCATGAACTTCTGCTTAAAGAGAGTTCCCTGTTTGTGTGTGTGTGTTATAACAATGTTGAGGATTACAAGTTAAGAAAACAACAATATTTAATAAGGGCGAACCTGTGCCCACAACTAAATGTGACTGCAGTCGTGAAGAATCCCCGGCAGTCACGTACTCAAGCTAGCGTCGAACAGTCTTCTTCTTTCTTCTCTTGTGATACCTTGTATGCGTGGTGCATGCAAGTCGGGTCCAACCAGCTACTCATGCCATGAAAATCGCTGTCTGTCGTTGCTGAACACTGCTGTACGGCGTGCACTGTCCAATACAAAGGGCGTGCAAGTTGAATGTGACCAACTTGTCGCGGCATTATACCCCTGCTTATCGCATCGGCCCGATGCGCGAGAGGAAGTAGGGGTTCCTGTAGGCTCTCACCGTTTTTTTTTTTTTTTCGTGACCTCTCGTGGTAGGGTTTCATGCGGGCAACATGCCCAACTTCCGTGGAGTTGCGCCGTCTTGGGCTCTCATGTCCAGCGGATTTCACTTCGTAAGTGATGTCGCTTATACGACGAAGTATTGGCAGAGAAGCTTTTCAGACGGTCCACGGCGTCGCACTGGGGTCCATACCCACACCTCGTCACCGGGCTGATAATGAGCTTCCCTACGTTGCTGGTTGTATACCGGCTGGAGTCGACGCGTTGTTGGCAGTGTATTCGGTACCTTGCCATCTGTCGTGCCTCCTCGGCTCTTTGCAAGAGATCATCTAGGTCAGATGAGATATTGTTTTCATCTAACGGCAACATAGCATCCAAAGTTGTGGTTACTGCTTGGCCGAATAAAAGTTCAAACGGGGCGACTCGTTTTGTTCCTTGAACGGCCGTATTATATGCGAAGGTGATGTACGGCAAAATTTCGTCCCACAGCCTATGTTCAACATCGACAAACATCAAAAGCATGTCAGCCAGTGTTCTGTTGAGGCGTTCAGTTAAACCGTTTGTCTGAGGGTGGTACACCGTAGCTCTCCTATGATCAGTATGTGTCATTTGCAACAAGGATTTCATTATGTCCGCAGTAAAGGCTGTTCCACGATTGGTAATAACTGTGGAAGCTCCATGCCTGAGCATGATATTGTTGACAAAGAATTTTGGAACTTTGACAGCCGTTGCACTGTACAGGGAATCAGTTTCCGTGTAACGAGACAGGTAGTCCATGACCACAACTATCCACTTTTTGCCGCAAGATTATGTTGGGTAGGGTCCAAGGAGGTCCACACCGACTTGTTGGAATGGGGCTTTCGGTGGCTCTATTGGCTGGAGAACGCCTGCCGGTTTTACGGATGGAATCTTGCGCCTTTGACACTCGCGACAAGTCTTGACATAGTGCTGCACTGATGCTAATAACTTACCGTAAAAACCGGAATATAAGTCGAACTTTTTTTCAAAAAATCATTGCGAAAAGTCGGCCCTCGTCTTTTATACCGGACATTGGCAGAAAAACTACGAAAGTCTTACAACAATGGGCGGATGAAGTAAAGAGCCGCCTTCGCCATCGCCATCAGCAGCAGCGCGGTGTGGCGACATTGTGCACCGCCAATTTGCGTTTACATTGTCACAAAGTTATATTAGTTAAAGGCTGATTTTTCATATTTTGTTTCAAAATGAGCGGAAGCCGATGGCAACTCACTGTCGCCTTAAAGAAAAAGGCGACTGAGTGCGCGGAAGCCCACAGAAACCTCGCGGCACAGCGTAAATTTGGAGTATACGAAAAGAGCATTCAGTACTGGCGGAGGCAGAAGCAGCAAACCAACAGAAAACGGCATTTCGAGGGCCGACCGCAGAACTGGAAGACTAGGTTGCAGAGTTCGTCCGGGAGCTGCGTGTAAGATCGCTGCATGTGACTGCCGAATGCATCCGCTTGAAAGCGGTAGAGATCACGCGCACCTCTGGACTGGGCAGTGAGAAGCACTCGTCATCCAACTATAGTTCGGACGACTCTGATCAAAGACGTTGCTCTGGTTCAGAGTAGCGCTTGCGCACTTCGTGCCCTTCTGTGTACTGTACACCCGGCCAATTTTTAACAGTATTGCGCAACCATCGACCCGCATGTTTGTCAGCACCTTATCATCACAGCACAGAGCGGTGAAATAGCGAAAGTAAGCGCACGTGTACACATGCGCATTTCTCGTTTGTTTCGCCGCTCAGAGCCATTAATGAGGTGCTGACAAGCACGCAGGTCGATGGTCGTGCGATACTGTTAAAAATTGGCCAGATGCACATGCGAGCAGCATTCAAATAAATACTGTCACTATTGTGCATGAGTCGCATTTGTTTCAAGGTAAGGGTGTCTTTCGGTACTTTTGCCATTGAAAAGATTTTTTTCGTTTTTAGAATTCGTTAGTTGGGGAATCGACCTATATTCCAGTCCGACCTATAGTCCGGTTTTTACAGTAGGCCAGTAGTATTTCAGACAAATCCTGGCGAATGTACGGCTCACTCCCATGTGTCTAGATGTCGGTTCATCGTGACATGCATGCAGAATTTCCTCTCGCATAGCTGTGGGTACGACAAGTAAAAACCTCGTCTCGTTGTTCTCGAAGTTTCTCTTGTGGAGGACACTACCTCGCAAACAGAATGAGGATAGCTCTCCAGGGAAAGTAGGCGGGAGTTGAACGTCGAGTCCCTCCAGACGCTGCATAAGTGATTCCGGGTCCTCTCATTTTTGTTGAGCGATTTGTGTTGCGTCAACAATGCCAAGGAATGGGAAATCCTCTTCTTCTGACACAGTTATCTTGACTGGTGCGCATGACAAGCAGTAGGCATCGCTGTGTTTCCTCCCGGATCTGTATACAGCAGTAATATCATACTCTTGAAGCCTACGGCTCCTTGCTAGTCGTCTTGATGGATCCTTGAGATTCGCCAGCCAGCAAAGCGAAAGGTGATAACTGCTCTGAATGGTCTACCATAGAGGTAGGGTCGAAATTTACACATTGCCCAAATTGCAAGACACTCTTTCTCGGTTGCTGAGTAGTTCAGCTCTGCTTTCGAGACCTTACTGCTGGCATAAGCTATTAATTTCTCCTGGCCGTTCTTCCAGTGCACTAGTATGGCACCGAAGCCAAAAGTACTCGCATTGGTATGAACTTCAGTGTCTGCTGTCTCATAAAAATGGGCAAGGATTGGAGAAGCTTGCAGGCGTTTCCTTAACACGTCAAAGGCATCTTGTTCGCTTTTCCGCATGAAAGGTTCATCTTCTCTTGTTAGTATTGTAAGGGCCTCAGCAATCTTTGAAAAGCTTTCCACAAATCTTCTGTAGTATGCGCATAAACCCAAAAAACGTCGCACTGACTTTTTGTCTGTGGGTGTCGGAAACCTCGCAACAGCTGCTGTCTTTTCGGGAGCTGGCCGAACGCCTTCAGCACTGATGACGTGTACGAGAAACTGAAGTTCATCGAAGCCGAATTGACATTTTTCTGGCTTAATTGTCAAGTCTGCTGCGCGAATAGCTTCTAATACTAGTCACAGGCATTTCAGATGTTGGTCAAATGTTGAGGAAAATACGACCACACCATCCAAATACACTAAGCACGACTGATTTCAATCCTGCGAGCAGTGTCAATCATTCGCTGGAACGTTGCAGACGCGGAATAGAGCACAAATGAAAAACATATTTTTTAAATCGACATGCTGTTATAACAAACACTGCGAACCCGGTCACGGCAACAAGAACTGCATGCACGGCAGCATGGGTGTCCCGCTCCAATTCAATCACAAAGATGACACAGCCTTCGAGACGAGCGAGCAACCACTGCGCGCGGATTTCGGAAGCCGCGACGAAGGTCACGTGCCTTCAAGTCATGCCCCCAGGGAGGAGACACACAGCATAAACCGCATGGCGCAGGGCGTGCACTGGTGTAAGATAACCGTAAGATATCAGATGCCACAATGGCATCACCCTCGTTCTCACGCAATTGCCCGCGCGGTGCCCCGTGCATTATGCCTGTTTCAATGATTTTGAACAACCATCTATGTCATTCCACCATAGGAACAACACGGGCCCGCTCAAGCATTCAATTCGACGCAGGCCGTGTCCGCGAGAACGCTGCACCATAAACTGCTGCAAGGCAATGTTGCAAAGGTTCGGCGGTTACTACGCCATCAGAAGATCACTGTTTTGGTGATGCTTCTTTTATGTGTTGCCGATTGTTGATAACGGTTCACGGTGACATTTCGCCTTTCGAAAATTGAAATTTTTTCACCCGAATCGACACAGATACAATTAAACCTCGAAATAACGAAGTAGGTAAAATCTGCAATTTGCTTCGTTATGCATAAATTTCGTTATACTGAAAGTCGACCTTTTATGCACGTAATTCAACCATTTGGCCATCTGAGTCCACAGAAGTTTACATTTATTGTTTCAGCATTCCTTTGCTGCGGAAGCAAAATGTCGTTATATTGAAATCGCATACAAACACAGTTATACTGAGGTTCTAATTACATGGTGTTTTACAGACAAGAGGCTATGAAAGTTTAAATACCTTGTTATATCGAGAACTTCGTTATATTGAAGTTTGTTACATCGAGGACTAACACAATCTTATGGCTCTTGTGTGGCTGAGGTGCAGCCGTAATGCCTAGACCACAATGTCAGCGACCTTCACAGGATGGTGGCATGCCGCAGCAGTTTCCAAAGTTTACGCCTTCCAGCCAACTACAACGCTTCACTCTCGTGTGCAGAATAAGGTCATGTCCCACTGGTAGTAAAATATAGCACAAGCCCTCGAATAAAAGATGGCCACTACACATGTAGTTTCAAAATGACAGGTGGTCGGAACTGGGCACCATTTTTAAAGAGCTATACGACGTCGGATTTCATATTTAGATGGACATTTCTAATGGAAGTTTGCAGCGAGGTGTGGGGACACACTATGAACAAAACTGACATTGAAAATCTGGTTTCCTGACCAAAGTGCTGCCGAATTTATGACTGCTGATGACAGCTTCAGTTCAATCAACTTTTTAAGCGTTTTTATCATGTATAATGAACTACTGATATATCGACCCCTTTTCATGGAACTATCGAGTTCGTTATAAACAAGTTCAACTATATATATATATATATATATGCGAGTAATGCACAATATGCATCAGCGGCTAACATGAAACTATGTTACAATAAATGCAAGAAACAGCATTGTGAAGAGTCAACAGGAAATAAAAGAAGGGAGAAATTACGCCATCATCATGCAACACTTATCAAACAATAAAACAAAATAGGACACTGAACACAAGGCAAGAGAATGCTGTCTCCGAAAAAGAACATTGCAGTAGGCTAACGAACAGTAAACAAACATGCTGGTATTTTCGTGCACCAACTGAACTGTATAAATTGTGCATCATATATGATACACCGTGTAGTAAGGAGTTAAAACGTGTTTCCCAACCTTCACACTGGCTAAGTGTAAACCTGCTACGTGCCAGAAGCATGCGGTAAGAGTTTGTGCAACCTTGAATATAGGTACATACTGCTACCTGCATGCAGCCATTGCTGTTCCACATGCAATGCTAGCGACAGGGGAGGGCACTAGTTGGCGAAACATCATAGCTAGGTGCGCCGTTTCGTAATGTATCTAAGATCACGATCCAAACATGACCCCACACTACCTGTCCCTTGTTATGCAAAAACCAATGCATCCAGCCACGACAAACCATGTTGCAATCTTTATGACCAGCGTACTAGAATTGAACCCCAGCCATGAGAATGTGGCTGATGGCAGCGCCGAAAATCGAACCCACGACCTCACGTCATCAATGCCACTAGACCCAATTTACAGCAAAAACGGCACTTCTTTACTGTACTGGCCGTGACCTACACTACTCATTGAATTACGGGGCTCAACTTCCCAAAGCAATGCACAGCCTTGCGAAAGACGCTGTAGTTGTGGGCCACGAATTAATTTCGGACCACCTGAGGTTTTTGAGGCAGTCTTCAAGAATAAAGAAAAGGGTGGGGGGGGGGGGGGGGACCGCAGAGCTGTGTCAAGAGTGTGCTACGACTAGGGTGGCAATCTTGTACTCACTTGTTCCGTGAGCGTAGCGTCCTTTTCGAGGAATTGAACCACACAGTATGCCAGCTGCAAGCAAAAAGAAACGAGAAAGCATCAATCAATGACATGCCTCATTTGTCAACAAGCATCGTGTCATGCTGCATTGGCAGTTTACCATTTCTGAGCAGCCGCTATTACACTGTGTTACACTGTTTTACACTGACCGGGCAAAAAAGCGAGTGCATAAACGGTCACAGCGCAATGATTAGGACTCAACAGGGGCCACCTAAATGCCAAAATATTCCGGAGACAGAACTGTCTACAAGTGGTCAGAAAAGTTCAACACTTTGCTCCATACACATGCAGTTGCATGCAACCTCTTCAGTTTGTGTTTCAACCACAAACGCATTTCAGTCCTTGTTGTCATATTTGACTTTCCTGTACCAAGTTCTCAGATTGAGCCCATATTTTTTGAAGTGCATGAAACTCACTAAAGAATTGAAAATTCTGAATCCTTCTACAGATGTACACTTTCCGTGATTTTCGAAGATGCAAAAGAAGTGGTGAAACCAAGTTTTCAATGGACAAAATTAATTGCCACCTAAAGGAGATACGTGAGCATGTGTGAATAATCAGTTGGTGACTGTACAAAGCACCATAAAAGCTAGAATATAAGTCGCTGCGAAATATAAGTTCCCCCTGGCCTTGTGGTGAATAAGATTGAAGAAGAAAAAAAAGCAGCAGATCCATGAAGCCAGAATCTAGATACAGCAAAGCTATGTGCGAGTGCATAGTCGAAACACGAGTTTGTGTTTATGGCCACCACCACCACTGCTGCTGCGAATGCACGAAGACAAATGCCATTTGGTGGCGTTC
Organism: Dermacentor variabilis; assembly: GCF_050947875.1. Taxonomy (NCBI): domain Eukaryota; kingdom Metazoa; phylum Arthropoda; class Arachnida; order Ixodida; family Ixodidae; genus Dermacentor; species Dermacentor variabilis. The sequence goes on along the minus strand of NC_134578.1, from coordinate 34,286,399 downwards.
CAATGGTGATGAAGATTATGGGGCATCCTAGCTTTTTTTTTTTTTTTTTCCACCCGGGGGCACAGCCACCGTCACTGCTGCTGCAGAGGCAAGCGCCGTCTGGTGCAGGTGCAAGGAATCCAGCGGCAGTGACATCACGCGCATCCCCCACGGTGATTGGTTGGTTTATTCGGCAAGGGAACAGCCACGCAGCACCCACGATCATGAAAACCCAGCGAGGTTCGCAAAGAAAAGCTCCACTTTTATCTATCAATAAGCTCATTCTGTGCCAGAGACAGAAGTCCTGCAGAAACTCCTCTGGGAGTTGTCTAAATATGCGTAAGCATTGTGCCACTTGCTCGTCTTCACACTGCCCGGTGTCAGTATCAATGTTATCAAGCTCGATCAAGGGAGCACAAATGACAGCGCTTTGGTGACACAAACTGGTGTGGACAGCACCGCAAGATGCTTTGATGATGCAAGCAAAGCACTGCAGGTGGCAGCACCAGGTGCAGTGATGACGTTCCAATCATTGTAATCGTTATCGCTCTTTAGCACGTTATCAATCCCATCAAATCGTTACGAGCCGTGACCAAACTTACTCGGCCGGCAACACCGTCACACGGAGCGTGCCTTGAAAGAAATCTGCGATGCCGACAAAAGTGCCGACAGCTGATAGCTTCACGCACTGTGTTCTTGCCGCTTAGTTAGCATTGGAGAGAGGCACGCGGGTCCGTATCTTGAAAGTGATCTGTGAAAGTAGCTGAGTGCGGCATGTGCTGAGAGCTCTGTGAGCAATGTGTTCTTGACGCTTCGTTGGCGTTGAAGTGAGATGCAGCAGGAAGTTGAATTCGCTCACTGCTGCGGGCGCCATCTTGAAAGCTGTCTTACGGACGGACAGACGGACTGTTTTCTCCTAGGGTAAGCATGCAAATGCTTATGCATTTATACCTGTGTGTGAACTGTCAGTACTGTATTCACTCAGATAATGATTGCACTTTCTTGTAAAAAAATTGACACAAATTCAGGGGTGCAATCTTACGCGGGTTAAATTTCCTGCGAAAAGAAAAAAATTTTTTTTTTCATCCCACATTTGTTGCGTGATGACAACAGGTCAACAAACAGTCGGCTGCCACTGTAGCAGTGCAGGGCACCAAAACAAAAATGGTGGCCGGCGGGGCAAGCCGAATGCACCGAACGAGATTTTTTTCTTCTCGCATTACGTGCATTGAACAGTTTCTTACGTATCAGTAATGAATAATATCGTTAATATTGGCAATTTTACGCCAATAACGTAGCCATGTCCACTTTAACGGGACAGAAACAGAGATGGGTGCGCTTAGCTGCCAGTGACAGAAACACATGGCGGGCATGCTGTGGAAACTGCGGCATTTATCTTCACTACTATTCTAATACGGCACGTTTCTGCTAAGGGTGGGCTAATATCTTAGCTGTCTTACAAGTGTTGGCGTATGAATAAGGTACCCTTCTCCCTTGCCAAGGTAAAAAGGTACAAAACAGTGCCACTGGGGGAGACCTTCTCTCTCTCTGATGCCGGAAGAACATATGAAGCGTTTAGAGACGGTACTTGAGGAGCTCCGCACCGCTAATCTCATACTAAAGCCAGAAAAGCGTTCACCTCGGTTACGAAGAGCTGAAGTTTCTCGAGCATGTCATGAACGCCGACAGCGTATAGCCGAACCTAGACAAAACATCTGCTGTCGCTGCTTTTCAGACTCCTCGTGACAAGCGTATCAGTGTAAACGTGGCTACTATCATTGCCGCTCGCGATTTGTTGCATGCCCACAAGTGTAGACGAGAAGAATCGAAAGGCGCCTTTTTTGTTATTGTTGCTGTTGACCGCAACCATTATAAAGCCTAAAAATAATAAAGCCAAGGCAAGTTTGGTTGTACATACTTTCTTTTTTCATGGTAGTGCGGAAAGTGGTGAAACAAATGAAATGGGGCATCTGTTTAAGAATGTTTGGTGCGTGCAGACCGCTTGGTATGTCTTGAGTCACTCGCGTAGCATTTGACAGCATTGGACAGATGGTAAGCACGGTCATCATTAGATAGACTTGGCACACGACATATCGCTAAGGCAAGTTCAGGGTGCGATCATTACACGGGAAAAAAAAACAATCGAATTTTGACGACAAAATTTAGGGGTGCGATCATTGCGCGAGTGCGATCATTATGCAAGTAAATACGGTATTCTTGTCTGGGGACGGCCGTCAGTGCCTTTTGACATACCGCAGCACATCATTGTCCTAGGCATTTGTTATGCAGGTATGGGCATGCTCAACAGTGTCATCACGCAATGACACACACTGGGCACCCGAGGTACACGTGCACAAACAGTACAGCTGATCTGTGGCGTGCTCTGGTCACTGTCGGTCATTCACTCATTTTGATGGCCCCCTGTCAATAGCAGCTTCAAGTTTATCGCGCTGCGTTTCAGGTGGTCGACGAGACCGCTCTTCAGCGCTGTCGCTTTGTCCCAGTGGATAGTTGTTCTTCTGCCACAATCTTATTGTGAAGCGCTAAAAGCAATTCCACTTCAGCAGATGGCCTTTTCAGTCGGGGAAGCAACGCACTTACGAACAAATTCAACCACCTTTGCGATGGATTGGATCTACCATTATCAGGAGAAATCGTGCCCAATGTTCCCGAGGAAATTTTGCCACAGCGTCTTCAAGTTCAATATGAACAGCGTAGCGGTTGCGGAACCATGCTTTCAGTGAAAGTAGACAGCTGAACCGGCCTGCTTTCTGTTGCAATGCTGTGCTGCCACCCTCCCGTTCATTTCCACATATTTTATCGCATCGTTTTCAAAGCAGCACTAAAGTCAAGCCAAGAACCACTAATTTTAAACCGTGAGACAGGGGTAACACAGGTTCGCACAGTGTTTACAAAAGTAATGCGTTTGCTACACCCGACTCTTCCTCTGTTTCGGTTTTCTTTTTCCTTGTCTCACAGTGGCCCCACGACAACTGAAATTGTGCCTAAGACCGCTCTACAAGAAGAGGGGTAACTTTACAGCTAGTTTGTCTGGAAAACAAAATACATACTACAAACAAACCCAAGAATGTGGACATGGGAACAGCCACTGCCGTAGCTCAATTGGTAGAGCAATGCAAGCTTAATGTGGTGGTTGTATGTTCGTCCCACTGACAGCAAGTTGTCTCTATGCGCTTTCATTTCCCATTACCTTATTATTTCTACACTTCAATTAAAAATTAGATAAGTTCCCTTACACTTTCCTTGGGATTCATTAACTGTCTGCTTCATATGGTTTCGACTAACAAAATTCGTTCCCCTTCTCGTTCGACCTATGCCCCGGTACTGCAACATTCCTCCAAAACTCGCCCCCAGGCGGCACCCCAACAACCCACCTGTGCATGGTATAGCCCGAGGCACTTGGGCTTGTGGAGCGGAATGAGCACCTTGACCAGGAACTGCTTGTGCTCAGCCTTGAGGGGCAGCGCAAAGCCGTTGATGATCGAGCCCAGGATCTCCAGCAGCTCGCCCACCCCGTTGAAGTGCTCTGTCTCGTAGATGAACCGCAGGAAGATGTTGTTGATCTGCTTGCGGATGAACGCCCGAAGACCCAGGAACTTGCCGTAGATCCGGTGCAGCACCGTCTTCAAAAAGTCCCGCTCCCGCGGGTCCTCACTGTCAAAGAGCTCTAGAAGCTGCGCACAAAAAAAGGCACTGTGTGAGAGGTGGCGGAATTCCTGGCTGCAGCCTCAGCCACACTTTTCTTCCGCACAGAAAAGACTTATCGTTTCAAAGGGGAAACAATCTGATCGTAAAACATAAAAAAAATACTTCACTTTAAAACTTTGTACATCCCCACAACGTTATAGCTTCAGATAGCTTCTTCCTCCAGAGGCGGTGCATTTGTCCATTATTCTTCAAAATAAACTTTAAAAGTGAACCTTTTGCACATGCGATTATTGCATCTTGATTTGCAGATTTATAGTAGAGTGATACGGACGCAACTTTCATGGTTATTGTGATGCTTTAGTGATGGTAAAGAATCAAACAGTGCCAAAACTTTTTATTGGGAGATATTGTGCCAAGAAAAACAGACAGCACTCAAATCCCAATGAAAGTAGTGTACGCAGTTGCCAGTCACCGAATCTGAACTTGTGGTCAACTTCAACTGCTATTTATACATGTCTCTCCATACATTTCAGAGTGATCTCTAGTGCTCACGTACGTTCGAGAATGTATAACACTGTTGTCATCACATGCGCAGTCTAATTACACAACGTTCTCGGTACAAATTCAGACAACATCCAAGAAATGCTGCGCACAGTAGGCATTTCTTGTGCCGCACGAGAAATACTGGATTACAGTGATGGTCCATTTAAACACATTCACGGGCAGAAACAAAACAATGCACACACGACAATGTACATATTTTATTATTTCACTGAAGCACCAAGATGGAAACATAAAGAGCAGCTCTGCTGGAGACATCTGGTGACGTGCTCACCACAACGTGCTAAAACGTTCGTCTGCTACACGAGACATTGTGGTCAGTAAAAGAGTTAACGTTAAAATGTGATAAGAAGCCTGCGTGCTTTAGGTGGGCAGAATCGCCACAGGCTGTTGCCATAAGCACTGCTGTTTGTAGCTCTATCCTAGTATGCTGCTAAAGCGCAGCAATTCTAAAACTTCATGGTGACAACTTTCAGCTAACGAAAGCTCAACATCAGAGTCATGATGAGAGCCCAGCTTTAGCACATCACTGAATAAGAACTTTGCAGTCGTACTTTCACTACAACCTGCCGCGGCGGCACAGCAAAATGCAAAAGCACTTGTGCACTTCAGGTGCATGTTCAGGTGACCCCACCAGGTCTAGACATTTTGAGCTGACAAGCGCAGAGCATACAGTGCGCAATAATGATCGTGTTTGCAAAGAATTACATTGCTAAGTGCTGCGGAAAGGCCTGAAATTTCAATCCGAAAGCCGTTTCCCTCTTCACTCACGGCGAATCCGCCCGGAGAGGGACGACGACGTAGTCGTGCCCCTGCGCCTATGTAATCGTGTCTGCAGTGTGACATCGCTCGTGGTGACATGTGACTTCGAGAATTATTCAAGACAACATCTGTTATCTGTGCGATCTGTTGCTTGAATTGACGACTTGAAGTTTAGAGAAATAATGAAACACACAAACAGAATGTCTGCATGTTATCTGCTTTACTTCGCACCGACGCAAGAGAGATGTACTTCCGCTTCGTCTGCTGGTTCCCACGGTCGTGTGGTCACGTGAGCAGGTACCGAAACTATGCCATTTTCTACCGTGTTCCAATGCGTGAACATGCTAAGTGATCTGCTTGTTCTGCCTCAGTATTTGTGTAGCACTGAATTATGCCGCTAGTCATGTTTTTTTGTGCACAGCGTGCAAAATCGTGTGCTGTGCGAACGAGGCAACAGCTTGCACGCAGTCAGCGGAAATGCGTAGCACAGGAAACAAAAAAAGCGAGGAGAAAAAAAAATGAGGCAGGGCCTGTGACGTATGCATCACGCGATCTTCGAGGTCTGGTATGGGAGACCGCAGGGAAGGAATTTCGCTTGCAAAGGCTAAACGGGGCAAGTAGAGAGAGCGTCTTGCTTCACAGTGGAACCCTCCTGCTGAAATCATGGGTTAGCAGCACTGAAATATTTCTATCTCCGCTATTAATGAGCCAATTTGAAAAATTTTTGCGAGAGAACGCTCCCTAGAGAACACATAACTTCCAGCACATAACCAAAATTTGCTATGTGTCCTGGTGAGGGACCCTTTAAGTACCCCAGGTCATCAAGAATAATCTGGGGTGCCTCCACTATGGCATGCCTTATCAGATTGTTGTTTTGGTACGTAACACGCCAGAAGCCAACTCATTTTCTTTCACTCTCATTATAACCTGCACGCTGCAAACACTAGTCTACAGACGAGATACAGCTACATATACAGTTACCAACTTAAATTTTGGACTTGGAGGGGAACACCTTAGAAGTCTGAACATACAAATTTGCCAGAAGCGTTTTTATTCCGCTAGTGGCCAGGAAAGCATTGGTGTGTTGCTGCATTCACGTACATTCACGCATGACATGCTCAGTCTGTATTTTGACCAACGTCACATTGTTGCTTGAGACCAAGTACGATCAGTGCTTGCACTTTATTATCACTTTTATTAGCCACACTTTATTAGCCTGATTATCTCACGTTTCTCTGCAAGTGATATTGTCTGGCATTTAGCTTGCTTCACCATTGGCATTGGAGTAGACATTGAGGCTGTAGGTCAGGCACGTACCCAGGGGGGGCCGGGGGCAACAGCCAAACAAGATGGAAAAGCAAAAATTAACAAACAACCATTCTTTGTGAAAATATTTACGACTGAACATCTTTTTATTTAAAAAGTAAGTAGAGAAAAGGCCACTGGAAGTGAAGAATGATTCCGCGTGCTTTGAATGACGCTTCTACAGTTATCAGTCAAGCCGCCTAACGTAGCCACTTCTCTACTATACTTATGTGGGTGTTTCTCTAACCTTCTGCGGTGGGCGCAGTACGTCTAGAACCACAACGTCCTGCGCTCTACGTGGTTGTACAGGACTGGCATATCTGTCCCTACCTGTGCATCCGTCCCTGCCTGCGTACCTGTGAGATACACCTTACTTCATTTCTCTTTTGCAGGTTAACGTGTCTTTATGGCGAACGGTGGGCATTATTCACAATTGTACTAGTAAAGGCACCCCCTCTCCCCCTTCTACTGCACTGAAAAGTTACCTTGGGTTTGACCCCACTGAAAAAAAATCCTGGGTACGTGCCTGCTGTAGTTAGTACGATTCTAAGCTGCTCAACAATTGCGAGTGATAAAAAACTTGCAACAACAGACAATGAAAGCGCTCAAACTGTATTGCTACATAGCATGTAAAGGATCAAATGCCAGACAAAGAACAGGTATGACAAACTGCCAAATGCAGCCTTTACGACTTAGCAGCTAGACTTGGCTTGGCTTTTTCTTATGGTTTGAGCACAGTGTGACTACTGAATCAGCTGAGCTTTGCTACTTTTGTTTTCAAGAAGATGATGTATTAAAGTAAAAAACATCGCTCTCTCTACTAGACTCTATCATGGAAATAGCATGCGATGTGAATTCAGGGTCGGAAATATTGAATGGCGCACTGCAAGTGCCCCAAAATTTCAGCTGCTTGCAATACGCCCGATTCTTCGAGATGTGTGTGCAGCTATGAAGCTGTAAAAATAAATGAGCTCATCCAAATTATCGGTCAGCGGCTGTGAATGAAGGAGGCCAACAGAAGAAGAAAGTAGTGAACATGGCTTCCCAGAAGGGCCATCTTCTTGTAACTTAAAGCGAATATGCGGGGCAAAACAGAGTCACCACTCACCTGTAAAACAAACTTCTGGTCTATGACTCGCTTTCCGTGTGCTGGCTGGAAGTCCGGAGACTCCAAAAACCGCAAGAAAAACTCGTACACAAGCTGCATCAGGAAGGGGAAAAAGAAAAAAAGAGAAGATAGGACATGATTTTGAGAAGGACAGGCTGTAAGGTTACTTCAGGACAAGTTCACTCCAAATGGCTCACCACACCTGCAAGAGCTACAAAGCATGGCTCCATTCACCTACGGAGCACTCAGCTAACTTAATGCAACCAATTGATTGCCATACTGCAGGCAGCTATCAAAGATTTTTTGTTACTTCGAAAAGAGGATCACACAAGAAAGTGAATCTGGTTTACAAACTGGGAGCGTGTTGCAGGCACAACATGATGGTGCACAGTCAAGACGGAACTAGTTCTGAACAGGCAGAAGCACTACAAACATAACTGCAACAACCATACAGGTGGTTTGACACAAGGTCAGCTTTAACCTTCAAATAGTTGCCTTATGACGCCTGCACTGCGCCCTCGCTCTGCAATCTGCTAGCCTCCTGGTTAGCTCGGATCGTAGAGCGACCAACCCAGAAAGGAGATGGTGTCAAGTACAATCCCCGCATAGTTTTTGACTCAAATAGCTAGAAAAAAACTCTCTGGCATTTCGATTGTTCAGCTACCAAGAAATCAACAATTGGTGCATGGCTTTGTCGAATCTTCATGCCTGCAGCTTCAGGCATTCTTGTGGCTTTGTTCACTGCAGTTCTGCCTTTATTAGACGAAATGTGAGCTCGAGCTTTAGGCTTCCCTTGCATGCACCCCCCCCCCCCCTCTGCTGCTGATATGAATGACGACACTGTAACACAGTGTCCAAAATTCCATTACCTGCAAATGTGGCCAGGAGGCCTCTAACGTGGGGTCATCTTCTTCAGGATCAAAATCTGGGTTTTCGCTTGGAGGTAGTGTCCGAAAGAGGTTCGAAGAGATCTGCAACAACAGGGAAAATGCAAAGCTCGATGCATGACATGGCACTTGCTTAAAAGACAGAGTAGAGCGATGGTTGTCATTTTCAGTCGGCCAGAGTTCGAGCACAGCTATAGAGAACAAGTTACAATCCAGACCCAACTGCGATGTCCTGACTCAAGCTTACTACAAGATGCCACAAAACAGTATGCCCCTCCCAGATGCTGTGTGCCCAATTATACATGCCGAGATAGTCTATCAAAAACAAGAACACTGATGACAGTACTGACATTTAAAATGTGTCCCATGTACCTTGAAATACTTCTAATTGGACATAGCCGTGCTGTATATATTACTAATAAGTGTAAATGTTAGTAATACGAGTTGAAAAGCAAATGTCTATGTGTATGTGCTGTTGGTGCCAGTATCTCATCTGGTGCCAATTCACTTCTATCATTGTTTCTCAAAAGATTTTGTGTATATCAAGCATATTTTTTAAGTGGATAAATAGGTGCATTACAAGTATGCTAGACATGAAATAGTTCCATGTTCTCACACCTGATGTTCCTCTACATAGTTTTCACATGGAGTCCATGTTCAACAATCTTGACAAAACACACTGTAGAAATTAAAATGCTTAATACGTTCTGCAGTTGTACACTTCTCATGACCTGAAGATGCAGGAATTTAGGTGAAACTAAATTTTCAACAAACAGAATTAGTGCCTGGAGAGGACACTGCCAAGAAACTTGCACTGCCCATCAAAACCCCAATACTACTTTGCAAGAATGCGTCAAGATTGTGCATCTCTCCAGTCGCATAACTGGCTACAAAAAAAAAAAAAATGTGCAGCAAACAGCATTCTTAACCTGTCCAGGGCCATCAGCCACTGCACAATTGAATATTATAATTTCAGCATATGCGATACTTTTCAAAATGAAAGGGACACAGACAGAGACAATGGACGCACTGAAATGGTTCATCATTGGCGTGTCTTTGATACGCCTGTATGCCTTTTATCTCACAAAAGTAACCTATCCACCAAAATTCCTCCCAAATAACCTGCTCTGCAGCTTTGTTCAGCAAATATTTTGTCAAATGGTTATGCTTTACCAGTATAAATTGTAATGCAAACAAGAAAAATAGCCTTAGAGAACACAGGTTACATGCAATCAAATTAGAGGGCAATATGCAAATTACACCATAGCCAGCATGTAAGCCTGGTTTAGGTACAAATCAACATTTTACAGAATCAACTGTTACAAATGCAGGTGACCCTGAAAATGAAAAAGCAAACTCTAGTAACTTTCACTTTATGTTTGAATTTATACCGATAATACAGGAGCATTTTGACAAATGTGTGTCTGCGCATGTACTCCACAAAGTTTTACCCATCACACACTCCTGGCCCATTTGCAGGCTGTTCAGGTGTCCAGATTTGTGCTAAGGCATAACCTTGTCAGGCACAGCGTGCACAATTGTGCATGCCAAAATAATGTATTGAATGCCAAAAGCACTGACAAAAATAATATTTAGAGCGTGTTGCACACGTCTTTGAACACCTCTGGATGGACCTATGCTGCAAGCGTGAATAACAAGTATGAAGTGTTTTAGTAAAATGAGCTGGGAGGCTGTGCGTTTAACAGTAGACATATTTTTCAAGTTGCTGACTGGATTGGTGCCTTCCCGGTACGCTTGACATGGAATAGTTGACGTTCTCATATCAAAAGTTCCTGCAGAGAGTTCTTGCACAGTGTTCACGTTCTGTAAACTTGACAGAACTCACTCACAATTGAAAATTCCCAATTTGTTCTGCAGCTGTGCGCTTTTCTTTCTGGAGATGCAAAATATGCGGAGAAACTGAATTTCCGATGTGCAATTAGAATTAATCAGTGCCAGAAGGGCATAAACACAAAGACTGTTTAACAGTCAAATAAGCCCCACCACCCCACTTCCACCCTCTCACAATGTTCTGCAGCCCGAGAACCATGCACACAACTTTCCAAGAAGGCTCACCATGCGTATGATCTCCGGGTAGACTGGCTCTGTAAGCACTCCGCGGCCAGCAGTGACATAGTCGACTAGCTCGTTCAGTGTGGCCCTCTTCACCTCCTTGCCCTTGATGTCAGCCACGGGGTCCATGAAGTCGAATACGACGCTGCACTGACGCAGCTTGCGAATCAGGAGCTCCTCCTGCTCCCCAGCACCAACATCTGCACAGAGTTCCAGGGGGGGGGTCAGCATGTGAACACAGGCATTGCCAGAGCTATTGACGCGATTGATTCTGCTAAAAATAACTTGACGTCACATACTGAATCCGCATTGAAGGATGACTTATTTTAACAGAGAGGGTGATGGGACACTGATACACTGATAATTCGTTTTTTTTTTTTTTCATATTTATCAGATTTTCCAAACTAGCTTCTGTATCATGTACAAAACCTTATTCCACATAAATTTAGATGCACTGTTTGCATGATACCGATATATTCCACACAAATTTAGATGCACTGTTTGCATGATACCGATATAAACACATATTATTCCAAGCATAAATGGAGTATGACGACTCTTGCACATTTTTGTTTTATAGCAACCCATATAGGTTGCTATAACAACATTTCTAGTGTTATGGAACCACCAAAACGAAGGTAAAAACATTCGTTACTCTCTACAGAACAGTTGCAAACACTAGCTTGGAATGTGTACACAAGAACCAAAGAAAAGCCTTGAATATTTTAAATGCACATTATAAATGAAAATATCATCACCAGCCTATCTTTATATCCACTGCAGGACAGAGGCCTCTCCCAGAAATAAATCACCCCACCTAATTTCCTGCCATCCTCACCTGCGCTTCCCTTTCCCTGGCACCCCTTCTGTAACTCTAATGGTCCACCAGTTATCTACCCTACACATTACAAGAGCTGCCGATCTACATTTCATTTTCTTAATGTCAACTAGAATATCAGCTACCCCCTTTTGCTCTCTGATCTCTTAACGTTACGCCTAACATTTTTCGTTCCATCGCTCTTTGCAAGGTCCTTGACATGTTCTCGAACTTCTCATGTTCTCCAAGTTTCTGCCCCATATGTTGGCACCAATAGAATGCAATGACTGTACACTCTTCTTTTCAACAACAATGGTAAGCTCTGTCATGATCTGGTAATGCCTGCTGTATGCACTCCAACTCATTTTCGTTCTTCTGTAAATTTCCTTCTCATGACCAGGGTCCCCTGTGCGTAAATTATTTAAACATACTCCTGCAGAGATTCTAGAGCCTGACTGGCAATCATGAATTCTTGTCCCCTTGCCAAGCTATTGAAGAGTACATTTCTCTTCTGCATATTAATCTTCAACTCTACTCTTACACTTTCTCAGTTAAGGTCCTCAATCATTTGTTGCAATTCATTCCCAGTGTTTCTGAAAAGTGATGATGATGATGAAAGGAAGCACCATGGTGCACAAGTGATATGTGACTTGACATAACTTTACACCTGCAAGTTATAGTTATAGTATATGAAGTAGCTGTTCCGTGGAAAGTGTTACAGATCAAAAACAACTGTGTTGCAAAACACACTAAGTGAGAGTCTAATGACTGCATTACTTGCCTAGCCATCACAGTGTTGGCTGCTAAGTATGATACGCAGTGCAGCATCACTAGCATCACTTAAACTTCCACATAAAGGTTGGTTTATGACCACCTCATGCACCATGGCGCGGTGCCAGCAATGCGAGTGCTGTACTTCAGATTGTTGCTCTAAGAGGCAAGAGAACCTCGCATAAGGTACAAGGTGTCGTAGCACAGACAGAAAGCGGACGCAACTGTCGCAGAGTGTAGCAAAGGCAGCTACCTGTTTGCAGTAAATAGAAGAGCCCCATCCAAATGGGTGCACACTATCCACCGTTATCAGCCAGTGCTAGACGGCACGCACGATGCGCGAGAAGCGCTTTCACAAAGGAACTTCCTTTTCCGGCCAATCCCGCTTTTTCTTTTTTCTTTGTGTTTGCTCTCCGTCTCTCCGAACTCTTTCGCAAAAGGTGACACGCATCGCATCGGTTGCTGCCGTCATTCAACAGCCGCAACCGCCCCTCCCTCCCTTCCTTTCCAAGGTCGGGCGAGGCGTTGGGGTGTGCGACAATGTGTGCATCCCTTCCACGCACACGAGAGTCGGAACAAGTGGCAGCAAGAGCGGTGCATTGTGACAACTCAGCCGTGGGCTGCTGACGGACGATGGCACGGCAAACAAAAGCTACCTGTCATGCCTCCCCTCCTCCCCGCCGTTTTATAAAGGGAAGCGGAACTGCTAGCACTGACGACACAAAAAAAAAATATATAAATGTGCACAGACTGCTAGCACGTGCCCGAAGGACTCCAAAGGCAAACTGTCTCGTTTGAGCAGTGTTTGATGTGTACCACTGGGGTCTGAAACACAGACCGACTTGTGCACCTCCTGTGGAGAAGAATGACTTCTCATGTCGATTTCTCGAGACCTCCGGATGACACAGACTATGTGCAGAGAACGAAGAGATCATGTTGCATAGCTGTCATAAGGAGAGGATGTCGTAATGGTGGGGCTTCGAATCTTATCAAACGCAAAGTGAAGAGCACGATTATTGTACTGGAGCCCTCGTTGTGACACTGACCACCAAGGGGGAAGATAAGTTATCAGAGGGCTCCAGAGATGATGGTGATCATCATGAACTAGAAAGGACGCTGTGGTGAAGACCTTTAATGGAGTGCTGACATGGCATTTTTTACTTGTGATTTTTTTTCTTCTGTTAAGTGAATGCTATAGCTCTCTATGCCTTAGAAAAAATATAGTGAAACGTGAGAGCACTAAGCAATTTTGTCATTCATGTTTTCACAAACAAGTTTGTTTCGTTACCCACCATGTCATGAAATGCTGGCTTATGTTCCTGTGTAGCTCTGCACATGTGTTCTATGACTGCCAAACGTAGTGGTATAAAAAATATGGGCTTTGACTTTATATTCAGGTAGTCCAAGTACTAAAAACAAGAGAAATCAACTCCTCGATGTTTTAGTGTTTCTTTCCTGAAGAGCTTGCTCACGGGTGCCAATTATCCCAAAATTTTTCTATAAATATTCCATGTTTTGAATATTTCGATTCCCTATTATAAACTTTCTAATAGTATTAGCACACCTTCACTCATACCTGTCCTATTGCTTCGACAACAAAACAAGCCACTACTCTGGCCTTGCCGCTGATTTAGACAGTTCTTAAAGTGTGGCTTTCTAACCCAACACCACTTCATGTCATTTGTTCGATGAGTATCCTGCCTAACAAGACACAGCAAACTGGCCCAAGAAACCAGAACTGACCCACAAAACAGTGGCAGTGAGTGCACACCGGTAACCTGTGTAGTAAGACATTCAATTGTGACATAAAACCTGTACATACAGTGTCATCTCATGGGTATCTACAAAGCACACAGGCCTCTCTCTTATTACAGTAGCGCATGACATTCAACAACTTATTTGATTTTTTATTGAGTTTCTTGCATTTGGGCTGCCCAATTCTTGGCAAATCCTTCGCACAAAAGGTATATAGAAGCCCCACCTTTATTTACACACGTGTTGTACTTCTCTCTGCCATGCACTTCTTACCCCCCTTCCCTCAACAAGCATCAAACACCACCTTTATCCGAGTGACAACTTCACGTCAACATCTAATTAAATTCCGATGCTTTACGTGTACGATTATGATGCATGCTGTAGTTGGGGGGGCTCTGGATTCATCTTGACCGCCTAGGGTGCTTTAATAATGTGAGCGTGAACCCAAGTGCACAAACACTTTTGCACTCCCCCCCCCCTCAAAATTTCGGTGTTTTACATGTACGATTATGACGCATGCTGTAGTTGGGGGGCTCTGGATTCATCTTGACTGCCTAGGGTGCTTTAATATTGTGAGCGTGAACCCAAGAGCATGAACATTTTTGCACTTCACCCCCTCAAAATATGAGGGGTCCAATCCCACCACAGCCGGCATCGGACCCTTACGCTCGAGCATACTGTCACAGCCACTAAGCAGTGCAGTGGGTTGTGTCAACCTCCCAACAATGTGCGTCCACCTGGATTGGTGCTTGCATTTCAGCATAGCCTGTGAACAGCACAGCGCATACATTGCACAACATTTAATGTTGTGACTTGTGCGATACATTTAACATTGCATGCAATTACACACTGCATAGGATGGCAATTAAGGTACCTGCAAGCAACAAATTTAGTTAACTGCTTCACGAAAGCATCCCTTGAGCAGAGTCCAAGATGTGCGTTGGATCTCCAAATAATTTTCACTGTTCTAATGACTCAGAACGTATCGGCTAGTGCGCGAGACCAATAAAAGAAACGAGCTGAAGCTTTGTTTAACAAAAAAACAAAACTGAGTGCACTTACAAGTTGTATGCAGAACAATGCCAACAGCTTGAAAGCATTAGGAAACTAAGCATACGACAATCCGATGGCATTGCACAGTGTGAATGGTAAATACACAAAATTACTCTGCAAAGCAGGGCAGTGCAATAGTGATTTTTGAGGTCGAATCGAATACAAATCCAATACCACCAGAACCATAGTCAAATAAAATCAAATATCCGTTACTTTCTGAACAGTTCTCGAATAAAAACAGCCGTTTTCAGCATTAACATAAACAATGAACAATATGAAGTTTACAGTACCTTCGCTAGCTTAAAAAATAGCAAAGCAGTCGATATTGAAAATGTACAGGTAAAGCCCATAAAATACTGTTTATGTTACATTTCTAATTTACTGGCACATATATTCAACCTAGTGTTGCAATCTGGAAGCTTCCCAGAACGTATGAAATGTGCCAGGGTTTCAGCAATCCTTAAAGGTGCTGATCACAACGTACCGAGTAACTATAGGCCAATATCTGTATTGCCTGTTTTTTCTAAGGGTCTTGAAAAAATGTTATTCTCTCACATGACAAAATTTCTCGACAAGTATGATGTTTTAACAAATACACAGTTCGGCTTCAGAAAGGGGAGATCAACAGAGACAGCTCTACTTTCATTAAAAGAATGCATCCTACAAAACATAGAAAAGAACATGTTTACGCTTACTCTATTTGTGGATTTTAGCAAGGCGTTGACTGCCTTGATCATTCTACACTACTTGGCAAATTGCAGTCTTATGGTATACGTGGCAATTCTTTAAATTTATTACAATCATATCTCAGTAAACGGCTACAGTGCACATGTATAAATGGCGAAACCTCAACCCTCTTACACAATAAATTTGGCGCACCGCAAGGGAATGTGCTGGGACCCCTTTTGTTTAACATCTATATTAATGATATAGTAGATTTAGATAGAAGGGCAAAATTTATTATATATGCAGACGACAGCACCATTTTAATGGAAGGATCTGATATAAACCAGTTATCACAATGTAATGATCTACTGAAGAAGCTATCTAAAGAAAATCAACTTAAGATTAATGCAACAAAGATAAAGGTTATGATATTTCATGCGAAAAACAAAAAAGCAAGATTAAACCATAACATTATTTTTGAGGATCGAGAAATAGGGATTGTTGACAGTTACAAAATTCTTGGTGTTCATTTTTCATCTACTTTAACTTGGGATTCACATGTAAGCTATCCATGTAAAAAAATATTCTCTGTGACAGGAGTACTTTGCCGCTGTCGCGGCATGCTGCCAGCCTCTACCAAACTACAGATATATTTTGCCCTTTTCAATTCACTCCTAAACTACTGTGCATTGGTCTGGTGCACGACAACTAAAGCCAATATAAACAGACTTTTGATATTGCAGAAAAAAATTATTTATCACATCAGAAACCTAGAACCTTTGTATACGACTAGAGATGCATATAAATTGTTTAATATTGTCAGAGTAGATCACCTTCACACATACCGTTTATTATATGTGATGCAATTTTCTGAGATATTAGTAAAGAACTTAATTGAACGTCTAGCATGCTTAAAACACTGTCAGCCTAAGATAAACACAAGAAAATCTGACAAATGGATTAGTCCACATTTCCGTACGTACTGCTACAAACACCAATCGCTAGCCTGCAACTTACCGTTTATTCTCAACAAATATGTAGATATTGCAGGTTACAATAGGAAGCAACTCAGACAATATTTTGTTCAGTTATGATATGTTGCTTCAGTGATAACATTCTGTTTCCATTGTCTTTTTTTTTTTCTCTCTTTTTTTTCTCCTGCATATATGCATTTCGCTGTCATTACTACGGTGCACTATGACATAGTTATTTATAATGCAGTCATGACTATTATGTTTTTGCCTCACATATATGTATATGTCTACTACAGCGTTTCATCGTGTGCCAAGGTGATGTTGCCATGTAAGGTCTTTTGGGCCCCGTCAAGCTACTCTCGTAGCTTTTAGCCCAAAATGACCATCCAGTTTCTGTTTCTTTTACTGGAAAATAAACATTGATTTGATTTGATGTTCATATCATAGAGTTAACAATTTTGGCAAGTTTCTGCCATAAGATTGCACGTTATGAAATCTTTAATAAAACGTCCAAGTGAAGGATTCAGAACAAATAAGCAGTCTGTTCGCACACCCAAATCCTCCATTGAGTGCGAATGATCGCACTTAGACAGAAAAGTCCGTCTTCCTGAGTGATGTAATACTGTGCTCCACTACTAAATTCTTTTCTTTTATGTGTAGTACAATTGCCGGGATTAAACTTATTACTTCTGCTCTTTTTATGCTTGAGCACTCATGCCTGAGGACTATTCAAAAACTATTAGGAAAATATTCATATTGAAGAATATTCACTACTTGATTCAAAGACTGAATCGAATAGGGAATTAGCCATTATTTGAAATTTTCAAATATCCGCAGACCCCACTGCAAAGTGATGCATTGTACATGCCAGTTGAAACGTAATTCAGCATCAGTTCACATTTCTGAACTGTCATACTAAACCTTAAATCCATCTTGTGGGTCACTTTCTGCTCCTTCTATCAAAATCCACAAAGAAAAATAAAAGGGGGGGAGGGAAAACAATCCACCAAGAACTGAGCCGAAAAACCAGCAATATAGGTAGTTGGTTCACATTCATGTGGACACATGAACACTTGCTTGCACAAACCCCACAATGCACACAAACATTCCCAGAAAATTTGTGTAATACGCAAACTGGAAACCAACTCAAACATTCTGCGACCTAAGCACAGAACCCGGACACAAGCTAAATATGTGCAGCAGAACATCTGCACACACACAAGCACACACGTGTGAAACAGACACACCAAAGACAAAGCACAGACCAGTGCTGTAACCACTATGGGAGGCCTAACAGGTGGACAGGTAGGCAAAGCGAAGCAAAACAGAAGACAGCAAAGCATGCAAACAATAACAGCATTACCTCAATAACATTGACCAGCACGAATGCTGCCTTCACGAGTGCAGTTTTTTTTCACCCCAGAGTCTCACCTAGTATAATCTCGCTTGATCTCGATATGCGCACGCAACCATTCTTTCCTTCCTTGCATTTTTGTGCCAGCCGTTGCCAAGCATTACACGCCTGGTTTCCCGAGGTCATCAACGTTTGTACGCTTGCTCGAACCAGGATGATTGAGGACTGAAGAATGCCCAACACATGCTGCCGCAGCAGCAGCAATGATAAAACGACCCTCTCCTTGGGAAACGTGATGACTTTGAACCCGGGAAAAGGAAAATGTGACCATGAAAACAACGCCACAGCAAAGGCAGGAAAGAAAGAAGAACAGTTTCGCAACTCAGTAATAGGATTAGCAGAGTCCCCACTCCTAGAGCCTGAAGCCATATGTGTAAACAAGGCATTCAGAGAAAAAAAAAGAAAAAAGACACAGCAGGAAGGAAAGGAATCAAAAAGGCAAGCATTTTCTCGAATACATCTGGCAGCATTTCACATAGATCTCGAAACAGAACTGAAACATGATGCAAACTCAAGTTCAACCAGAAATTGTCTTTCCAGCCCAAGATTAACACAAATAGCATTGAGTTTCAAGTGATACGTTTATGGAGACATCTGCTTCACAGGGTGCCTGCAGTTACAAGGGGAGCAGGAACTGGTGGACGACGCTAAATTTAGACGAACAATCAAAACAGTTTGCTCATTAAAAAACCTGTTGCGATGCGGAAACTGACATAACCTTTTATCGAGTCGATCTCTTCCTTTCTTGACAAGTGCTAAGGCGGGGCAAACAAACTGTAATGCCCAATAGGAAAAGTACACGAGAACGCTGCTATAAAACCAACACACCACTTTTATTCCGAAGCAAGAAAAGCCACAAACATGACACACCAGGCCAGGCAGCAAGCCTGTTCAAATGATCAAAACAGTGACGCATTTAGTTGCTGAAAAAAAAAGTATATAAACAATCAGTAACCCTGAAAAAATAAGCAGCAGATCCCTGTTGCCCTTCCTCAACCACGGCAATGGGAGCGAGAAAATGAACATGCCTTTCAGCTAGTAAAACAGTGCAATGGTAGTGTCCGTATAGTACAGACGACCCATTTGAATAATAGGACACATACTGATGGTAAAATAACAAGCCACACGATAGAGAAAGCAGCGACAGGACGGCAAGCGGTGTGACGATAGTGTCAGCGGCGGTGCAGAGGACCCAACGGGTCTCTATTCTCTCTCAAGCTTGGCGACGAAATCGACAACACACATTTCAGCGACAAATTGGTGCGACGTGTCAGGGGTAATCTGGATGACCTAGGTGAATAAGACTGCTTGCGAAAAATAGCAAGTCAGAGAATATCAAATGAATTGGCAGCACGACATTGCGCCGCCCCATCGATACTTTCAGCATCTGGTTCATCGCTGCCTTACTCTCATGCGGCCACTCACTGAACAGCCAAAGAATGTACAGCCTCTATGAGCAACAGATCTCTTGGCCATTCTCCCAACAAGAGGAAGGGTGCCAAAAGCCAAAACAACGCACATGTGGGTAAATCTTGTTCCAGTAATGAAGGCAATGACATTACTGCAGGTGCTTAGTTATAGCCATCGTCAAGAACCTTACGAGATAACTCTTTGGACATAAAATCGAAACCAATAAGCTATGAACATCAGCAAATGTTCCAGTAATAACAGGTTAATACAGATGTGCTAGTGCTAATCATCAAGGCACTGGAGGTAATTACTGCATTTCTATGGCAGGAAACAAATTACTAATTGCTGGGGAAAAAGCCAATCTTCTCGAGTAAACTGTGGCAACGACCAAATCAATGCACCACTGAAACCACCTGTCAGAAGACTGGTTAAAAAAGAATAAAAAGCAAGAAGTCCATTACAGTAATCAAAACTCGTAATGCCAGTGAACAATTCAATTTGTACAACCAAAAATGAGCCACACTGACTGTGTCGCCCCACCATACTCATTAACATCACCTCCAATCAGCAAGGGGGATGAAAAAATAAGTGAATAAATGTAGTTATGCAGGGCTTTATGGCACAAAAGCAACTGAGGCTGTGATGCACCAACCACAAGATTTTATATATACAGAGAAATGTTTTAAGCAACAAAATTCATAACTTCATAGTGTATTTTTTTAAAACTTGCTACTAAAAATTAACAAATGCATCGTCAAGAGATGCCAGTGTGTTCTCCAAGAAGATCAATGAGGAATGAAGTAACGCTAGTGTTTTGTGACATTCATGACAATGTCTTTTCTCCTCCCACGACGGGCACATTACCAAAATGTGGTTCATGGTAAGAGGCTGCTGACATCGATTTGCACAATGGCTTTTCTCCATTTCTCAATAAAAAAAAATTGCGAGTGAGGTGTGCGCGCGGCTAATATGAATGAGACATAAAATCACTTCTGTAGAGTGTTCCCATTGGTGAACTAAGTAAATAAATTTAATAAACAAAGAATGAAAAGGCACAAGGTCGCGGGATCGAATCCCGGCCACGGCGGCCGCATTTCGATGGGGGCGAAATGCGAAAACACCCGTGTGCTTAGATTTAGGTGCACGTTAAAGAACCCCAGGTGGTCAAAATTTCCGGAGTCCTCCACTACGGCGTGCCTCATAATCAGAAAGTGGTTTTGGCACGTAAAACCCCAAATATTATTATTATTAAAGAATGAAAAGGCAAGTTAAGCGAACGTCAACCGTCCCCTGGATCTTATGGCGCCATCTGCAACATCAATTTTTCCCGCTCAAATTTATTTATAATCCCTGACCTTCCGCAAGCGCAAATTGGATGCAGAAAGGGCATACAGTATGAGAAACTTGGCCACTCACTAAACACCGTGAGAGAATTAAAAAAAAAATGGGGGGGAAGAAAATCAGACAGAAAGAAAGAAGGGTTTCTAAAGCCACGCTTGCCACAGAGTTGGGAATGCTTCTATTTTTGAAGGTCCCCCAAGCAGAGCAGACGCAAGCAGCCCTGGCTGCTGTAGGCTGAAGTCGGAGTCTGGCACGCGCGGCCACGGAGACAGCAAAAAGTCTCTTTTACCCTCCTCGCTATATTGCAGCGATGAAAACCAAGAGCGACAGCACGGAGGAGTAAACAAACAAAATTGCTGCAATGCTGGTGGCTGGCAGACACCGGCAAGTAAGTGCCGGAAAGGTGGAGCACGTATTCGCGACATTCCTGCCAACAGCAACCTACCTCCCCCCCCCCCCAACACCAGTCATTGCAGGAACATTTCTTCCCCTTTTCAAGGCCAAGCTGATACCAACAAATGGTTAAGCTGGATCAATCAGGGTGTGTCTGGTGATTATGCTGCCTGCAGCTGCAGTTTCCAAATTTGGTATAATCTATAGGTCGCCATGCTCACTGATGAGTACACACGCATGCACGCGCTTTTTTCACAGTTGTAGAGGGAGTGAGTGACAAAGGCCATTAGTGGACGCTTGTACAAATGTGAGCGACTGTTGGCATGGGAGAGCAAAAAAGAAAAAGAACAGGTAGGCTGTATCAGAGACACAGCCGCAATGGGGTAAGTGAAACCTCTTGCGAGTGTTGCATTCAGTGTATGTGCACTAGTGGACAGAAGCGACATAACCAAATACACAAGTGGCCTTTATTTACGCATTAGAAGGCTTGCATGTGTAACTTATGTTGCAGCTAGTGGGGGCCTTACAGCCTAATTTTGCAGTTGTGCTCGCTCCCTAGTGATAGTGGGTCCATCTGCTCAGCCAGAGCTGTTCGGGCAGTAGCATGAGGAAATGACCCTCTACCGGTGGCACCCGAGACTGCCCTGTCCCACTCAAGCCTGCCACACACTTGGTGCATTGTTGGAGATACTGCGCTTGTCACAAACTCCAGCGCTTGCATTCACTATGGAGATGGACACGTTTAACCATGGTCAATGGGGTTGGATATCTCTCTGTCTCGCTGCCAGAAGCTTTCATGCCATTTCTGGACAGTATGTGTCGAACGCAGGAGGGCCAAAGCCTACCAAGTGTAAAATTTGAACAAATTTCACATTTGTAGGCCTTATAACTCCTGATGAGTGCTGGTTTGGCATTGATAGATTATACCTGCTATGGCATAGTGAGCTCTCTCAAACACAATCTCTCCTGCTCAGATTGGCAAACATACTGTCGAGCTATGCCTCTCTGAACGCTGAGCCAGGTGCTAAATTTAGCTCCAATTGAGTCGTGTGGCGTGACAATGGCACAATCTGTGCATGCGACACATGCATGATCGAGTAAAGACAATTTTTTTCTACACAACGATACCAAGAGTGAGGCGCATGGGTAGTGCGGTTGCAAAAATATAAACAATAATGCTATAGCATGTTTTACGCATGCAGTCCTAGCAAGTGATCCCCTCTGACCAATTTAAGATATGTTTCATGTTGAAAGCCAGACAAATTGTGTGTCAGTTCTCCTTTAATTTCACACTGGTCATTTTTTGTTAGTGATCATATAGCTTTATAAGGATGTTTTAAATATAACATCCTACTTGTACAATGTCTGCTGTCTTCTACATGTAAGGCAATATCCCTCATAGCTGAAGCTGCTAAGTCTTGCATGTCGTTAGTTACAAGTGACACAGAAATGGCACAGTTCTTGCATAACAGCACAGCTAAATGAATTAACGAATAAATTCTGTTGCAGCACAGTGTATATTGTCTTTGTAGTACTGCTCACAGCCTCAAATTCTGGTAAAGGAGCCATTGCAACAATGTCACATGGAAGAGCTACCTTTAAAAACCAACACACACCACATCCAGCAGGGATGAGACAACCACTCTGCCTAAGGCTCGAAGCTGTATTGATGCAACTCGTCCCTCGTCATTGCCCCACCTATGTTATCAACGGTATCAGTCAGGTCTGGAATCGTGGGCGATAAAAATTGGAGTAACATCTGGCAAAACAAATCACTACACTGTACCGGAGTGGCTTTCGCAATGGACAAGCCTGACGTAGCTCCAGATATGCGGTGACAACACCCTCCCCTGCCATGAATTGTTAGTTCAGTCCAGCGGTCCGCAATAAAGATAAGGTACATGTGTGGCAAGCTGCGACGACCTTATCACAGTAGTGCCACTGTCCTGTGCTTCAGTTGCAGGCAAGTGTCACGGAGGCACGACACAGAGAATGACTATTACCACACAAACACTGCCACGTGGCAACGCTGCAATATGTACAAAAGCGCATCACGCGTGTCTCAGAATTAAGCAATGGGTTCACAAGTGATCATTAAAAACAATGCATGTGAAAAGAATTGTGATGGCACATCGTTAAGCTTTCTAAAGCATAAGTTATGCAAAAGCTGCTGATGACAGAATCTGGGGATAAGTTACGGAAGAGTACAGAGTGCGCTGGAGGCTAAGCGGTTGACAGCTATGTAAACAATTTGCATGGCGATTCTGAGATGCATAAATCACAGAAACATGTTACACTTACAAGTGGATGAGGGCATGTTGCTTTTCACAAGCCCCTTTTAAAATTCCCAGTTGCTTGGTGCGTTTTTTTTTAATTGCTGGTGGTTAAGCTATAACAATCCAGAAAGCAGCAATTTAAAGCATGTTCTCATCAGGTAATACTTTAGTATGGTAAAATTTCAGAGTGGCGCCAACTAAAACAATGATTTAGATCTGTAACTTTTGCTAGTTCTAAGATTGACTAATTCATGGGTTGTAACCAGAGTGTAAGGTTGAGTGAGATGAGCAGCAGGGGTGGGCGTGCTTTGCAGTGAAGCACCCAACAAAAGATGCGGCGGCGCTGCGATCAAAGTGAATTGGATTGCATCGAAGTTGCTCCGTTGGAAACTGCTCGAGATATTGCTCGGTGGGGTCGTTTGTGCCACTTCACGCACTGGTATTTTTGACTGGACCATTCAAATATTGTTCTTAATTAGATGTGATGTGTATTTATGTGCTAAGAATAAATGCCTTTTTTAAACTTGTGCGGTGATTGCGCGTGTATTGTAGCCACAGTGCCGGCTTTCTTCGTACTATGTTATTTTAGTTCACTTGGGGAACAGATGTCTTGCTTGTTCTTCAAGCGGCATGTGTCTCTCATCTCTATTTTTCCGCATATAGTTTTTCATCACTGGGTCTCATGGAGCACACACGAAAAAAAAAAAAAACTAAGCCAGCTGCTCGCCACTTCAAACAAATAAAACATATATGCCCCATACAGCACGTTGTTCTCATATTTATGGGAACAATATTTAGAGAAAAAAAAAATCCAGCTCAACATTTCGTTTGTGTTTGCGTATTCCTCGCGTAACAGAGTAATCAGTATAGTGTCTTTTATTGTGGTCACAACCAGGGTGCCAAAAACAGTAATTTTATTCTATATACTAATTTTTGGCCAGTAAACGGTGTTCAATTTGTTTTTGCTTTCTGTTAGCCGGTGCACTATTAATTGAATTATTGGGTTTTACGAGCCAAAACCACAATCTGATTATGAGGCACACCATAGTCGGGGACTCCTAATTAATTTAGACCACCTGGAGTTCTTTAATGTGCACCTAAATCTAAGTACACTGGTGTTTTCGCGTTTTGCCGCCATCGAAATGCCGTCGCCGTGGCCGGGATTCGATCCCACAACCTTGTGCTTCCGGCGCACTACCATAACAATAATGAAGTTATTAAAGCAATGGCACGCCTCACATACACGTAGGGGTATATGCAGTACTACTTCGTTCGTTGAAGGAGATAAGTATGCTACCACCATGCACCACTCAGTTTTAATGTTACGCACACATGATGAGACTGCCAAAAAAGAAATTGTTGCCCAAATCAAGTTAGCAGATTTACAGGCTGCCCCAAAACGGGGCATTTATATTGAATGACAGCTAGGAACTTGTTAAGCAGAAGTTATTAATGTTAAGCAAAAGTTATCAACCCCACTCAGGAACTCGTGCGCCTCTGCACAACTGCCGTGCCTCTTCAGCAGAGGAATCATTCGGAACAGTCCTCACTCACATCGGTCACTCAGCGGTGAGACTTCGAAGTGCTATTACGCATCGCACATGAACAGAAACGACTATTAGATAATTTTTAACAGTGAATTCAGGAATCGAATAAGATCTGAACAGCAAATACCACTCGAGGTTATTGTATGTTCCTACTTCATTTCACCTGCGAGCATATTGAAGAAGATCGCCAGACCGGCCGTGGAGATCACATTGCTCGTTACTGCCTTCCCAATTCAGTCTTGTACACGTATACAACATGAACCCCAAATACTACAGCGGCCGTTGAAAGTCCCATTCCTGTATAAAGTGACTGCATGTGCGTCTGCTGGGCTCATTCTTGAAAAGTGGTGAGCTTCGAGTTACCTTATTTGAAATCCCGAATGTTTGCCCACTTCTTTTACGTTGTCGCTGTTAGACCTATGAGGTGCGGCTGTGTTGGATAGCTCATAGCAGCACTAGTGGTGCAAAGTCTAAGTCCCAACACTGTATTTTCAGTTAAGAACCTCCTCCGAGAGATCGACTGATGCACCAATAGCAGCAAAGGTGCAAGAACCTATACATTTTCCATTAGATGCAGCAGACATAATGGCACCACCATGTAGAAAGGTAAACGGTGCTGTCATGTTTATTAATGTAAACACATTTGTTCCAGTCGAGAGTTTTCACTTTTTCATTTAGTGCATTTAAGGTATCTGCAAATTTTATTATCATATATATGTGGTGATTATGTCTATGTACCCTATGATTTACCGAGAAGTTTAGTCATCAGATTCTCCTCTTCGCACCACGCGGTTTATTGGTTTATTTCAAATACTATAATAGTTTTCTTCAATTATTGTACCTGCTCTTTCATACACAGCCAACAAGAAGTGAACATGAAACAACCTGATAAAATGTTCTTACTTCATGCTGCAGACCAGTGGCTGCTGTGACAAATTTATGTGTTACTTTTATAAGACAGTGTTGAGGACGGCATTTCTCCGGGCTAAAATCACAACTGGTAAAGGCCGACAAGAGTCATGGGCGCACCAAAGCAATAAAGGCATTGTCAAAAATGTACCGTATGAACTTCCTACAACAAAAGCAGGATATCCGTGCAAAGTGTGTGCTCGTTAGCAGATGACGCACTTCACAATGACAGCAAAATTGAAAACAAGTTGTATAATCAATGCCTCAAGTATATATATATCTGTGGCAAAATGGTGTAAATATAAGTTTGCAGTTGAAATAAAGCACCATTTTATTAACATACTAAGCAATTTGTCTCGGCTCTAGCTGAGGAAGTATGCCGCATATGGCGTGGGGCGCGCCTCCCCCAATTTAGTTTGCTCGCAGCACCCTCGTACAATTTTTTCCAACTGCAGCACCTCAGCGAGACAGCACCGTCCCACCCACTCAACCTTATTCTAGGATATATTAGTTGTAACACTTGTGATCAATTTTGATGACCTGAGGTTCTTTAAAATGCACCTAAATCTAAGCACACAAGCATTTTTACATTTCAACTGCCATTGCTTAGCACAAGACGGTGATGTGGTCGAATATTACAACCGGTTTTTGACCGCCTTTCCCGAGTACTTAAACAAAATCCAGTTATTACAAGAAACATGCCACCTAATCATTATGGGCCTATTTTTATGTCCACTGCAGGAAGGAGGCCTCTCCCTGCAATCTCAAATTACCGGTCTTGCGCTAGCCGATTCCAACTTGAGCCTGTACAATTCCCAATTTCATCAATCCACCTAGTTTTCTGCCATCCTCGACTGCCCTTCCCTTCCCTTGGCACCCATTCCGCAACTATAATGGTCCACTGGTTATCTACCCATGCATTACATGGCCTGCCTAGCTCCATTTTTTTTTCTCTTAATGTCAACTAGAACATTGGCTATCCCCATTTGCTCAATGATCCACACCACTCTCTTCCTGTCTCTTAACAATACACTTAACATTTTTCATTCCATCACTCTTTGTGCAGTCCTTAACTTGTCGAGCGTCCTTGTTAACCTCCAAGTTTCTGCCCCAGATGGGGCCGCCTAATCATCTTGACACAAATGCACAGATTGCACATCAGCAATGAACAGTGCAGAACAGCTTGCTGGGCAAGTTGCTTGAGCATTGCAAGCATGTAAACATGCTTAACAGATGTGTGCAAAAGGAAGGACGAGATTTCCTGGGTCCTCAGCAAAGAGTTCTGGTGATATCGCCGGGGGTTTGAGCATTTTCAAGTGAGAATACATTGCTTCGTAAGGCTCTTCCCTCCTTGGGAAGCCGAGCACGCAGTTGTGGCAGTGTGATTTGCCATACCACTTGGTGGTCTGGTCCGCTAACTATTGGTACTCTTATGGTTTAGCAAAGCAAGTGGGTATGGCAAATTGCACTGCCACAGCTACATGCTCAGCTTCCCAAAAAGAGAAGTGTCCCGAAAAGCTGAGTATTCTCACTTGGAAATGTTCAAACCTCCAATGACATCACCAGAACTCTTGGCTTGTAACCCAAGTATGCTGTATTTGCTATGTGTGTCTCATCCTTCCTTTCATCCAAGTGTTAAGTACGTTTACAAGCTTGGAATAAATAGTACAGACTTCTTTCAGAAGTTTAGTGCTTGGTGTAGTGATTGTAGATCCACTTTCTCCCAGCTTCGTTAAGTTTCGCAATGTATGTGGTCTTTTATGTCATATTTTCACGAGGTGTGCAGGCTAAACTAATCTGAATGCCAGCGCACATGTCAGCCAAGAACTAATTACCAGTTGCAAGCAAAACAATTCCATTTGCCGAATTTGGTAGATTTCCACACTTACTCAATCTAACTGATCCTCCTGTGTACATTAAATTTTTTTCTTCCATGCTTCTCCATTTTCTGCAGTTTGTTGCAACACCCTCCCCAACACCATCACACAGTCATCATTGAGATACACAGCCCGGGCATAAACTTTGTCAAGTGGCTTGCTCAAGATACCTGGTCAGCAAACTTCACGGAATGACATTCATGCAGTCAGTTTAGTCACAAAGCAACTATGGAGAGCTGTTGCATAAATGAACAGACTTCTCAGCAAAAGTGTCTTTTAAACCTCGTTACTATATTCTTAAATACTAATGATGCAACCAAAGCACCCGGTCTGCATCAAAAGTCAGTTCGGCTGCAAAGACTGTGGTAGCATAAAAGAACAGATTCTTTCATTCAGTGACATTGCTTTTGAAAGCGGTCCACGCATTTTGAAGTCTTGACCTGCCGAGACCAAAAGGCAGCTCAAGGGCATACTCACTTTGCAAGTCGGCTCTTATTACTAACTGGTATGTTGACAAACCAACTTTTTAAAAACAATGTCTTAGTTACCCCAGTTTTCCTTATCGGGTAACCGTTCATAAGCCCCTTTCATGAGCCGATGCCAAAGGCAGGGCCACCAAAAAATTTAAGCAGTCCATCGCTCTACTACCCTCAAGCGAGGGGTGGCGTGACACAGTGACTTTGCCCGTTCTCTTCCCCTACTTGCACGGGAAGACATTGTCTTTGATCGACGCCAACTAAAGTTGAAATCACCGTCCAACTGTCTAAATATCCCGTTTACATGCCAGAAGTAGGACATCTATGCATGTGGACAAAGTGACTGTCTTTTCATGTTTGGTAAAAACTGATTTTGTTTCCATGAACAGAGAGGTGGACAGGCAACATCATGTAGTGGGTTGCCGCGTCAGCTCAGCATCCTGGATTTCGATACAATTTTGCAATATTCGACATATGTTTCACAGTTGCTTTTTGTCGTCTCAAAACTGACCTATGTCAAAATTACGTACATTTTCTCGAGAGCTGGTGGCAAGAACATAAATAAACCACTTCCACACAATTCCACAGGCATGCGACTTCCTATTCGCTAACAATATTTCACGCAATACCTTCAGAATTAACTTCGAAAAGGATTGAAACCAATGTGCAATATAATGTATAAGGGGTCTCTGGAGGTTACAGGTTACACTCCATGAGAGCGATTTTGTGTGCGATAGTGACAGCTTCGAGTGACAAAATGGGTCGTCGCACAAACAGATCACTAGTCCTTGTATCGCTCAATCACCCGTTCTTGTCGCTCGATCGATCAGCGCCGAAAATCTAGAATTTGTCGCTCATTGCACAAACAGCAGAGAAGCCACTTGAGCGACCAGCCAATGGCATGCTAGCTGACTACATATGCGCTTTCCTACGTCACCACTCCTTCGTGTTTTGCAGTGGATTACATCATCTCCTTGGGTAGGCACCGCTCAATTTGATTTGCATGCCAACTGCCACTGTATCTCAAGACAAAATTGAGTTGTAGTGCTGCTACCTACGTGTTGTTGGTTGTACGCACTGTTGAAAAGTCACCGAAATGTTTTCAATTTGGCATCCCAGGAAGCGTTCATATGAGCAGACTCCGTGTAGTTAGTAGTACAAGGCATGGTGTTCGATGTAGTATGGACGCTTGATCTACGAAATCTCACACATTCAGAAATGGGCACAAAACAGATCGCAGCATAACTACTGGCTTTGTGGGGAAAAAAATCAAGGATTTTCACTTTCAAGGCCCTAACAAAGCAATTTCAAGGATTAAGGCGCCACGATGCTTGATAGCTTGGTAACAAAAGAGCGAGTTAAACAAACTTTCTATTGCACATCAAATGAAAAAGCACTCGTTAACTGTGTAATCTGCCCAATGCATCATATATGTTCATTAAGTTTCATGCCTCAAAATTCTGACTCAAACACAGAAAACTTGAGGCACAACCTTTAAAAGTGCTTTTTGATATTCTGGAAGGAGTTATCAGTTGTATACAATACAGCAAACCAATTACTAATTATTGCAATAATTAGGCTACAACTCAAATAACATTTTATTATTATCAATACAAATGTACTCTCTCCGTGGCCAGAAATAAAGGTAAACGAGACATCGCAATTTTCCTTAATGAAGAACTGAGTTTGGGCATTACAGGTTTCATTAAGCCTTTTTCCCATAAACCATCACGAGCCACCACAAGAAAGGTGCCTCCCTACGACAAAGATGCTAAATAGATCAGCTTGACTCCAGGTTCGCACGAACATCATGGTCATACACATTAAAAAATCTGGTAAGCTTGACCGAAAACAAAATTCAAGGTTACGTAAGCACTTCATGAAATATCTTTCACGGCCTTGAAAATGGCAGTTTCAAATTCAAGGGTCTTCCAAGGTCCTTGTTTGCCGGCTACACGAAAAGATGCATTGCTGCTCAGTTTTTTTGGCCTACAACAATTAAGACTAGTACAACACTATGTTGGTCATGGATACTAGGTAGTACAGGCTGCAAATCTAAATTCCAGGTCTGTTGAAATATTGGGTTCTGGGATCTCGTACCTCGCTAACTTTTCACGCTGGCTGCACAACGTAGGGCAAACATCCTAACAGAGTTTCACACTCCACAAGTGAGATAAGAGGCCACGATACAGAATATCGGGGGCACTTTGTTATCGCTGACAGCTAATGAGCCGACATCATCCAACACTCGGGAGCGGCCGATTGTGGCGATTATGTAGGTGGGATGCAATACAGACCGTTAATAGCGAGAAGAGGAAAACAACTGAAACCGAACTGTTGCATTGCCCCAGCCACGCATTGTTTGTGATGCAATATTTTTGTGCAATAGCCTGCCGGGAAGCCTTCCAGGTTGTGCCAATCCAGCTGCTACCAGGAGAATACAATAAGACATGCTAGGCAACGTCCGTTCACAAATTTTTTTGCACTGCAGGAACACGCTTACGTAGAATGACTGCAAATTGGGCCAGCCAAAACAAAAGTTTAAATAGCTTTCTTTTTCCTTTTCCTGCTAATGTAAAAGAATGGAATTATTTACAGTTGTGCACGTTTTTGAAAGCCCGAATGGGATTTGTTTTACTGTAAAATTTCATCAAATTTTAAATTTTATTGGCGTCACAAATGCACACAGTTCTGCTGTTGTATCATATATATGTCTGCCTGTATTGCCACTTTTATACCAAGCTGCTCGTGGCTTTGGTTGCTTCTTGAATTGCAATTAAGGCCATACCAGTATGCGATGATGCTGTAGTGAACTTGATGTCTACCCAAATTCAGAGTATAGTGGGCACATCTTTAAAAAAAAAAAAAAGAGTTCTGCGCATTTTGAGCAAGTTCCTTGACATAAATCCGCAAACATCACACAACGTTTCTGTTTTGAGCCTGCATACTGGCGTTACTAAGGTTGCGTGTTGGGAATGTTTGCACGTCATATTAAAGGCCTTAGGTGTAGTGTACCCAATGTACAAGTTCCCCCACTATGCGCATTAAGTCCTGGCAGTAGGACCTAAATTCAAAATTGATAGTGCCTTGTGTGTGTTCCATTTCCTATGTTTCCCTCGTGTCAGACGCATTATGCCTAAGGCCTTTATTGTGCATATTTGCAAGTCCTTTTGAAATACTGACTTGGGCATGGATTATGCAACAACGCTCTGCATGAGCATTCCAAAGGATTTCCTCGGATGTTTGGGAGCAGCTCTTCAATCAAAAATGGAGTTCAATTACAGTTTCCTCTGGACACTCTGGCATTGAGATCATTCGGACATCATGCTAAGGGTAGGCAGTACATGAACTTGTCAGATGTTACTATGGTGCCAATTATTAGGCTATATCTTGCTACATTTCCAAGCAATCAGTTTTCAAAGCACAGCAAGGCAATGGGTCTCTGTACACATGCATAATCATTGCAAATTGTTTTACTGATAACGCAATACTCTGTTGAACATGATCAATTTGCAAAGTCACGGTCGTTTGAAGCCATAAGGGTAAAGTTTAAGCAAATCCACGAATAACCATTCCCATGATGGCTGAAGCAAGCATCATGCTAGCCGCTCCCGTAGACACTACTAGCACAAGAGATTTCCCTAGTAATTTTGGTAGCAAATTGTTCTAACAGCACGCTATGGATAACCCCCCAAGCTGTCGATGGAAATTCCCTGCCAAAGCAGTTTTTCAAACAGTATCCGCACAAGCTTAATAAGACTACTCATGTCAAATATCAAGGCTGTCCATATTCCTTGGGATGCTTTTTCTATGGGCTTCCCACCTTTACATGCCAGACACAGCCCTTCAGAACCAGTCAAGGACATATTCACTAAACAACACTGTTGGCAAACTCAGGACCTTGCATTAATTGATGGTTTCGCAGTATTTTAAGTTATCTGAAACTCAGCACACATACATTAGAGATGAAAAATGTAGAAGGCAAGGCTGCAAAGCCAAAGTCTTCCAACAATGTTCACTTTCACTAAACAAGCGAATGTTGCGAAATGCAAAGCACAAACCAGCAGCTGTTGACAGCAGCACATCACCTGTCAACTGGTTGGCATTCTTCCTTTCCTTTTTTCCCCCCCGTCGCTCGCTCTTATTCAAGGCTACCTGCCAACAACGGCGGGCAAGCTCACTTCATTTGATGCAAAAGTTTGTAAACTCGGTTGCAATATCTCCAACTGCCACTACGCAACCACAACAAGCAGCTCGTTCCCACCAAGCCGGACCACAACCAAAGCTCTCGCCGTCACTATTGCACGGCAAGGTCTGATGGGGTTCGCAGCCGGATTCCTGAAAAACCGCTGCCTACACCTGCTTGGACGAGGCGGCCACAGGCAGGCTTTGGGAAGAGGGGAGACAATGCGCTTTTGGGTTGCAGCTGGAGTCCCTGAATTCTTTTTTTTTTCTTACATTCCTTCTTTCAAAACAGAGCCATTTCTTGGCTTTTTACCTTTGCCGGCGGCCGACGTGAGACGCTGCTGGCGAAGTAGGGATCCGAGCACGGCGTTTCGCGACCCGCCGGCGTAACCTCTGGACTTGAACTCAATCATGGGGAACTCGAACGCGGCGGGCTTTCAAGGGGAAGACGCGACTGGGCGACCGCACGATTTCAACGGCGCTTCCGCGCGTCACAGCCAGCGTTCGGAACCGAAGAAGCCATGGCGCCAGATGCACAGACCAAGGCGTCGGGTCGTTCTGCCGATGGTGGCAGCGGTGGTTCGTAGTACGACGCGACGCCTAAGAACAGAGCCGTAACTTCTGCGCGTTCTTTTTTTTTCTTTCTTTCTCCCCCTCCTCCCAGCTCTTTCTTCTCCTTCCTGAAGTGCTACCTAAGCGTCCAACGCGCTTTTCGGGTACGGCATATAGGCGAAGACCGTTTTCGTCTGGCGCGCGTGGGAGGCATATCGCGACGTGGGTCGGCGTTGGAGGCGGCTGAGCGCCACTCCTATCAACGCACTCGCTAAGCGAAATGTTTTGGAGGCTACGGCGAAAACACGCGGCGGGACCCCGCAGGGGGAGCGGGTAAAAAAAAAAAAAGAGGAAAAAGCGACAAGGAGCAGTCGGGTTCGAAACACCGGCGACGACGGTAGGGTCATCCCCAACATGCCGCAATAACAAGACCGCCTGGACTGTCACGAATGTCTTCCCGACTGGATTCGACGCATTCGGAGAAGTTCCAGAAGCAGCCCAAATTGGTTGGTATGAAGTTAATTTTTGTTCCTTTGCGTCCCGACCTGCCGAAGTGAAATGCTGAGGTAGAGGTGTCCGGCTCGGGAGCAGGAAAGCAGAAAAAGACATCATCGTGTGTTTGCAGCATCCGAGACGGAGAAGGTAGCTGTGCATCCCCATAATCGTTTAATAAGGCCCCACACGCTATCCCGCACTCCAAGCGCTTCTCTATCAATATATCACCGAGCTGGATCAATGCTTGTGATCGATGCCAGCTCGTAGCTTGACACCGGAAGCCACCACAACGAGCAAGAGAGGGGAGGATTAGAATTAACCTTTCACTTTTTTTTTCTTTCATTTTTCCGCGATGCCTGCAAAAATTACCGGCCCGCTTGCGCAGACCGGCGAACTCTGCTACGCATTCCATTCGCTTGGCAAAAGTTTCCGTGCGAAACTCTCACAAATGAACTAGTTGTTCGAGGAACTCCAACACCGGCGTTTCGACGAGGGAGGTAAAAAGGGAGGAGGTTTGACTTTAGGTTTAGCGATGCGAGCAAAGGGGGGGGGGGGGGTGGCAGGAGGGGGGTGCCTCCAAAGGATCAATTCCTAGCTTAGGCTTCATACTAAGCGCTATCTTCGAACACCGCAGAAAAGGTCGCCGCAAGCGAAGCGGCCGGAAAACTTGGGAGACGCGAAAAAAAAGGCGGTGCCCAGCAAAAAAGGCACTTGGCACATTTGGCAGGCGAGAGACCGCCTGTCTCGCGACCTTCCCAAAGGCAAAGCGCATGACGCAGGGTTGATCTCCGGTGCCACTCTCTCCGACTACTACCCTGAGGATCGGTATGACTGGCATCTCACGTCGATGCGGTCGCGGAAAAAGAAGGAACGCTTCTCGGCGGCTCATTGGGTCGCCGTAATTTTTTTTTTTTTTCGGTTAGCGAGGCAGCGCACCACGGAAAAGAAAGTGTTCTTTACCTCTTAACAATGGCAGAGGTTGGAGCTCGACGTCGTTGGCGGACCGGTAGCGCGACGATCCCTGCGATTTGCGTTGCTTGCGCTTGAGCGATCCCTTTTTGAACGGGTCGATCTTGTCGACGAAAGTCGCGGACGACGAGACCGGGTGCGATCCAGAGTGAGCCGACATGCCTGGCCGTTTTCTTGTGTACGCGCACTGTATTACGAAGAGGGGAAAAAAAAGCACTCGGAACCTTCAGCGGCTGCAGCGGGCTGGGTCGAGGTGGAGGTGCTTGCGCGGCCGTCGGCGACGCAGCAAAGGACCGTTCGCTACCGGCGTCTCCCTCGTTCAGCCCCGGGTCGCTGTGTTCTCGGCGTCTCAGGCAGACGCCCACGGCGTGCCGGCGGCGCGTCGCGGTGCGAGCTTCGGATCCATGCCCCCGCGTCGGCGCGCCGGGGGTTTTCTTTCGCGATAAACAAGCAGAGGTTTAGGCCTAAACGGCGTCGATCATCTCTCGACCCTTAGGCCTAACATCGCCGCCGCATCGGTGGTGCTGGTGCTGCGTCCATACGTAAAATATCCGCTCGTCGCGCCGGGCGCGCAGGGCGTCGGTTCGGCGTTTCCACGGGCGTGCCTCCTACATGACGGCCGCGGGTCTCGCCGGTCCCGACGGCTTCGACGTGCACATGGAAGCGAACGGTTTGGAAACAAACCCCCTGTATCACATACACTTTCGCCAAGCGAGCAGAGCAGACCACCTAGGATTTTTTACACATAGACGCGTTCGGCAATTTCCGGAAAACGCTCGGCTGCTCGGCTCACGTTATACGTAGTTCGGGAAAGTTCGGCTCCCTGTTCGGCTCGGAGCGGCGGAACCATTGCCTTGTACAAAGCGTCACTTATCCTGCGCCCATCCACAAGCAGCGCTGCTAATAAGCTACATTTATTTTACGTAATGAAAAACCAATAACAAAATTTAAAAAACAATATTGCTACGTATTATGCAATGTTATATTATTTTAATAATGATTGAAAGCTTAATTAAATTCATTTTGAACAATGCGAAACGAGTACTTCGCTGAATCAGTATCAAAAGCGACTCTTTCGGTTTCTTTCATAATCGGAGCGTTTTTGACTGCTGAAGCTACGAAAATGAAACCAATGTATTTAAATCTACGGTGCTTTTAGCTACATGAACAGACATGAACGTTGTAGCGCAGACATGCCTGTCACCGAACGTCTGGAAGATGATATGCGAGACGGGAATATCGGGAGATCTCGATAACATTCTTACCGGGGCCCTTACCATAGACACGCCCCGGTTAAGGAATATATTGGACTCGTGTGAAGGTGCCTGCTTTCGTTGTATTTGTTATTTATAGTTTATCTTTAGTGGTATTAACAACGAAAACCTTGACGAGGATTTGCGGTGTCGTCGACATACAGCGCCTTCGTGACCAAAGCATGCTTGTGCGCTTGTTGATAACGTCATGTGTCGCTTATCACATTGCCAGCGCACGTGGGTCTGTCATGCACCGGGAAGCGTCCGAGGCGTTGGTGACAACTTCTCGAATCTGCTTTTTATAGATAACCGCCCAGCTTCAGTAGTCTGGACTGAAGAAATTCGGTTTCTTTATTATTTTTTTTCAATTAGAATTGGTAGTTTCTGACGAAAACTGCGAATCCAGACGAAAATAACCACGTGTGGTATCCCTGGTTGGTCAGTGGTGCCGACAAATGAGAACGCACTCGAAATCTGGCTGCGATTTACGTTCTCAAATTATGACAGAAATTTAGGTGTGAATGAGTCGACTTTGCCTAGGCTCGATCTTGAATAAAACGGCCGGGGGGGGAGGGGGGGAGGGATACTTAAATATAATTTTTTTCGCAAAATTGGTGTTCTTTGGAGGACTGCATGGCATAAACTGTGATAAGATGCCTGTTCAAACAAGGCTGTGTTTCCGCACCCCTCGAAAGGAATTGCGGTGTATCGAACTATTTTTCGGACGTCCTTCTTCCCAAAAACTGTACACGATTGCAGATATGCCACAATATGCATAGTTTGTAATTAGTCCCAGTGACGCATTTCAATGCGAAAGCACTATATGCCCCATTAGTCGGCGGCGTGACCGAATGATGGTACCAAAAATGGCCGACGACAAAGAGAGAAACCACATCAAAAAAATGCTCGAATTGACGTCAAATTTCTCGGGGAGGTTCCTGTAAACAAAGCAAATCGATGCCCTTGAAAAGAATATTGGTTTAATTTCGGCCTCGGTTGGAATCGAACCCGGCGCACCGGGACGCAAGTCGAACACGCTTCCCCAACGCCACGGCGGCTCCACGGTTTTCGTTGACGAAATGCGTTCCTAGCGCGAGCGTCATTGCGCACGCCACGTCGCAACCAACGTGTGGCCTAGTGCGAGCGGTTGTTGGTCACGTGACGGCGCAGCCAATGGGGAGGAGGAGGTGGCGCCACGTCACACGAGTGTATAAAGTGTAATGTGTCAAATATAAAGCGTTAATTTCCAGTTGGATGCCTCTGAGCGGTCCTTCGAGTAATGAACTCCTCACGGGCGAGCGAGCACATTGAGACGCCTGGTGTGTTTTCATTTGGCCTTACCGAGGCGCAGTAAAAACGCAGGTGGGAGCTTGCACAGACAAGGAACACGCAGAAAAAAAAAAAAGAAACATTTCACCGAAGCGACTATACTGATTTCACATTCTCACATGTAAGCAGTCTTATGTGTCACTGCCGATTTCATTTTTTTGCACCCTAGCTTATGGCCCCATTTTCTAGTGCATGCTTGCTTCTTGTCTTTCTAGTTTTATAATGTTTCCAATGTTTTTCTTTGCTACGTATTAGGCTTTTTCTTTGTTTGTGTTTCCGGTCATTTGCTTTACATGCGCTTATTCCTCTGTTGTTGTACCTCCTTTTGAGATCTTTCTACTTTTGCTGATATTCCCCCCCTCCTTTTCACAGGCACAGTGGGCACCCTTATAAATCTATAGCGAATGAGCACATAATGAAATTAATGAACTGCACGTACAACTTTGTGCAGAAGCATATGCGCATTAATTTTGGTTTTTTAATACCTGAGCAATGCTATCACATTCATTGTTAGTCTCATGATAATCTTGCATGCCTGTTCATCCAGTCAGCAAAATCATGCACAGCAGTGGAATATATTACCAAATGCCCATTTCTATACCATGTATACGGATAAAATTTATCACAATTTTTCTCCAACATTATGCTTAATAGCCCTCTGTTGAGGTTTTAAAATATGCCAAGACTGCTCAAAACGTATTAGTCACTTTGAAGACCGAGTAAAAGTTGACAATATTCAATTCATTAATTTAAAATTTCAAGCATTCGCACACCTTTAGTCATCTGTCTTCTTCCGTGCCGTCCAGGTTTGTGCTTTCTGCTGGAAACTTTTTTTTTTTGCTTTTAAGATTATTTTTTTAACATCATGCCCACTGAAAAAAAAAGACTGGAATTTGTTTTATTCTCCAGCCGTGGACCAGAACGAGACATGGTACTGCAGGGCATTGAAACTGCTGTCACCATCCATTCATCACATCAAGACAGCCTACGCAGAACTCTCTGTGGACAGCTTTCGGGTCAAAGCAGTGGAACTTTCATCATGGACAGGTGCAGAGAAGGTATGGAGCATTGCAGTCGGTCACCTATTAATACATTGCTGCTTGCAGGGAGAAATTAAGTGCCATTTTTGTATGACATTCAACAAAACTTCCACACTCCTTTTGTGTTTTATTTGTCCCATCTGCATTTTGGTTGTACTTGCTTTCCAAAGTATAAACACTATGTAAATGGTTTTGCGCTGGACAGCGACAAGCGACATGTCTTGGATTGCTGTCATTCAGTTCTGTTGCTTACCAGTGGAACCCCATGCGAGCAGCGGCTGCAGGCGGCGGGGAGGCAGCAAAATACGCTCAGTTGTCTGCTTCATTTAGTTGAAGGCGCTGTTTTACCATCTTTTGCACCCGTTTCTGAAACGCCACGACTTTGGAAATCAAGTGGCCGTACTACACTGTGCCATACAACTAACCTCGCCTCACGAACTTCTCAAATGCTTCCAGGGAGGCCAAATTGAAAATGTTTTGGCAGCTTTTCTGCAGTGCATACAACCATCAACAGCTAGGTAGGGGTGGTACAACCCAATTTCGTCTCGAGATGCAGCGGTGATGGGCATGCAAAACAAATCGAGTAGGGCCTACTGAGGAGAATACAGGCTCGACCGCGACACACGGAGGAGCCGTGACCTAGGGAAGCACATACGTGGTCAGCCGGTGTCCATCGGCCTGTTGCTCGAGTGGCTACCGGGCTGTCCGCACGAAAAGCAACAAATTTGAGATTTCCAAAACCGAGCAGCCAAGTGACAAGAATGTGTGATCCGGTCACGCAACGACTCGTTTCATCGCCCAAAGCCATTGCTCATCACCGTGACACACAAAATCGCTCACATAGGGTTTGGGCTCAAAGGGTCTGAAACACGTTTTGAACACAGTAAAAAAACATTGCCGACCTGTCATAAAGGCTGCTGTGAACATGTGGGCCAAATATTACTGCACTGCGTGCAGCAGGCAATTCACAATCTCGAGTCAAACAGCGCAAGAAATCACTCGCCCTCATTTCCACAATGCCGTCATGCAGCGTCATCAAGAGCAGCTGACCTGTCAATGTTACTGGCTGATTTCATGATCATGAGAGTATCCTCAGCAATCCATTTTGAGTGAAATAATTGAAAATATTTATGCCTGCAATCGTGAAAAGAAGAAAGAGCCCATTTTCGCCCGATAGGCGAGTCATTGCTTGCAATAGCAAATTATTATACAGCTATAAGAAGTAAGATTAGTAATTTTATTATTAGACTGCTGTAAACATTCACTAACTAAATTAACAAGCGCACCGTCATGTGCGCACAGGCTAACACGAACACATCTCACTCTATGACCATGCGCACTTGCTGTCACATTGTTGGCGTGATCAAGAGAGAGAGAGAAAGAACTTTATTAAAGTGAAAATAAATTTCACAGAGGGATGGAATGATCAAGAGCAGCAGCAGCGCTGAGCGAATTGCCCTTCGTGCTGCTTCTCGCTTGAGTGCAAACTAGGCATTTACTAAACACAGCACACACGAAGCCATCACAGCTTTCTCGGGCTATGTGTAGCCTTCGAACCCATCGCAGATCGTGTTCAAGGTAGGGCCCGGGCGGCCGTGCTCAGCCATCGCAGATCGTCAGCATACGATCTACCCACCGTACTTGTCCGTTTGCAGCATCTGTCTGGTGAGGGGCCCTTTAAGAGGGATTCATTATAAGACATCACAGTTATCACACCTGCTGCAGCCATAGCACCAAAGTCGGTCCCAAGTGCGAAATCCTTAAGTGGTTCCCCTTTCACTCGGTTGTTTCCTCAGAGTGAGAAGCGAGGGGCAGCACAAACTCCGCTCTTTGGTTTCAGGAAGTGTGCATCTGTCCCGAGGAAAACGCCAGATATTCTTAAGTCGGCCTTAGGTCTTAGGCCGATGAGAAGCTGCAGAACACTTGGCATAATCTGCAGTTCAAATCAAAGGATGCTAATCTCATGCTGAATTTGCAGGATAATGAAGAAGCTCAAGGAGAAGCTAAGGACCACACAGCAAGCAGTTTAACGAAAAATTATAGGCGTGGTGTTAAGAGGCAGGAAGACGGCAGTGCGGATTAGAGAGCAAACGAGGGATAGCTGATATCCCAGTTGACACTGAGATGAAAAAAAAATCGAGTTGTTCAGGCTATGTAATGCATAGGGCAGATAACCAATGGTCTGTTAAAATAACAGAATGGGTGCCACGAGAAGGGAAGGGCAGTCAAGGACAGGGGAAAATTAGGTGGTGTGATGAAATGAGGAGCTCTGCGGGCCTAGGATGGTGTGAGCTGGCACAATTAAGGCAGGGGCAACTGGAGACCACTTGCAGATGCCTTTGTCCTGCAGTGGACATGAAATACAATGATGAAGGATGAACAAATTTATGGTAAACACTCGGCGACATTCAGTGGCCTAGCAACGGGGGGGCCGTGGGCCCCGGGTGCACGGGGCCAGTCGGGGGGGGGGGGGAGGTGTCATATACGTCTAAAGACACCCGAAAATTGTCGATATCCTCGTCTTCCTCGACTACACTTGGGGGGAGGGGGGGGTGACAGAAGAGCTAAGGGCCCCGGGTGCCAGATGACCTTGCTACGCCACTGGTGACATTGCAACGATCACCCAGTGTGTGTTCGGGTATTAGTATTGCACGGTCCTCCGCCGATGATTGTTTGCTTTAATGTGCATATGCGTGTGCTTACTTTGCAGGACGTTCAGAACTGCTTTGGATGGCTGAAGTGTGATGAACCTTGCGGGCCTGTTCTTGCTGTGCTTAGGATAACTGCCATCTTGGAGCACTCTCTCGGTGACGTATGTGAGGATACCACTTTGCCTAAGGGGAAGTAGTTCAGTAGTTCCTATATAAATACATGGGAACAGAGAAATCATTTTTCTCTGTTCCACAGCACTGATTCTGATGAGATTTGTTGCATTCAAAATAAAAAGCTAGGACCTAATTACTGTAGGAAGCAAATTTTCTCTAGGCCGTAATTTTTCCAACAATGATTGCTGAGAATCGCAAATTCAAAAGAAACTCACCTACCAAGATTTAAGCTCTGTAACTCAGTAATAAATAATAGTACCACAATTATGTAAACTGCACCTACTAGAACATCTATAGTGGACAAAATTGATTTATTGTACACAGCTCTGAAATAGACTACTAATTCGAGATCTGTCCACTTTGGATCCTCTAATAGACGTCATTTAAAAAACTGCGACATCACTTTCTGGTGCAGAAGTGCGGATTGTAAACTTTGTGCTTCAAGGTTTTCTAAATAAACAGCTTTTAGAAAATTCTGCCAAAATATTCAGGCCTTAAATCAGAATGATGCTTCCTGGGGTCACTAGAATTCAGTTTTCCTCTCATATCCAGCATATTTTGTTCAAGTTGGTCCAGCGGTTGTCTTGTAAAAGCATTTCTGCATTTTACATGTACTTGAATGGGGAAATTGAAGTTGTCCCCAAGCTAAAGCTTTCTCTCAAGAGGAACCTTTAGCTCTGGCCCACCTGTACATGACAAAGGAAAACCGATTTTTCTCAGCAACCAGTGCACCAAACTTGATGAGGCTTGTTCCGTTTGAAAACAAACATTAAAGTCTGGTGACTGTTGGTTGCAAATTTTTTATTTAGGTCATTAATTTTTTTTAATAAAAATTGGTAAAAATCGCAAATCTTCTGAAAACGAAACTATGAAGTTTACGACTGTGTAGCTCAGCAATGAAAAAATGATATCACAATTTGCAAATGGCACCTGGTAGTACGTACATTTAAAGTGGACAAAATTTATATACATGGCTTTCAAAAAGACTACCAAGTTGTAGTATAACTTTTTCAAGACCCCTAATTGTGAACAATGTAACTTATTCACATAAAGTATAAACTGACATATCAAATTTGTCCGCTTTTAATGCTTTAATGGAGGCAACTTACAGAACTGCGATGTTCTAGGTGCAGAGCTATGAATTTGTAAACTTCATGCTTCAATTTTTTTCCAATTCAACAATTTTTGAATATTCCATTAAAAGAATTCAGGCCCTAAATCAAAATTCCACTTCCAACAGTCACTATAATTTAGCCTTTATCTCTCAAAATCAACAAAGTTAATTAAAATCGGCCCAGTGATTACCTCATAAAAGCATTTCTGCATTTTACATGTATCTGAATAGGCAGCATCAGAGTTGGGCCCGAGCTAAAGCTTCCTCTTAACCCTTTCTACCCATGTTAACAGGATTCAGTGAAAGCAACTCAGAATAGTTGGAGCGGGGTTGCTGTGTATGACGTCTCAGGCTTTCTTTCTTTTTTTCTTTACAACAATGCCTTTTATGGCCTTTCTCAGCTTTGAACGTGCTCACATATTGCGAAACGACACCACACACACTGTATCTGCAGCTGCTCGACATGTTTTGTTCTTCCGCAGTTAGAACACACCAAGATTGTGCTTGGGAGAACAGAACAGAAGGGCAATTGATTGGAATAAACAATGCCCACCAATGTGCCTCATGTTAAATCAGATCTCTGAACAATTCCTTTAGTGGAAAGTCAGCTTTGGCTATGAAATTGTCACAAAACTGCCAGTTACATAACTGTCATCTCTCCCGATTTGTCCGGGAGACCCCCGAAGTTCTATACCAACCTCCCTGATTTCTCAGGCGCACATGGCTATAAATCTCCTGAAACGTTGTCCCAACCCCACCGTGAGAAAAAAAAAATTGTCATTAGCACAGCCACGTTGTAATTACCATTATGCAATAGGTATCTAGCAGAAATCATATTTAAACCCAAGTAATTTGTGAGCAGGCAGCCTACGCCTAATTCAGTTTGCTTCAGATCTATAGGCATGCATTGATGAGTGCGCGTGAGGCAAAGGTCTAATATGAACTGCATAACAGCTGGCTCCCTTAAATGTGCTTTGCCTTTATAGTGTGCTGAAGCATATTAAGAGTCGAAGTCATTGTCATAGAATTTAGCACAAGTTCTTTAATTATACACATGTGCACAGGCACATCTCCGGTCACAGTGCAAGCACAGGGATGTTGAATAACCGTACTGGCAGCCACTCAAAGATTGTTCTGGCATTGCTGCTGCCCAGAAGGAAAAAGGGTGAATTTTGTTTCTTCCCCCCCCCCTTTTTGTTTAAAAATGTGTTCAAATTAAAAAACAAAAGCTGATGGTATAAGCGTACATGTACGACTTAGACGGGTTAATCACTTAATCACGTTTTGTTGCAGGTTCTGTTTGGAAAAGGCATTCAGGTGCCATTTCTTCTGAAGGACATCCTGTCCGCACCACAGCTTCATGACGTCTTTGGGCCCGAACTTGTAAGCATGCCTGATCACTTTAAATAGACTGCTTGTGTTTGCAGTTTGTTTTTCGTCTGTCCTGTCAGTCTTTTTTTTTTCTTCAACTGGCTACTCTTGATGTTTCCACATAGATGACACTGTTGCAAGTCATTGTGGGTCCTCCGCAGTCCCTCAACCTACGCAATGTCGTCTGGCATGGGTTTGTCAGGCCAGAGGAGGTTGACAGCAGGTAAGTGAGGCCATGTTGATGTGGGCACTTGTTACCCGCATTGAGGAATTGCGCAGGTATACAAGAACTGACTTCTTTTTGGAAAAAAAATATACGAAGGACTTTATTTATTATTTATTTAGTTTACCAATGCTGTTAACCTTCTTGTACAGTCATAGCAGGAAGGACACACACTCAAGTGCTGGATTATAAACTATTACATGAAAATGTTCAGCTGCAGTATGCAATTCATCGGGTGTAACATAATGGACACTGGGACAACTCTGAAACCTTATGGGGACACGAAAGAGAAACACTAAACCTGGTTTTAGGCTGATTAAGTATTCTTCTACAACTTCATTTTTGTTAACGTTGCACTGATATCTTGATTACTAGATATAAAACGAAGGTCAAAGTTATACTTTTTACATCTTCCTACCAAAACCACAGCGTGGGTGCATCAGTGTGACGTGACGGGTCTGAAAGTATTTTTTTCATATCTGGGCCATTGTTGTTCAGCAAAATTCCGCGAAGCTTGCCAAGCTCAGTCTTTGGCTCTCTTAGAATACAAAGCAGTATCACTTTACCGACAGAGAATCAGCTAGGCCCAAGCAGACGGCATCAAAAGCCATGACATCGCTGTGAGCAGGTACAGGAATTTCAAGGTGGTGATGCACCCATCTTTCCTGTTTGCACACTTTCTATCTTTTCAAGCCAGTGGAGCTTTTTGGTATTGTGCAAAGGTAACTTACTAATGCAGATTAAAATGGTTTCTCTCTTAAATGTCCCTTTAAACACTTCATTAACATCACTCGTCACTTAATAATAGATACAAAAGATTGTGTCATACAACGAAGTACGTCTAAAATGTTTCTCACCAATATTAGCGTGCTACAA
This sequence comes from Dermacentor variabilis, assembly GCF_050947875.1. NCBI lineage: Eukaryota > Metazoa > Arthropoda > Arachnida > Ixodida > Ixodidae > Dermacentor > Dermacentor variabilis. The sequence continues at coordinate 34,242,144 of NC_134578.1, read as the reverse complement.
ATATATGCCTTTAATGGTTATTATATTAAATGAAGGTATTTTCTCTTCCAATATAATGAGATTTGAATTTATGACTTAGTCGTCCTGCCTACATGAAGAGTTGGATCTTTTACGTTCAAATATATAATAAAAGCAGTGGTTATGTGTAGCGCAACCTGTTGCCGATCACTGGCAAGGTCTTATGAAGACACTTTTTTAAGATTTAATAATAGATTACCCTTCTGGGAATTGTGAATGTGTCCATGTTATCACAAGCAGAGGTGTGGCAAGCCAGTTCAAGCCTGAAACATTCAAAAAGAAAAGAGGCATGCCACATGCCAGCACCTCATTGAAATCCTCATACCCACACTTCAGGGTGTCAAGTATATTGGTAGTGCCTGCACAGTCATGATGACGATGATGATGATGATGATGATGATGATGATGATGATGATGATACATTTAAGCGTCCACACAGGCTGCATCGTAAAAGCTTCCAATTCTTTGTTTCCATTGTGAAGGGGACCTGTGACATCACACCAACATTGTTGGTGCAGCAGCTTGGGATGAAATTGGGAAAGAGAGCTCTGTCCTCATTTTTTTTTTCACCAATAATCAACATTTTGAAGTGAGAAAATGCCAGTTGGAGTTCTCAAAGAATACCTTTACGAGCTTAAACTGATTTGTGATTTATTTATCATCGTGCCCTAATAGAAAATGAAAATGACAGGCTCAGTAGTCGTAAAATGAATTTTTGTAAGCTGTTCATTCAGTGAACAGCATAGCTCCTTCATCCCCCGTTAAGAACAGTGCTGCGACTTGGTGAAAAAGTTGTATGCTGTTGACAGCTTTGCTTTGCATTCTAGGCTTGCAAGGAAGTCCAGATGCAGCACCACGTGTTGGTTAGGGTTGGCTTTACTGCATGATTGAGCTGCTTGGTTGTCAAGCCCTGGGTACAAAAAAACTTTTGCATCGAATTTGTACTACTGTCCCAGGCACACCATGAGGTGCACAGTTAGGCTGAAATTTATAGGTGTGAACACGCTGTATTCACCCAGATGTAAAAGGAAAGTAGCCATTCAAGCTGGTTGAGCTAAATTCAGCTAAACTTGGTAAAATGAGCTAAATTCCTCAGTAGTTATCATACGGAACCAGCAGGGTTTAGCAGAAATTAAGAAGTCTTCTTTGTTAGCCTGTAGTTGTATTTTCAATCTGTTATCTCGATATATTGGTGTAATCTGGCTGAAGCCGGCATGCAACAAGGAAACGTTCACCTCTTGTGCCATGCATACCAGTCCGAGTACGCCATGCTGGCCTGCACCGTAAGCGAGTCCGCGCTACTGCATGAATGCGCTAGCAGAACAGGTGCTGTTTGTTCTAACAGATACGCCTACCTCTTGATCTGCATTGTCCTGAGCCTCGGTGAACAGATGAGGCAGCGCCACGGTGTTGATGGACAGGACATACAACGCCGCAAGTGCTTTTCTTTGGAGCGCCATGCAGTGATGTTGGACGACTTTCACGGTAGGCAGCCTCATGTTCAGCCATGGTCGAAGCTTAGGTGACTACATTTTGGGAAGGTTTAAGTGAAATAGAGAACTAAGAAAGGTGGTAACCAGATTGATTGATCAATCAATCAATCAATCAGTCAGTGAGTCAATCGATCAATCATTCAGTCAATCAATGTTTGTGCCACAAAGCACATGAACGAATGAGAAACAAAAGCCACTGTTTGGGCAGCTTGACGGGCTCTCATCTCTGTTACACAATCAGCAGCTACAAGCAGTTACAAAAAAATGTATGCAAGGAAGTGAACTTAGTAGGATATACAGGTATGGTATGTACTGTGGCAAATCAGTTCTTCAGAAGCCCTCAGGGTAGAGGAAAGTTTATGAAAGAAAAAGCTTGACAGTTTTGTAGTGTTGTGCTACAGTGCGGGTGGATTTCAATTTCTCCCTTTCATGGTACTTCGGTACTTAGTACTTAGTAACGGAACATTTTTCACTGAACACAAAAGTGAAGCACAGTAACAGCAAGACATGTATAGTAAGCCTGTGGATTAGATGAATCAGCTTTCTCAGTTTACATGAGAGATAATTACAATCTTGCTTGTAATAAGGTCTTGCAACACACGGAGGAGCAATGACACAAGGTATTGCGTATGTGGCCAGCCGGTATCCCACTGACCAATCGCTTGAGGTGCTTCCGGGTGGTATGCACGACAAGCAATGAAATCTAGATTTCCAGAAATGAGCGATCGAGCAATGAGAACGGGTGATCTCTCTATGCGATGGCCCATTTCATCGCTGTCACACACGAAATCATTTACATAGGGTTTGGGCTTAACAGTCTTGCTTGTGGTAATGCATAATTTTGTTTGTGCCAGGAATAGAAAAAAAACTATTATATTTCAAGTACAGTGCACTTGAAATTAAAGTAATGAAGTACTAAAGAAAGATCTCCTTTATTTATAAAGCAGTTATTTCTCAAGCACTATGTCGTGCTTGTGACAGTAATTTAACAACTTTGGAATTGTGTTTACCAGCATCTTTTGTCTGTAGTACGATCATGAGGTGAAAAAGATGGTGATGGGGTAGCGGAGTGTGACCTCACCAATTGGACCAGACATTTTCACAGCAGCAGCATTTGTTGGCCATTGCTTGGCTTGGAATGATGTATGCCACTTCACTCATCACTTAGATCACTCATACATAACTCGAATGTAACCAGTATCAGATGCAGGATGAGTGATGGGTTGATTATTTCCTATGAGCATAGGTCAGCATACTCACTCAGGAGTAAGCTGACTCACTCCACACTTGTTTTACTGGTGTAAGATAGCGCATTAGTGAGTGACTTAAGGGTGTGAGCAGATGCAAGTAGGAACGAGAGTGAGTGTCGGTTGATGTGAGTACAGACAAATGTCAGTGACAGTGATTTTGAGCAGATGCGAGTGACTGTCGGTGAGTGTGAGTACATGTGAGTATGTATGCAAGTGAGTGCCGGTGACTATGAACGTGAGTGTGAATTGGTCACTGCGAGTGGGAACATGAGCGAGGGCCAATCGGTGTGAGTGTGAGTGAGTACTAGAGCCTGCAAAAACATTGGTGAACAATTACGAGCGAGTATCCGCTCATTCTGCCGACCCGTGCTTGCGAACAGCGGACACAACATGTGGTTTAACAAACACACAAAGCGCACACTCGACTGCCCTGGTTACACAGTAATGCCAACTAGCCGAAAAGCTAGGAATACGGTTCCTGAATGAGCCACACTGAGGAATGGAGGAGGTATGACCTACCGCACAGGAACATCAGGTGTATGCTCACCCATGCTGAACTTCTAAGCCTGGGTCACTCGCAAATGCAGTGCTACTCCTGTGTATGCATTATATTCACCATGGTGGCTTTATATTGCTATATACTGAATCATTGTACCTTTAGCTTCCTGCACATGATTGCACACAATTGATTATGTTTTGCACAAGGTTCCTTGTAATTGTACAACATTGCACTCAATTGTACATCGTTTAACAGGACTGTGCTGGATTGTGATTGCAGAGTCGTGCATGGCATCAGCATAGCATTAAGCAACAGGAAGAGGGCAGGCAGTATGGATTAGGGAGCAAATGAGGGTGGTTGATACCCTAAATTGAAATTAGGAGGAAGAAATGAAGTGGGACCGGCCAGATAGTGCATAGGGCAGATAATCAGTGGTTTGTTAGAATGACAAAATTAGTGCCATGGAAAATGATGCACAGTAGAGGACGGCAGAGAACTAGGTGGTGTGATGAAATTGCGAAGTTTGCAGGCATAATATGGAATCAGCTGGCACAAGACGGGTAATTGGAGATCGCTGGGAGAGCTGGGCCTTCATCGTGCAGTGGTCATAAAAGTAGGTTGACGATGAATGTGGTGGTGTTGATAATGATTAGAATGATGGTGGTGATAAGGCATATAGCCTCGTATGACTCTGCAGCTATACTAGTGCATTGAAGTATTGTTGCAGTATACATTTACATGCATGTTTTTATTTTTCTCTCCTCTTTGCTCTTTCTCCAGATGTAGATTTCAGTCGGGACAATTTTTTGTCAATACTGGAGTCCAGTCCACTGGTCCTTCCAGGACAAATGTCTTACTGGCAGGCATGCATGAATCTTCTAAGCAGGACTTTGTGAGTATCTCCCATGTTCTATTCAGTGGGATACTGCCCCTTGATGCTAAGTTCTTGAATGCATTATGCTAGGCTATTTTGCAAAGTGAACAAATGTCCCCATTTGCTTGATGCCTGTTCTGATTTCCCTATTCACATTTAAGTGTGACACAGGAATGCTCTAATCAAGAGAATTCAGGGAATTAGGGAATCAGTGGAGTGATATGAATGAAATTTCTTGTGTGTAAAATACGATATAGAATTCTTGGGGCTGCTGGGAGCAGGTCTTTTAGAATTCAGGCCCCCAAAATGTTTTACCATGAACTGCAGAAAAATTATAAAAATTTTTGCACATATGGCCTTGTGTGGCAGATTCAAATGATTGTTTTTCTTGACGAAAATATTTTTGTTTGTGTGCAGTTCAAATGTCGGCCTCTGAGTACACCAAGATATTTTGGCATTTTGTAATCTGTTTAGCTCTGTGCTTTTTAAATAAAATATGCAAGCCAAGTGAAAATGAAGCATCTATGCTGTTCTAGCGCATCTATACATCTATCTGTTCTAGGTATGCTGAATGCTTAACATTGGCATTGCCCCAGTTGGAATGTGTGCTGAGGGTTCTCTACACTAAAGTAAATGACTGCTCCCATCGGCTATTAACAGCAGAGGTAAGGCTACAGCTATTTGCTATTTCAGTTGTGATCTGTTGCGTATATCATCAGTACTACGCAGGGTACTGATGATGTGCTAACAGGATTGCACCTGACTGACACGAGGGTAAAGTGGTGTGTATGTTGAAGATGTAAAGTTTTAAAACAAAGCTTTCTGTGCCTCTTCTCCCAACTTTTCGGGTGCTGCTTCTGTGGTCTTGCTCACACATGCTGCTGAGTTTCTTGCAACACTACCAGATGGTGTTCGCCTCCGCGTTTCCCATCCAGCGCCACTGTAGCAGTGTTTCCCAGTTTGTGCATATGGCACATGCTGTGCTTGCTTTCCTATGCAACTAAAATGCTGGTGCTGGGCCATGATAGTATAAACACTACAATCGTCCATAGCCTGAAGAGAGTCCTTGGAGCTGGCATCTCAACAGGATGCTGACCAGGTATACAGAAGGAGCACGTAAACAAGTGCCAGCAAAATGGCTCCAAAGCGTGCAATCAGCATCGAGGACACCCAAGCTCGAAAGAAGTGTCATGCGGAACAGAAAAATCTTCGTTACACAGCGAAACGTGGTTTAGACCGCTGCTGCCACGATGCGACGTGCCAAGTGAGGCAATGATAATGCTCGACTCTCTCAGAGATTATGAACAATGATGCACAGCAATGCCACAAGCAAACATGTCTCTCTGTGTGTTACGTGGACTATGCAGACAAACAGCAGTAGTGCATGCAAGGCAACGGTTAACATAAACTAACCACTCTTGTAATGGACTAAATGCTTAAGAGATTACACATTCGCCGCCAACATCACCACTATCGTCAATCGAAGCAAACAGCATGCAAAACTTCGCTTACATCAATTCGCACAGTGCATGGGATCCGCAAATTCTTTTTTTTTTCTCTTTATGTGAAACGTTTCTTGTCTGAGTAATGTACAACTTATGTACTTACTAAAAAAATTTCGGGCAGCTTCGAACTAGTGGCACGAAGACTGGGCAAACAGCGAAGCTGGCAGCCCCACCTAGTTTATTCTTGGTTCAGCCAAGTTTATGCGTGGTTATGCTTGCACACTCGTTCAAGTTTTCTGTGTGGTGTCATCGTTAGCCTCCCAAAGAGCAATGAACACTCGGTCATTAAAGTATGTACAATATGTTGTTTTATTTTCAGTACCAGCCTATTGTAAACTTGGCAACTGTGGGCAAACTAACTGCTTAGAAACTCGCGGGCAAACCATCCATCGGCACCTCCCACAGATTTCCAAACTTGCCACTGAAAGTGCTCCATGACTCACAGGCCCGAATTGTATTGCTTTGTCGACACATCTGGCTGCACACACGTTTTTGCTCGGTAACGCAAGCTCATAACTCCGGACCTTCTGCAACTCGCTGACGTTTCGCCGCGGCTTCCCTGGCATGATATTCGGTATTGGACCGAAGTTGTCTCATCCGTTCTTGAGTAGCAGCTTTCGTTCCGCGCTTCCTCTTCTTCAAGAGTGACGCTCTTCTTCTGTCGCCCCATCTCTCTCTTTGTCGGAGACCCGGCTGTTCTGTCAAAGCAGCTGTGGAGCGGAGCTGCTTTTATGCCACCGTGGTGACGTCACGGCTTAGATCCGCATCTGCGCATGCGCGGCCTCCGTACAGCGTGGCGAGGCAAAGCTACGGTGAAGTGGTGCCGGCGCGCACGATGACGTCATTGCTCAGCAAGGTTTTGCTGCGTACGTTCGCTGGCCTAACCACCAGCTTAAACAGCATCGCTGTTAAAAACGTATCAATTGTAATTGACCGTGTACCCTGCCGACTATAGGTATGGCGAGTCTTGCCCAGCAGTGCTATGACACTGCTTTTCTCTTGCCACCCTCAGTTTTTGTACAACCTGGAAATAAATTGAATATTTTCTAATTCTTTCATCGTAGTAGCCATAAAAAAAGACAGTAGAAAGGACAGTAGAACACTGCTGGAGGTTATAACATAATAAATAAATACATCACAACAAAAATTGACATATGAATTAATTAGTTTGAGTTTAAATATGTTATTGGTATTGTGATAGCAATTATATAATTGCTTGAGGCGCATTCACGCTATCAATGTCGCTATTGTCCTGCGTTCCCTATCGATGGCGTATGTGTGGTACGCATGCGGAGGGTTAGAAGTTGTCCAGAGACACAGAGTACTTTTTGCTGCAAAAACAACTGAGCAAAGTTGATGCACCGCCAATGCACCACTCAATCTGATTGGTGGCCGAGCCAGGGCAGCTTTAAGCCTTCTATGCTGGCATGAGCATTGTGTGAACGCACACTATAAGCACACAAGCATTCCTGCTGAGCTGCTGTGTGTACGCATTGGTCGGACCGAAACAGATAGTAAACGTCACACTAACGTTTTCAGCTCATGCACTATCGAAGTGCAATGCCTGCACCAACACTGTTCATCGCACCAGCATTGTGAAACACCTGGCTGCTGTCGGGGCACTGTACCTTCTGCTCAGCAAGTGTTGCCTTGCGTGCTACTTCACAGCGCTACACCTTGCCATCGCTGTCAGTGCTTTGCCCTTCTGGCGAACCTGACAAATTTTTAACGTGCCGGAAATGCCACAACTGTTCATGTGTGTGACTTGAATCAATAACTTACAGGGACAGTATGGGCAGTTGCTTTTGAGTTGATAACTTTCTTTTAACAGAGATAACAGAGAAAGAGTGCAAGAATTGCATTGTGGGCTCGTGCATACGTGTATGACAGTCGAATGTGGTCCATGATAATTCAGCTGAAGCTTGGAAAAATGAAGCCTAACTTGACTTAACCAAAACTGACTTAATTAACATAATTAGTGATGCCATAACATAACCAAGATTCAATGGCATAACCAGGAAATTTTTTCAGAGAAGGAGGCGGGGGGAGGGCATGCACTTGTCTGGAAGAATGGGGGCTGGGGAGATAAGTGTTGTCACATGTCGTTTGCGTGCCCTCCCTTCTCTGGCTATGCTCCTGCTAAACTATTTATTATTGCAAAGCTACAATTATCATAACTCATCTTATGACACCCAAATAGTATAACATTACTTAAGCTAAACTAACCTAATTTACATAATTATGGAACATACTTTCATAATCATTAAAGTCTAAACACTTTGAAACACCATCAAACCACAACAAGCTGGCTATTAAGGATAAAAAAAAGAGATTGCAAAGCTTAGTTAATTGACATTCATATTCAGCACACAACTAATTTTTAGTAGTGTGCGGCTATTCGACAGTTCGAATATTCGAATCGGTTAGTATTTGATTTGATTCTAATGACACTTCTACTATTCTAAATATTCGAACCCTCAAAAATTGCTACTGCCAATTCTGTAAGTGAGCTTCTCCGCATTAAACCTATGTTATGCGGCGAGGCATACAAAATATAGTGCGGTGAAGCATATTTTTTTGTGCAGTGAAGCATCAAAAGTAAGACGGGGGCACTGTCATGGGGCCCTTGTTGGTGCCTATGACCACCCGACACTATCTGCTCAGGTACCACCCACACTGTGCTGCCTCATGCATTTTAACAACTCCAGCAGCCAGGTGGAAACCTCTGCATCAGCTACTAATATGGCTAAGGCCCTGAAAACACGATTTTCGAACTACAAATTTGGCCAATTAGCAAGCTTGGCGATGCTTTTAGACCCTAATTCTAAAGCGGTTGAGTACCACCAGAATGCTTCAGTGGCAAAACTGAATTGAATACCTGGCTTCAGAAGAAGCAAAGAAAATTTCAACACCAAGGAACCCAGATACGTCCTCAACAATGAATCAGTGTGACTTAGGCATCACTTATCTGTACGCCTATTCATTTATTGCAAGTACTGATTCCTTTATTTGTATCCTTTTAGATGTCAACATTGTACACAACAATGGATGAGGTAAGAACTGTTTTGATGTATGTCAGTTAGCTACGTCATGTTGCACACTCACTTCATTTGTTGATGACAACAGTTCCTTGGTGCATTTTTCTTTCATTTTCACATGCTTGACCAGCATATTAGTTAGTTCATATGTGTGGGGCACTTAAAAAAGGAGGTATTACATGCTACTGAGGATACAGATTGGAACAGAACTTGGATGTGCACTGCAACCATTCACAAATGAAGTGTTGTCTTGTAACGCAGATTGATTGCTCACTGAACACATGTATAGTGTGGTCCACTGTTAACCCTTTCCATACTACAGAATATGACAAAAAGTGACAAACTTCCGATAAATCTCAAGAAACATGGCTTTATGACAACTATGCTTGTTATTGACTGTATTGGTATAAATTCCAGTGACTAATATACTCATCAGCAGCAGAGAAAAGGTTAAGGAAAGCACCTAGTTATAATACCAGCACTGATTACTGGCACTCAGATTAGACAAGAATTTATGTGCACTAATCTTTCATCACTGTTTCGGTCTGCCTAATGCAGCGTAACAGCCGCCAGTCTTCTTTAAAATGCAAAGACTGAAGTTGGGCAATTTTGCATGTGAAATTGGTGTTCCCCTTAATTGTGTACCATGCTGTATACATATATGAAGATGGCTGATTAGAGGGTTCAGTGATCAAGATGTTAGGACCTTGCTTGTTTATAGAGCAAGGAGGAAAGGGTCTAAAATTGACTGATTGTGTAGGTATCTAATTGGTAACTGTAGCACATAAGATGTGCATAACGGTGTAATTGAAGCTATCAAGAGCCCAATGCACTTTCATTTCATGGGAATATTGAGACCTACTCCAGGTTCGTCCTCGAGATTTGCCACGAAATACCGTTTGATGTTTAATTTTGTAGTTTTTTTTTTTCTCACAGCAAGTAAGGAAGGCTTTTTGTGTAGAGTATGTGCAACTGTGTAAATTTTTAACTTATTGTATACCTTCTGTATTAGCACTAGAAATGCTGTAGCTCTTTATCTGATAACAGGTGCTCATCAGTTGAATGATGAGGCAGTTTTACATTTCCTTTTCATCATTGTTTGTTTATGGAACCATGTGAAAATAAGGAGGGATGTAATCATGTACCACACCTTTGCTGTTCAGGTTCTTGCAAAGGATATGGAATCCGGCTTGCCAAATGCTGTCAGGGTTGCCCTTGGAGACCCTCGCTTTGTAAGCTTGTGTGTGTGTTTACTTTTAGGTTTTGCTTTCTTGTTACACGGGTCCTCAATTGAATTTATCTGAGCCACTGAAAATTTCTGGATCTTCCAGCTTTTCTCCAGTTGTTGCATTATGGTCTCTTGCTAGGTGTGTTCTCCAAGAAAGCCGTGATAACATTCCCCAACTTAAGTAAAAAAGAAATTCTGTAATTTCTAGTTTTTGTGTAAGCAGTAGTATACTAAAGGGCATCCACTCAACAAAACATTATTTTTTAGCGTTGCAAATTCTCCCTCTTCATCAAGTTTGACAAAAATTACAAAGGACACTGGAGCGACGCAACAATGATGCAATGACTATGCAAGGTAGCATAGAGAAAGCAAGTGATTGAATGTCTTTAACCCCTGCCTTCATGCTTCTGCATGCACACTGAGGTTTTGCATGGTATCCTACTGGCCCAAATGCTTATAGTCTCTGGCCTGGCTCACACACTGGTCTTGTCACAATATACTCATTGTGCTCAATACAGCATCATGCTAATGCACACATTGTGCCAGTGGAAAAAGCGATGCCAGATCTGAGATTTTGTCATTTAGAGAGGGTGATTTTCTCTTGTTCCCACAGTGAAGTGAAAAAAAAAAGGGAAAATTCCATGAGTAGGATTTTTCAACACAAAAAGAGTGTAGAAAATAGCATCGAGTGATGTTTCCGACTTAGCCACTTACAAGAATCGCTGTTTGAACACAGGTCAAGTGTTCTGTTTCATAAAGGCACAGACTGCGCCTTCGTATCGAACGTTCCAACTGTATATAAAGCTCAACTTCAGACCAATATCAATGTGCATGTTAATGGCATCACTGCAGATGTTTACTGCAAGCAATACTGCCTGGAAGATACCTAAATTAACACAAAGTGACTGCATTGCTGCACAGGAGATGTTCCTTGACATATTTTCGTACCTCGAAGGACCAAGGTTGCGGGACAAGGTTTCCCACGGTGAAGTGGACCTGAGCACAGTCAGCAAAGGTCTCGTACTTCACCTCTTGCACCTGACAGCAATTACATGCAGTATTGAGCCGCTCGAGAGTGCGAATACTGAGGCAAGTGGGCTAGTCTATCTGGAAACCTTCTTTCTCAGTTGCTTTTGGTGAGGTACGTTGAGATCTGTGATGCTCACTAGGAGGCCACATCAAGTGTGGATTCCTCAGTGTACTTCAACAATGCGGAGTACAATTTTCTTCCTTTCTTTGTTTTTTTTTCTCTTATTTCTCCCATGTGGAAACAATAAACAGCACACATGGAGGTGGTCGAGAATAAAGCTGCTAAGAGACAGCTCGAATATCTCTCAACCCTCTAACAACATATGACAGCAAAGCAAGGCAGAAAGCGCACACATGAAAAAAATGAGAAAGGGAAAATAACTATATGGCATGTAACCACACTTAAGATAAACACTGCAGATACACGCACTTAAGGAATGCTTAAATGTGATGCAGAAGGTGCATGGTCACTGGGACTACACGACTCAGTTCGACATGAATCTCTTTACTTTAGCATTGTCTCTTGAAATGCAGAAAACAGATCTCTGCTTGTGCTTCAACCGACTTTCCCTATAGAAGCTGCCATTTTTATTTTGATGCCCTTGTGGTGTTGGCCGGTACTGTATAGGACAAAATTACAATTGTATCCCGCTAAAGCTACAGAGACGTGCACTCATTTTGAGACCTCTTGTGTACGTTTTTTCTAAGCTTATGCTACCAATAACATAGACTTTACAAACATCCCTCATACATTGAGCTTGTACAGTGTGGTCCACTGTTAAAGGGAACACTTAAATGTGCAGCTCTCACATTGCTGGCGCCCTAACTGCAAGTGGCTGCAGAAGCAACGTCAGTGCACTGCACAGGTGTGTTGAAAGGAGTCAAAGCTACCAACCAGGAGTTATCTGCTGAAAACCTAGGTGATTATGCTCTTGCGAGAGAGGAAAATCCGGACATGGCTCTGCATTGAAGTGTTCCCTTCAGCAGTGGACCACTCTGTACAGCTGTACGGAGACATGAGCTCGCTTCTATCTGCAGTGGCACTGGTGGGCATTTTTGTTTTTCTTTGCCAATGGCGTCATCTTCATCATATGGTAAGCTGAGGATGAAGAGGTGGCAGCATGAGGACGACAGTGTGACAGACAGGCAGACGAAGTGATTGTCACTGAATCTCACCTTTACACGCAACATTGCACATGCAGCATGTATCGCCACTTCACGGGGTAGGCCAGAGGCTCAGTGCTTGATGACGCCCACACATCTGATGACAAAGAGTGCATCTAGAACATTGGCAAAAAAGTGATACAACAGTGTAACAGAGTGAACATAGTTTTCTAGCGCTTAAGTGCTGTTGGATTAAGATTAGTGCTTCACGTGATAGGAGCCAAAAATATGAAAGCAGGTTACGCGATTGGAAGTAGTGCTGACTCTATGCATTTTAGTTGTAGTAGGTGTAGTTAGTATGTGGCAAGCCCATAGATATCAACCATTTCTCTACTTGATGTGGTGCCTGACACTTTCTTATGAACCTCAAGCCTTGCGCTGAAGTCACAGTGCGCTGCTTGCATTAGGAACCAATATATCATTATATGGTGGCTTGCATTTTCATTGAAAGCGTATTTCACATCATGGCTGAGAGCATACTGCTGGTTCGTTTACACTGAAATTTTGCAACAAGATTGCATTTTCATTTTTGTCCACATCTCTCAGTGAATAACTTGGCATGTTTGCCTGGCTGCTTTGTCCCAAAAACAATGAAGAACCATCGTTTTATGCGACGTGAGGTTTGGAGCTGGATTCCTTGCCACAGCGGCCACATTTCAATGGGGACGAAATGCAAGAAGGCTTATACATGTACTTAGATTTATGTGCATGTTAAGGAACCCAAGGTGGTCAACATTAATCCGGAGCCTTCCACTGTGGCAGCTGTCGTAGCCACAGTGTTGCTTCAGAGTGTTAAACCCAATCACTCAATCAATCAAATCAATTAATCAATCAGTTTATTGTATGATGTCAACCAAAGAATGCTATCTTGATTTTAAACTTGAGTGAAAATGTACGATTTGAACACTAGCAAGGCACTTCCCCTAAGGGTGAACAATTCTTTCCAGAGTAAAGTGCAAGCCATCTTAAGCTTGATCAATGGACCTGCTTCTCTTCCTTTCAGAATGGCTATGCTGCAGTATTAAGGAAAGTGTCAAGCAGCTATCGAGCACACTTTCACCCTACTCAGCTTTTGTGGAGAAAGGTATTGCCTTCTTTATTTTTCAATGCGAGAGTATTCTTAGCCTGATTAATTAAGGGAAAATCAGACATCCACCCATTCATAGCAATTGCTACAAAGGAAACCGGTACGGGTTCCTCGAAAGAAAAGCCTCGCAGTTGAAGAAAAATTCGTCCTGGTCTGGGACTCAAATCCGGGACCACCGCTTTTACAGGGCAGCCACTCTACTTTTCCTTTGCAAGTAACTGGAACATATTTTGTTGCACGCTGTTGGAATGAATATCTCGAAACTGGCGTCATCCTGAATATTCATTCCAAGCAGGTACATCTTGCAAGCTCACCAGCCACAATTCATTAATTGAAATATGTACCATAGAGTAACTAATTAAAATGTTAATTAGTTAATTGTGTTAATTGATTGTGACTATTAATTTCTCATGCAAGTAATGTCCACTTCTTTCAGCAATCCAGCTCGAAAACTATAGATTATGCTATGTGCTGTAGGAGATTTTTCTAAATTCCGTATAGTTTAGAAAGACACACAATATATATTGTGCTTATCAATACTCATGCTTAGGAGGTCTCACACTTTCTGATTTGGGACCCCTTCCTGTAGAATACTGTGTGTATTTGTTTTGATATATGTTTGATCTATAAATTTGCATTGAAATCAGTCGAATTATTAGTGAAAGGGAAATGATAGAGGAGGGATGTCTGTGGTCAAATTTGCTCCTGGGATCGCACCCTGTCTCCCCGATAGAAAAGTGCACTGCAGAACCTCAGCCATGCATATCGCCCGCACGCTTAACTGGTGTGTTGAAATTTCAAATTTGTAATGTACAGGTACAAGAGGCCATCCCCAAGTTGCATCGCCTTTGCACAAACCGAGTAATTGGTGAAGGCACAACAGAGAACCAGAAGATTGGTGAGATGGATACCTGCATCCGTTTGCTGGGTGAGAAGTGGAATGTAGAACTGCCAAGAAGCTGGAATTCAAGGTCTGCTTACTCTGTTTGCTACACTCATATGGGTTCAGGCCTACCTTCTTTGAGTAATGCTTAGTTCCTGTTGACTGCCTCTTTGAACACTAGTTGTGAGTTGCCTTATGGTTTAGTATTGTTCTTGGAATCATCTTATTTTTGGCTAATTTTATGGCTGCAGGCAATGCCTGCTGGGCAGTATTAGCACTGTAGACTACCAAGCAAGAAAGACCCAATTCGTGCGAATGCAACTAGCATCTGTCGTCAGAGTCTATACAGAAGTGTTGGGTTTTATACGTATTTACTTGTTAGTTGCGCCTTCTTGTATTCTAGTGTCCAGCTTCAACAGGCTGCTATCACTCCAAATGTAGTCCTTCCTGCTCATTCAATAGATGGGCCAGTCTTAGTATGATTTCCACCAGGGTTTAAAAGATACCAATATAAGACAGTTTTAGTATAGCGTACGCTATTCCATTGCGTACGCTAAAAAATAGCGGGTCGTCACTGCGCATGCGCTGAACGCTAAACGAAATAGCGGGTATAGCGGGCGTACGCAACGCAAACGAGTTAGCGTTAACGTTTTTGCATGGTTTGCGGAGTTTGCGGGAAACATGGCGGCGGTCCCGGCTGCCCGCTTCGAATTGAATTTAGCGTTGCTTTTGTAAAATGCACTTCGTTCGTAGCAAATGACTGTTGACTGTGTAAACGGCTTTCGCTTAGTCTCAGGACGCTTCGACGACACAGTATTATGGATAACTTCGTGGTGTTTTAGAGATCGCTTCTCGTTTCGAACGAGTCGAAGCCTAACGAAAGAAACGTTCGAGATGTCAGCGCCACCTATCGCTACAGGCGCGAAATAGTCGCAACGACGGCACATGGCCTCAGAGATCCAAAGATATCGTCGGCCAACTAAAATTGTAGAAAACGTGCGCTGCTTAGCATACGCTATATAATAGCGTATAACCTACGCTATAGTTGCGTACGCTAAACTAAAACTGTCTATAGTCTATGGCATATTGGGCAGTGAGCATTAAGAAACATGTAGCACTAGAAATTTGTGCACAAGTTCAATAGTGCAGTTTCTAGTAGCATGGATTTTGTAGTGTGTGATCAGTTAAAGCAATCAGTTAACAAAACCAGCAGTGCTAGACCAGCCTTGACACCTGCCTCAATGGCGCTTCAAGCTGGGCACAATTAGAGTCACTGGAAAAAATGTCAGAGTACTGCAAAGGTATGCGGCATTCACCGTCGTTCACCGGTCGTTTAGTTCACCAGTCACATGAAAAAAGTCCACTTGCATGAGATAAACGTTTCAGCAAACTATGCGCAAGTTTGTATATAATTGTACAGAAAGCATCGATGATAGCGAATTGTCCAAACAAGCGAGCAAATGTACGAACAAAAGGCAGTCCACCACCGCAAGCCCTTTCCCTCCTTCTCGCCCTTCCACTTCAACTCATTTGTACGAGAGCACACACCCTTTGCTTTGGTGCCTTTGTATCCAAAGTTTGACGGCTGCCACTCACGAAAACAGGTGAAAGAGGCAAGAGGCAAAGTTTTTGCAGCCAACTCTAGGCAGCCACACAGAACAATGTTAGTGGTCATCCTTCCCACATGGAATGTTAAAAAAAATGCTTTTCCAGACTTCGTTTGGTGGCTACACCTGAAAGCTCAGCAATCAGTTATGATGCTGGGGTAATTTCTGGTGTCTGTATTAGCATGCATTGAATAAAGTGTCAAAGTACTGCTAAAAGTCTGCCCATTATGTGTGTTCAATAGGCACACTGAAAACGCTTGGAAGGGATATGGCAGTGAGAGTTCCCGTGACACACATGACCCATTAACCGCAGCACTGGTGGCGGCTGCTAGTGGAACATCAAATGCAATACTTTGCCATTTTTTACGGTGACTCTATGCACAATGATGTATTGATTATGACTTCTGGCATCATGTTGCCGGCAGAGCCCGTTACCATGCACCAAGTGTGTGTGGTCTGTAAAATTTTGGAGAAATTCCTACAAAATCACCGAGCTTTATTGCGATAGCAATTACAGACAATCGAGGCGCATTCATGCCATTGCCTTTGGTACTGTTGTCGTCGTGCTGTCACGGTATCGGCGCGCATGCGTGGCCGCGTGCACGGACGGCTCAATCATCACTCAATCGACTCTGGCGATGTCGGGGCAGCATTCCGGATTCCGCGGCTGGCATGAGCATTAGGTGCACCCACATCAGCATTCCTGCTGAGCAGCTCCGTGCATACCACACCACGCTGCCTGCACTGGTCTGAGTGGAACTGACAGTTAACATCAAGCTAAATCTGTCTAATCCTTTCTTGCTGACAGTTGCTGATGGTTTTGCTGCAGTCAAATTTCATGTGCCATCCTTCCATATCCAGCACCATCGAGGTGCAATACCTGCAACATCACTGGGGGTGTTCTTTATTGCACCAACATCCTAAGACGGCTTCAGTGCCACACCAAGCCTTGCTATGACTTTCATTGCATGGCCTTCAGGCTAAACTGCTAAACAGGCTAACATAAACAGGCTAACATAAGCCTGTGGGTCGAGAGACCCACAGGCTTATGTTAAACCACTTACAGCGCGCCGAACACGGCATCGTTGCGCTGATTCTTTAACACCTTATAACACCCGAACTAACCTCTTTAAGTTTTCCTTCTTCCCGCGCACTGTAACAGATTGGAACAGCCTGCCATTATCACAATTGATAAACACCGATTCTATTGAACGCACGTGTCTTGAATACTAGGGGTATTGCCATGTTGGCAAGCCTTGTTACTGTTCCCCCCCCCCCTTTTTTCTAACGTGAATTTTGTTTGATACTTTTCTGATCTTCCTTGTTCTTTTATTTTCAGTATTTTGCAATGGTCGCTCGTTCAACTTCTGGTGTTTCTTTTCTTTTTTTTTCCTCTTTTTTTTCCGCTCTTGATAGTGGTTGCAAGTGCTCATATATGCATGTGATACTTTTCTAATGTTTGTCGGGTTGTCTTCCTTCAGTGTACCTTCTCTTAATCTTATTAGTCATCACCTTCATTTTAGTTTTCTTCTGATATTTTCTTCTGATATTTACATATGTTGCATTGCTTTTGTATTTCTTTTTCAAGTGTGCATGTGTGTGTATATATATATACGTACATATGTAAATATTTATGTATTCTGCCCCTCCTGCTTGGGCCCTCATTTGGGCCTGCAGTATTGTATAAATAAATAAATAAATAAATAAATAAATAAATGAATAAATAAATAAATAAATAAATAAATAAACTACCAGTTTTTTTAGGATTCTGCAGATTGACACTCAGCTAATTTAGCTTCTCTTGGCTTCTTTTGTTTTTTTGTCAGTAAATGCAGCCATGAGGTGCATGTCGAGCCTACTGCACAATGTAAAAATGTGTTAATAGAGGACAGGACCTGTATTTCATTTCATTTTACATTATTCTTTTGTTTCATGCCGAGTGGTTGATCCCAGCAATAACGGTGGTACAGTGGCATTTGAGCCAATGATGAAGGCTTAAAAAGAATATAAAATCAAATGGGTTATTATAAAATAGTGCTCCAGTTACATAGCATACTGATGCCAATTCAAGTACCCAGTACTTCTGAGCATTGTCACTTCTTTTATGGCAATTGAGTAAATCACTAAATCAGGCATGCTAGAATACTTGGCTGCCCCTCCCTCCCCCTCCTTTGCCTCATACTTAAAGGTTGTGCGATTCTGGAAGGAGCATACTTATAGTATTCTTATTCATATTGCATTTTGTAGAAGTTGAAGGAGCCATTCTGTGCGTCTGACCACTCCTGAAATCCCGAGAGCATTTGAGTTGGTGGGTTCCAGGATTTTATTGTTATGTTATGTGCATGAGGTGATCGGGTCAACATAACCAACATGTTAATTCCCCAAAAAGTGGTTGTTGTATCACAATCCCGTTAATCCACAATTGCTGTTGTCTAATTGAAGTTCGTGTGTTACTCTAAGCTGGTCCATTGCATGATAGATTGCTATATGTGGGATTGCTGTTGTCAGTTCAGTGCTATATGTTGCATAGAGCCAGAACAGAAGTTGATAATGCTAATTCGCCTAGTAACTACCAGCAATGTGTTGTCATCTGCAGTATGATGAGTGGTTTTGTGTGCATTGCACTGTAGTTTGAAGGCAGCCTGGATTATTGTGTTTCAGTGTTGTTGCTGCAAACACTGGCAATATGAGGAGTGCTTTGTCTTAGTCTCCTTGCAGATCTGGAGCTCCTGAGAACGTCCGTGGTGACCTGCGCTCCTGCAACTGTGTTCAGGCCCAGGAAAGAGCTTATGGTTGTGACATTGTTGAGACGGATGTGTGACGAGGCCTGCATCACCCTGGACCAGCTGAATGACACACTGACTTCGAGGACGGAGAACTGGAACTTGCGAGGGTTGCGGTCACGCCGGCGGGAGAACTTCAGGAGGCTCCTGGAAAGGTGCAGTAAAGAGGTTGCTGTCATCACCAGTGTCACCAACCTATTTATGTCCACTGGAAAGATGTTGCCCTCCAAGTTTTTTATTTCTGCATGCATTTATAGCCCTTCTTTTTGTTTTTCTGGGCTAGTGAGCCTCGTTATTTATTGTATCAGTGCGGTGCCATTATTAACAGCTGTTATACCAGAGCACTGCTAGCCTACCAGCTTAAAGCTCCACCATATCAATGGGCAGGGCTTTAAATTTGTACTGTAGTTGAAATGTGATCATTACAACTAATAGGTTATTTGTGGGATAGTCAAAAGCTGTATCGATATGCTTATTAACATGCTATATTTTTTTTCCAGTGTGCCTGTGCTGTACGATGGGATTTCGTTAACTCTTTGGATAATCTTCTGCTGCATTAGACGAGTCAACGACGCCGAGTTGCTTGACGAGTTGCAATTTGACAAGTTTCTAAGGTAGGCTGGAGTGTTGCAAGCTGTGCTAGTGGGTCTGTGTTCAACAGGAACAACAGTGCTGGTGATGGGACAAGAGGTATACAAACAATGTATCTATCCTGTTTGTATATCTCTTGTACTGTCATCTGTGCTGATCAGTCGTCATGTTTAAAGGCCAACTGCAATGACATTTTGGGCTGCGTAAGAAGCCGAGTTTCAGATAGTGTAGGTATAGCACTCCCTTTGTGCCGGGTAGTTGTGTCACGAAAGGGTCACAAAAGTAGACTCTTTAATAATGAAACTGAAAAGAAAAAAAACTACACTATTACCGCTTGCCAATATTGACACATCACTCAGATGCATGGCTCCTCGCATGACCTCAGAGATAAGGCACTGTCCACGGTGCACTGAAAAAACTTGGACATGCTGATACTTGCATTTTATCCACTATCCACCAGGTCTTATGCTTAGGCACTATGTAAAAGCTGCTAATCAAAAAAATTTAGGCAATTACCAGCCCTGCATCTTTGTCAAGATTGTTTCAGTGGTATTCATTTATTACCAATTTACCCAAACTGAAGTTTTGTTGCAGGTTGGCCGGTGGCCAGGTACAAGTACACCTGGTCACTGCGAAAGGCTCTATAGAATGTTTCATGGTGTGCCAGGTAGCTGCTTTTCAGACTGCGTAGTCAGGAGCAGGAACCTCACATGGCTGGTCCTTACACGTTCTGTCAGTACAATGAACACAAGCCTGCCACATTTTAGCATTGAACATAACACCTAATGAGCCAATTAGCCTTTCTTGAGAAGGGTGTAAGTGTCGTAAATTGCCCATGTTTAGCATAAGCTTACGTGTGCAAAAGCTTGCTGAAAGGTTACATGGTTTTTTCACTGCATCTGGCTTCTTTTAGAACTCACTCATGGATTACTACAAAAGATTGAGGGATCATTTTGAAGAGTTCTGTGCACCTTAGTAATTAAAGTGTAGCAAGCTGAACAATAGGTGCAAGTTTCCTGTGGCTCTGTTCAAGACGATTGAAAACTTTGCAGCTAGTTGCTGTACAGCTAACATGAGCTGGCAAAAATGTGATCGCAATGTAAAGGGAGCAATGCTGGTAGGTTAGGCAGCGCCCCCTTTCTCTGAACTAGTTTGCATCATGATCCAAAGGGTATGAAAATTGCTGCTTATTTTTATCCAAGACAGAAGTAAAAAAGCTATTGTACTCTGTTAATTAAGGAGGTTAGTTTTCTACATGCTATGTTGTAGTGGCTGCTCCTTTCTTAGTATAATAAGAGAGACATTTAGTGCATATCTTCATATACACAGCATTGCAGTAGTATAGTGGAACTGTGAATAATAAAAACGGATTTAAAGAATTATTGGATATATCAAGGAAAGCCAAATTTTTTTCACTGATGTAGGCATGTAGCAAATACACACCTACAATGACTATCAGATACAAATAAGGGAGGTATTTTCATGGAGGATGCAACCATCATAATGAGTTTTGACTGTTTTATAATAAAGCGTGCCTATTTCTAACTAACTTTTTCAGCTAGGAATACTAGGATCAGTTATTAAAGGGACAAGAAAAAGCATTTGCAAGAAGTGTGCGCACAGGATGCATCTGTGTTCAGCACAAGAGCTCTGGAATTTGGATCAAGACAAAACAGTGCAGGATGGCAGGATGCATTGCACAATAACTATGGGAGCAATTCCACTTGTGGGT
The DNA here is from genome assembly GCF_050947875.1 of Dermacentor variabilis. Classification (NCBI taxonomy): domain Eukaryota; kingdom Metazoa; phylum Arthropoda; class Arachnida; order Ixodida; family Ixodidae; genus Dermacentor; species Dermacentor variabilis. Next base: position 34,221,363 of record NC_134578.1, on the reverse strand, counting down.
TGTTTGGAGGAGCCACAATAAGTTAATGAACAGCTGCAGCGACGGCTAGCACACCTCAGGAAGGAAGAAGAATCATTTTAGAATAGTCGCTGTAGATATGGGAATAATTTTAAGCTAATGTTTCACACAGATGTAGTCGAGTCTCCTTATTAGCTGATGTGGTCATTGAAAATCGACTTATGAAAGTGGAATGATCTAATTAAGCTCATTAAGTTATAATGGCGATAGTGGCAGTGGAGAAAGGATCGTGTGACCAGCACTGCATGCGAGTAGGTCACGTGACCTGCGCATGATCACGTGACGTGGAAACGGAATGTTGGCAAGCAAGTGCAGTGAATGATTCTTTCTAGTGAGAAGGTCAGATAAACAAGCCAAGAATTTTTTTTTTTTGTTCCCCCACATACAGATATTTTACACTACTGTGATAACCTATCAGGTAGTGTATTGCATGGCATGTTGACTAATGAGTAGGGTTGTTCAAATAGAGAAATTTTCTGATCAACTGAAATACAAACATTTCATTAAAAAGAGTAAGGCGTTCAGACATGGACACAAGAGAAGAGAAGTGGACAACTCTTGCGTCCGTGTCTGCACACCTTACCCTTTTTTGCATTATGAATCTTTACCAACTAGCTCAGCTTTCTGTCATCTTAAATTTCATTAAAATGTGACTGAACACCATATATATATATATACCTGTGTCAGAGAAAAAAAGAAAAAGAAATGCATCAATTTAATGGCACAAACACGGTGATAGCCACTACGGTAACAGAGAAATGCTTTGTGTGAGCTGAAGCAGCATATCTGCAGACAAAAAGAAGCATCCTTGATAAGACATCAAGATATCGCTCAATATTGATGCACTGATCCATGCATTAGCTCAGGAACTGGTACCTTTGCACAACTACTACACCTCCTGAAACTTAGTCCTTCAGAGCAGTCATTGCGGGAACAATCAAGTATTTCATGCTGAGTCGTAGTTAAAGTGAACATATTAAATGACCTTGCAAAGTGCCATCTCTCTGTTGCCTTCAGTAGTCATTCGTATTTTGTATGTACAGCTACACTCTAATTTTGAAAAGCTTATAATATGAAGTTCAAGAATCGAATGTGAATTGAAAGACAAGAACTAGTATATGATTTGTGTTCATATGTTTAATATTTGCTCGCCCTTACTCATGAGCAGGGGTATTGGAACAGCGAAACTTTCAAATTGAATACGAATATAAGAAAAAACGACCCCCCATTGTTGAATATTTTCTCATTTCTAAAGCAATGTTAAGTGCAACATGCGCGAGAGTCTGCTTTGTAAAAAGAAATGAAAGAAATTAGACTTATTTACATTGGCACATACACCTAAATAACGTTCACGATTAGACGTCTGTGTGACTGTAACTCAGGAGCTTCTAAATGAATAAATGCTTTGAATTATCAGGGGCACCAAGGCAATGTCAGTAATGAAACAAGGGAACAGCATGTTACTAGATGCCTGTACAGTGTTGAGGTCACTGAAGGAGGGAAATTTGATAGAATGCCACCGCACATTGTGTTAAAGGGATGCATACAGGGTGAGACTGGCTGAATAACAAATTGAAACAGATTCACATATAAACCACCTAAAAGCGAGCCATGCTTACTTAATGACTGAAAGTGATTGAGAAGTTGTCTACCCTGTGTGCTCTCTCAAAGACTGGTGCATCTACGCAACAACTGCACCTGACCTTCAGCAGAGTCATTCTGAAACAGTCCTCACACCCATCGTTCTGTCTCCCTCAAGGCTAAAATAACTCTTTTTAAAAGCCCTTCGATACTTGAATTGAATACGAATCAAGTATTAGTAGCCACTATTCTATTTCTATTCAAAATTTAAAATCTTTGCGCAGCCCTACTGTGAGTCACGTCAGTGATATTATAATGACCTTTTTTTTTTTTTTCAGGTTATTGAAAGCACTGGTGAAGTTTATCGAGAACTTGCACTCACAGACGTCTCCCTCCCAAAATCGGTGGGACGAGTCATGCAAGCTCTCCAGGGATTGCGTAGCATTGCTTCTGCGACATCTGAACAACGACTCGACAACTCTCTACTCATCACTGAGTGGACATGTTTTATGACACATCTGTCAGTACAATAAAACTGTGAACGTGTTTCCCATGAATTCTGCAAATTTTTACACGTGAAAGGCCTGAATGAGGATCAAATGGCCAACTGCATCTGGCTGAAATCTGTACACAAGTTTACTTATTTTCGTATGAGATATCTGATAGCCAGTTTAGTATGACATGTTGATGTTCTGCACAACAATATCGCCGCTCATGATGATAACTCATGATCCCAGCCGTGGTTTGATAGTCTCGGCAAATGCAATATTCTCTTAATGTGCTTAGCATTCTTTGGAAACATCATCCAATTTACAGTATGTCTGTATGTCTTTCCCTGCCTAACCTCTTCCGCGCCAACTTGGTTCATGGTCTAATGGCTAGAGCATAGAGCCACTTCGCTGAGGGAACTAGGTCCAAACCTAACCATTGGACTAACTTGGGTCGCTGAGTATGTGACACTGGGTATGTGTACCCCTTTTCTCCTCTTTCACGACAACTTCTTCACTGGGTATGTGCAATGAGTATCTGCCACTCTTCAGTGAAGCTCTTATATGCCAGCTGGGGTGACTGGCTATATGCCCCAGGGTATGTGCCACATTTCAATGAACCTCTGATGCAAACGTGCTCACCAATCACTAGTCATCACAATGAAGCTAAATAAGAGATATAGATCAAACATAGCAGAAGCCTGCGCTCCAACCTCCAGTCATGATGAAGAAATCATCATAACTTTAGGTTCACTGCAGGACGAAGGCCTCTCCCAGCGATCTCCAATCGCCCCTGTCTTGCGCTAGCCAATTCCAACCTGCGCCTGCAGATTTCCTAATTTCATAACCCCACCTTATTTTCCGCTGTCCTCAACAGTGCTTCCCTTCCCTTGGCATCCATTCTGTGATTAATGGTCCACTGGTTATCTCCCCTAAGCATTACATGGCCTGCCCAGCAACATTTTTTCTTAATGTTCCTAACGAAAAAAATAGAAAAGTTTTATGAAGGTGTTGAATTTGCAGTAGGAAAGATCATGAGTAACTTCAGTGCAAAACTGAAGGAAAAGCAGGCTGGGGAACAAGCAAGTTGGAAACTACGGCATAGATTCTAGGAATACTAGAGGAAAGGTGTTGGTAGAATTCACAGAAATAAATAGATTCCAAATAATGAATACCTTCAGGAAGTAGACCTAGAAAAGCCGTAATGGAGAAACAATAAATGAAATAGATTTCATGCACTGTGCTGATTCCAGCATGATACGGAACGCTGAAGTGTTAGGTGGGAGAAATATCATAGGTCAGTGGATATAGAATGTTGCTCTCAATTTGATAAGAGAAAGTGCAAAATTAGTCAAGGAGGAAGAGGCCAACCTAGACGTAGAGGAATTCAGGCTACAACATATATGCAGCGTTAGAACAGGAAGATGAAGATAACACAAAGTTGATTAATAAAACTGTAACTAGGCTGATTTCAGAAGCTGCTAAAATGGGAGGTAAGGCACCAAGGCAACCAGTAGGTAAGTTCTCCCGAGTAATAGACCTAATAAAGAAATGACAAGCATGAAAGTGTGCAAGTCAAGGGATCAGATATAATTTGCTTAACTTTCAAAGCTGATAAATAAAAAGAAAGCAAGCAATAATTGAAACTTTAACAGCGGAAAGATTGCAAAAGTAGTAAAAAATGGTGACAGCAAGAAATCATCCAGAAGAAAACTTGGCATGGGACAGGGCAAGATGTATGCAGTGAAAGATAAGCAGGATAATGTCATAAGCAATTTTGACGATATAGTAAAAGCAGCACAAGGAATTCTGTATTGACCTGTACAGTGACCAGAGCAGCCACACAATCTTCATTTATAAGTAGTGACAAGGAAGGTACAGAGGCTCCTATTACTAGGGATGAAGTTAGAAGGACCTTGCAAGACATGTCCTGGGGAAAAACGGCAGAAGATGGAATAACAGTCGATTTAATCAAAGATGGAAGACATATGCTTGAAAAGCTTGCGGCCCTTTGTACAAAATGCCTCACAACTTCAAGTATACATAGAGCTGGAAGATGGAATGCCAGTGTTATACTAATCGATAAGAAGGAAGACGTTAAAGAATTGGAGAATTATAGGCCCATTAGCTTGCTTTTAATACTGTATAAAATACTCACCGAGATAATTTCCAATAGAATGATGGTAACTTGACTTCACTCAACCAAGATAACAGACTAGCTTCAGGTAGGAATATATTCTACAATTCATCACGTCCATGTAATTAAGCAGGTAATTGAGAAATCTGCGGAGTACCATCAACCTCTCTATATGGCTTTCACAGATCATGAAAATGCATGTTTTTCAGTAGGCAAAACAGCAGTCATGGAGGCATTGCGAAATCAAGCAGTTATTTCTATACAATTCATAAGCTCCAATATATGCCGTAAAGTAATTCGTTTAAATGTTTATTAGTGAAATTTTTTAAATTAGATTCATTATGACTTTTTCTTGCAAATAATGCCCACCTCTGAGACTAATCCAGCTCAAGAAGTAGCATATTGTGGTACATGCCACATGCGATTATTAAAAATGTTACCGATAAAAAAAACAATAAATCCAGATGCTTTCTTGTACGAATGCAACATCTTCTCTAAAGACCTCCTCTACAACATCTTCAGGTGATCACTCTTTAAGGGAGCTTTCTGAGTACTCAAACTGGACGATAGTATAAGGAGCCAACGAGAGTTAAGGCAGCTCTAGCTCTTGTCTTTCGCAGCCCCTGCCTCGTACAAATGGCAGTTTTGGAGGTATTTTGGATCATAAGGCAGTTAATGTTTCTCTTTCTGCGCCTAAACCAAACATTCTATGCACCTAATTTCCTCATTTTAACAGTAAAGATGATGCTCGCATGATTGGTATACATTGAGGGACTATTTTGACTGCTAGCTATTGTAACTGTCTGCTAATAATGATCTTGATGATTTTGTTTTTCGAAGATATTATTCACAGGTGTGTTCAGCACTTACTCCCGTTAAAACCAAGGAAGAAAGGGTTAGCTAACTAAGCCATGGGCTACAAGAAACATTTTACATTTAATTGTCACGTCTATGTAAACACTATATGCATTTAAAGCACAGTGGTGATCTTGTTAAATCAGCGCTCTTTTTCAATCAAGTGCGGGAGATATTTAGAACTAAATCCAAACAAGCAAAAGACTTGTAGCAGTATTTAAGGCCCGCCCCCGTTGCCCGCCTCCTCATTTTGTAGCAAAATAAAATTTGGAAAAATAGTTCTATCAAGCGCAGTGTGCACACATGCATGCATTTGTTCCCAGTGCTGGTAAATTTCTGCAAGCTGCTACCAGACAAAAGTAGTTGTCATGCTGAAAATGACACTATAATCACCTTATTCCACACTTCGCACCAATTAAGCTGCCGCCAGGTCGTCAACTTCAATGCAGTGATGCTGATTAAGCCTAGCCGGCAGCTATGGTGGACAGCATGCCATTGCAAGAAGTTTGACCTTAGAATAGAGAGCTTTAGCGTCGCCACTATTCCGGAAAACAGAGGTGGTTTGGGCCATATGGTCGGGACTTAAAGGGCCCCTGTAACGGTTCGGACAAATTTTGTAGACGCGTAGGGTACAGCTTAAGTAGAACATTCGCACCACAATTTAAGTGAAGCGTTACGTATTAATGGAGCTACAAGCGATTAGAAGCTACCCTCCTCCCTAGCCATGCTTTTCCTCCTCAACTCGTTCGCCGAGCGAGTGGGGCTAAGCTCCGCCTTCACTGGTTCAGCGTCACGATGCGACGTCACATCGTCCACTTCCGGTTGTTTTGGAGCCCGCCCGCGCGAGACCGCTCCGCTAGCCGCTTGGCCATCGACCCCAAGCGAGAGCTATCGAAGCAGCGTGCGTTGCGAGCATTCTGTCGTATTCCGGTAACCACAGGCAAGCTGGTCATTTCGGCAAATGACTAGGCATAAACTCAAGCTGATGAAGGAACTTTAGCGTAGACGTACGTGAGCGGCCTGATCGGTCAGCACGGTCCATACACTTGTTGGTGCAGCGTTTAACCAGCCAAACAAAGCGCTAATATTGCTCTAACCAAGCGTAAAACATTTTAAACATTTATAAAAACAACGTGTTCATGATTACACTCCTGCGAAAAATACACATCAGCAGCAAAGAAGAATACACTTCGTTGCTGCTACTGTGTATGGTTGAGCTCTGTGCCACCAGGTGGCTGCACCGTGCAGACCATTCGCATTTGCCCTTCTGCTCATCTCATGGCTCATCCCGTTACGGCAAAGTCAAGCGGCCAGACTCTGTCCCCTTGCGCTTGCGTTTTCCCTAATACTGGACTCGGGAAACGCTATTGCGTTAGTAATCTTCCGGTGTAAAGTGACGGCCACAAACGCGCAAATCCTGGCGCGGATCGGATAGCGGCAGTCCGATGCGTAGCAGCCAGTTCGCTCGCACGCTGCCTTGCAGTGGGACACGATGTCGCAGCTTGACATATTGCCAGTCGCTACGTTTGCAGTCCACAAGGCAACAAAGTCGAATCACAGTGCTCGCGAAAAGACTGAGACCGACTCTGACCGCGGAGCTCTCTTCAAAATGGAGTACGTTGTAACACAAGCAGACGACACTTGCTGTGTGCCGGAAGTGCTTAAGTGTACTGAAAAATTATTCTTGTGCATTCTCTTTATGTTACTTTCTTTTCATAAAAACAAATTAACTAACATTCCAACTATTACGAAGATCATTTGTTTACTATAAAGTTGGAAAAATTATCGATCACGCGCCCTTGTCAGCCAATCGGATAGCTCGCCCCACTGACGTCGTATGGGCGATTTCGGTCATATGGGTAGGGGCGGCTTAAAATTCCGCCGAGCAGTGCGCTGCGATCGGCAGCGATGTGCATATTTAAAACCTTATAATAAATTATACGCTTTACGCGGAGCACTTAGATGTGTCAATTAATGATCAGAAGGACCTACTCTAACGACTCAATAAGTTTGTAGAAAATCGTCAAAAGCGTTTCAGGGTCCCTTTAAACGTGAGCGGCCAGAGCGGTGCAGCTGTTTGCAGGTGGCGTAGAGCTAAAATTGCAGCAAACTACTACATTCTGCTTCGCTGCTGGTGCAAATTTTCGGCAACGGCGTAATGGTGAACACGATTACGCCGCTTTTGAAAATTTACGCGAACAGCTAAGCAGAACGTAGTATTTGGCTGTGTTTATGTGGTTGAGCTTTGCTCCACCAGCTGGCGCCACTAATCTGGCCGTTCACGTTTACGCCCCCGCTCGTCCAGCAAACCGCCCGCATTTGCCGGAATACGGGACCTTTAGCTTGTCCGCTATTCCGGCAAACGGAAGTGGTTTGGGCCACCGTTTTTATAGATCCTTTTCAGTTCAGCATCTCCTCGCCGCGCCTGCAGCGAGTATGCGGCCCGCCTCTGCACCCGCCCCCGCGGCGCTGCTGCCGAAGCTTGCGCCAAGGAAGCGCATCGTCTGCTATTGGCAGCGAGGAGTTACGGAGTCGCCATCTATCGGAAGCGCCTCGCTGGCGTAGTATGAGGGATCACGTGGCGCGCTCCTCATAGGTTTTACTGTCAGCGCTCACTGAAAACACCACGCATGAGCTCTTCCGGACATTTCTGTACGTACTTTCGAAACGAGAGATTTTTTACTGTCTAAATAATAATCTTGGGCAAACTAAAAGCGCAGAATCGTTTACAGACGCTATCTCTTTACCGAATACGTACAGTGAACGCCATTGCGCGCGGTCGCCGCGATAGAGTCTCCCGAACCTCCTCCTTGCGTGAAAGGCAGGTAAACGCTGAGAGCAAACTATGTGAAATACGTTCTTATAGTGTTTGTATAACTAAATGGAGCGTAATAGAATGAAGCCTCAATGCAGCGGTCGCACAGATTCGCAGCGACCGACTGCGCGTCTGCATGCTTGTCCGCGCAGTTTCGCTTTCGCCGCGTGCGCGTTTTCGCACCGTGTCATGAGCTTTAGGGTGCAGAATATGAGCATTTGACAGTATGCAAGCAATTATTGTTGCGTGGGCGCTATCAGAGCTGTTCAAAAATAATTTCATTGTAGAGACTGACGCCTACGGGGACTGTGATGTGCCGTCGCGACGATTCAATCCTTTCTTTTTCACCTAAATTCTTGGTCTTTTCAATATTATTTCTCGAGTTGCGTCGCACTGTATGTTTATCGGTGTTCTCAGCGTGCGATTTCGCGCTCCTGCTTTGTTGTAATCCAGTGCATTAGTTCGTAACACAAACATGACTATATGTCATGCTTTTTTTTAATGTGCTTCTTACCGCTCCCTTTCCACTAGAGTGAACTTGCCAGTATCTATAGTATCGACAAGTTCATAGACCAAACCGTCATGACATTAGTCGGGCAGTGGACTAGAGCGAGCGTCTCAATGCACGTTTTCCGGACATCGCAGACCCGGCGCCGTAGCAGAAATCTTCCTCGCGTCTGTGCTTGCTGCATACCCGAGTTGTAGCCGACGAAGCTGTTTGTCGGTTTTATGTTTCGCGAGCCAAGCTTCACGCAGCTTCTTGTCCTGCGGATACGTGTGAATAAGGCTGACACCGGACTCCGTTGCGTACGTCCGGCACTGCGGCACCGAGCAGTAGTCTACCATGTTGCGCGCCTTCAAAGGCACCCACTACCTACTGTAGTACTTTAAGCGGGAAAATCTCGCCACTAAATGGGGACCGCAGCGTACGAGGGAATTTAAACTCTCGTTTTCAGCTCGCTTCGGCGCTTCCAAAGCAGCCGACGCGGCCGCTATGTCCACGTGATCCCTAATAGGACGTCACACCGACGGTGGCGCCAGCTTTTCCAGTGGTGGAGCTCGAGGCCAATAGGCGCCTAGCGCTCCGTTGTGCTTTCGCACGGCGCTTAACTTCACGCTTCACGGCGTCATTATCTGCGCTGTACAAGCTTTAGGAGTTAGCGCACGTATGCGTACAAACGATCAGTGATTTAGAAAAAGTTGGGCATTGGCGATTACATTTCGTTTTCGGCAGAATCGTCGCTTTCGTGCGTGTGCATTTCGTGCTTTTGGTTTTTAATCCGTTTAAACGCTTTAAACCTGCTTTAGAAAACTACGTTGTCGAATATATGGCGTATGAATCAGTTTATTTATCAAAATATCTATAAACAATGTTATAAATCGTGTGAATCTAATTGACCGTCTGTGTATCTCGGCGCTGGCGTTCCATACCTTCCGCATTTCCATGGCGAAATGAGGAGTTTACTTCGCCCTCTCGCTTGAAAGGTGATGCTATCTCTCCGTATCAATCACAATGATCGCGAATAATTTTTATTCGTGTTTTCCGAACACGAAATCGCGCAAGTCAGGATTTACAAAAATTGAAACAACAAAGCTTGAACATTTCCCCCGATTTGATTAAGGACGGTATACACCCACCAGGGTCGTCTAGAGAAGTTCCATAAAGCGGCTCCTTAGTTTTCAAAGCACATATAGAGGGCTACCTGATAAATGGATATCATGCTGACATTCCGAGGGTGAGTCAGGCTTGTGTCCTGTAAGACCGACATGGCTGTTTGTCTGCTGAATGCAGTAAATCAGTGTTGCTGCACCACAACAGACCCCTTGTCCGGGAACGACCGTTGGCCCGAACCAAACCTCCCCGCCCAGTCTACCCGGGTAGAGGGCGAGAGCCGGGGTCAATGTTTCGCATGATGCTGGGTTGATGAGTACATGAAAGCTCATGGACACGGCACCTTCCGGTGTCAAGTCCTCTTCCCATCTGACAATGGCTCGTGAATGCGTCCTGGTAGAATTGTGCCTTAGTGCTCGTATCGCCTCTTGTTTAACTAAACTTTTTTACAGCTATCTGTTATAGACTCTTTCGTTGTTTACGAACATAAGCCACCTATAGGCCCTGGAAGATTTCCGTATTGTGACCACCCACAGTAGGCCGCTAAATGCAGCATGAACGAAAGGCATTGGCGGCGATATCGAGCAGCGCGAGTCTAAGCGCGCAGATTTTCAAGACTTTTCCTCTGCATGCATAACGACAATTTTACAAGTCAAGGTTGCAGTAAGTTATGCAGAAATATTTAAGTATTATCCTTGAGGTGTAATGCGCAAGTCTGTCTGTCCGTTTGTACAGACAGACAGACAGACAGACAGACAGACAGACAGACAGACAGACAGACAGACAGACAGACAGACAGACAGACAGACAGACAGACAGACAGACAGACAGACAGACAGACAGACAGACAGACAGACAGACGGACGGACGGACGGATGGACAGACAGACGTTTCATCTCAAAACATAAAATTCAGTTTCTGCACAGTAGAACAACTTGAACACGCGCTTTGTGTTCTGACGCAGTACATTGGTAAGGCCCGTGAACGGAAGTTTCTTGGGGCCGCGGGAGTGAAGCGTGGTGCTCCAAAGCGCTTACCATATTACGTACGTTGCTAAGCACGTGGTCGCCATGGCCGCATTTGTGTGGGTGTGCTATCCGAAAACTCTATCGTGTGCAGTGTCCATTGACATTAGAAAAAAATGAAGTCATCAATATGAATTGTACGCCTTAAAAACTCGCCAGCGACAATTCGTAAGGTGCAGTGTGCGCCGTAAAGTAATTAATGAAGTTAATTAGCGAACTTTTAATAATCAATTTATAGATGGCATAGTTGTAGCTGCTGCCCTTTTTGTTCAAAAAGGGTGATAAAAATGATGTTAGAAGCTGTCGACCCATACCTATACTGCCAGTTTCGAAAGGGTTAGAAAAAGCACCGTCACCTGTACCAATTCCTTGAAAAACATAATGCGATTTCACATACTCAGTTGGTTTCAGAAAACACCGATCTACAGAAATGATATTAATGGAGCAAAAAGAGTTCATTCTATTCCAGTTTCAAAATAAACATTTCGTGATATGTATGTATGTAGACCTTGCCAAACCGTTTGATAATATTCAGCATTATGCGTTGTTTCAGAAATTACAATGCTATGAAATTTTTGGTCATCCGGCCGCTAGACTTAATAAAAATTTATCGAAAACATCGCAAACAAGTAGTCGAGATCGACAGGAACTGCTCGGAGATGAAGACCATTTCTAAGGGCGTACCGCAGGGAACCATCCTTGGACCTCTTCTTTTTATAGCCAACATAAATGACCTAATTCGCATTTATCCCGACGCTACATAACATGCCGACGATGTTAACATATCTGTTTCGGCTGAATACAGTATAACAATTTAGGAAAGAATGAACCATATTCTCGCGAAATTAAATACACTGGTCATGTTTTAATAATTTAAGCATAAACACAAGTAAAACAAAGGCGGTATTATATATAAAAAATAATTAAGCCAATAAACGATAATTTGCAACTTACGTATGGTGATACTGAAATTGGGTTGATAAATCATAAAAATTCTGAGAATTACGTTTTCAAGCAATATGCTTTGGAACGAACATATCGACAGTGTGCTGAACCAGTTATCGCGTGTTGTGGGTGTGACATATCGCTGTGAAATAGTGTTTCCATTTAAAGTAAAGCTTTTACTTTATAAATCACGTTTTTAATTCACTCCTCATCAATTATTTTTTGGTATGGCGCTCCACAACTTCTACGAACTCGCAAAAACTATACCCGATGCAAAAGAAATATATCAGAATACTTTTTAACTTACCATCATATTCCCACACGGGTGAAATGTTTCAGCAGGCTGGAATTTTATCTGTCCATAACGTCTACATTTATAAGTTAACTGTAGCGATTAGGCGCGAAGTGAAAGAAAATCGTCATTTTCTACATCACCTTTTGCATCTACAACAAAACATGACATCGCTTCACACACGATATAAAGAAATCTGGAAAGTGATAACCCCGGAAACAATTTATTCCGAAGTTATCCTACATAATGCCTACACTACTTAATAAATATGTGAAAGCTGGTATAGATTTTCTGCAGTGTACACCGATCCAATTGCGAAAACTGCATTAGCTATGTTTTAAATTGCATTGCTTCTCTGGTCACCCTTTACTTGTTCTTGTGCTTTGTCTGTTTATAAAACTAAGATCTCTGTATTTTTTTATTTTTTTCTGTATGTTGCATGTTAATGTAATTGCCACTGCCGACTGTTTTGTACAAAGGTAGCTGTGGGCCTTTCTCAAGAGAGACAGAAGAAAGGGGAAAGGCAGGGAGGTTAACCAGATGGGTAGATCCGGTTTGCTACCCTACGCTGGGGAGAGAGGGGAGGGGGAGGTAAAGTGAAAGCAAAGTAGAGATAAAGAAAGGAGCATAGACATACAATCTGAGTCAAATACTGTCACCGCAGTCAAATACTGTCGCCGCATACTGTCACCACACAGCACAGTAGCACTTGCAGCACTATAAACATCTGTTCAGGCTACAGCCGCTTGTCCAATTCTGTTGCCTTTAAAAAGTGCAACAGTGCCCTCGTCACCCTCTGCTACGATGGCTTGTGATGTCGGCATTCTAAAATAAGTTCATCTGTTAAAGGATCGCGCTATCGCGATTTCGAGCGATCGTCTCTGTAAATTGTAGCGAGGACAGTCACAGAGAATGTGTTGAAGAGTCTCCTCACTACCACAGTCATCATAGGAGACGTCGTCGGCCCATTCGATTCTGAATGCAAAGGACTTAGTGAAGGCCACCCTTAGCCATATTCGACAAAGCAGGGTAGCTTCGCGACGGCAGAGTCTAGCTGGAATGCAAAGGCGTGGAGAGGAGTCTAGGTTGTGCAGTCGGTTGTTTGAAAACTTTCTGCGTTCCACAAGGAGAACGTGATATCACGGGTGAGCATTCGAAGTTTTCTAGCGGCATCTGTCCTTGATGAAGGCATCGGCTCCTCTTCGTCGCCTTGAAGAGCCAACCGAGCAGCGTTATTGGCGTACGAGTTCGTTCCCTATGACACCGCAGTGACTTGGAAGCCACTGAAATGCCACGTGGTGTCATTTCCCAGTCAAGGTATGGATTAGTTCTCTAATCTCGAATACTAGTTGTTCGTGTGGTCCGGGCCGCAGGGCTGATAGCAAAGACTGCAGCGCTGCCTTCGAATCACTGAATATTGACCATCTTCGAGGTTGTTTTTAGCTGACGAGACGAAGTGCAGCGCGAAGAGCTGCAAGTTCCGCAGCCGTCGGTGTCGTTGAGTAACACGTCTTGAAACTGATGTTGTGGCTTTCGCTGGGAAAACCACGGCTCCAGAGGAACACTGGGGAGTTGCCGATCCATCAGTATAAATGTGCACGTGGTCGGCGTACCTCTCGTGCAAAATGAGCAGAGTTGATGACACCTCAGATTTTTTCCTGATTTCTGGTACGGTGAGATGCACTGCAGGTCGACCCCGCAGCTAAGCCATTCATTCCTCCATGATGTTTGGACTTTGTCAAACTGCCTCTACGGAGAGCAGCTTTTACCTACAGCTTCCTTCATCAGTGTGATGATGAAAAATAACGTTATCATCATTATTTTTCTCGAAAGCAACTCGTTTTTCAGTTCTTGTCAGCACGGTTTTCGAAAGAATTTTTCTTGCGCGACTCAACTTTTGTCTTTCACTAATATCTTAGCATCGTCTTTAGATAGTGATCTGCTAACCGACTGTATATCTCTAGACGTTGCTAAGGCTTTCGATAAGGTGTCACATCAATTACTCCTTCTCAAAATTAGTTCCCCGAATATTGACCCTAATCTCAAATGGATTGAATGTTTCTTGACTAACCGCTCTCAGTTTGTATAAGCTAGCGACTCGTTATCATCACCATGTGCCGTAACATCTGGTGTTCCCCAAGGTTCTATTTTGGGTCTTTTACTCTTCCTAATTTATATTAAATCTTCCAATTGGACTTAACTCTCCCCTTGAGCTTTTCGCTGATGACTGTGTTCTTTTTTGTGCAATAAATGACCCTAACGATAGTTGCGCCCTTCAGTGTGATCTTGACAACGTATTTAATTGGTGCGAACGATGGTGTATGGTTCTGAACCCGTCTAAATGTAAAGATATATATGTCCACCTCACGCCAATATAATACGTCCAAAACGTTCGATTACAAGATTACCAGAGTTTCACTAGAGAGTGTACTGTCTTATAAATATCTTGGCGTTGACATTACTAATAAGCTATTCTTGTGCATGCACATAGAATGTATCAGCAACAATGCGAACCGCGCCCTTGGCTACATGCGGAGAAACTTCTCTAAGGCTCCATCCCATTCTAAGTTACTTTTGTATCAAACACTAATACGGCGTAAGCTAGAATATGCATCATCCATATGGGACCCCGTACAACTCACTTCAATCGAGGCTATAAAATCTGATCAGAATCGCTCAGCTCACTTCATCCTTTCGAATTTTTCCGAACAGCTAGTGTTTCTTTAATGAAATCAATACTTGGTCTAACTAATCTTGCGGTTCGTAGAAAAATTGCACGCCTTAGTCTTTTCCATAGCATTTTCTTTCATAACCAGACACTTAAACAGGATATTTTTCTTCAATCACATCATATATATCATCACGTGTTGATCATCCGCATAAAGCTGCCATCCTTAGCTGCAAAACAAATGCGCTTTTTAATTCTTTCTTACCAAAGACTAGTGCAGAGTGGAAACACCTTCCGCCTCTTATTGCGTGCATTGAAGACACGCCATCCTTCAAGACAGCCATCACCAAGCATATCATTGAACTGACATCTGCATTATGGTTTTTGCTTTTTGCTGTAGTTTTTTTGTTGTTGTTCATTTTGCTTTTCCACCCCCCCCCCCCTCTGTAACGCTGCTGATGGCCCTGAGGGTATTGTAATAAATAAATAAATAAATAAATAAATAAATAAATAAATAAATAAATAAATAATGCAATTCCATTTCTCGCGCATGTCCGCCTCTTCCAGCTCAAGGACTACAAGGTATTTTTTTAAATTCTGTATGGTAATAGAAAAATACCAGAATCTGCAGTAATGGTTTCACTATGCCACATGGTGGTGTTCTAAACTTCGTGTTACAGCTCTACAGATTAAAAAAAAGAACAGTGGTCCTGATGGCCATTTGCGATGCTTTCCTTCTTCGTTATTGTACCATTGGATAAGTCTTCATGTCGTAGTTATATTTAACAAGTCATTATGAACTACACATAGGGATGTGGGGGAACTTGAGGATCGCTGCTGTCCTTTTGAAGACGAAGATACTACAGCTCGTCTAGGCGCTGCCACGTGGAAGTGACGTCTTGGACGGTGGCCGGATTTAGCACGAGTAGGGCGTGAACGTGATGGAACCAATACATTTCTAAGGTGTGTCGAACGCGTTCCGCTTCCGTCGTGCTAGGGTTTGCACGCTGACACAGAGCCGCGACATTCTCTATGCGTGAGGTGCAAGACTCGTGAAGGAAGTTGGAGGCGCGTGTCCGGCTTCTCTTTGGTGACTTCTGCACGGCCAAATGAGGAAGCGAAGGTATGCCGCAGGCTCGATTGGAAACGTCGTTCAATCCGCTATGTCGGTTTCGTGGTTGAAGTACCACGTCTTCGCAACACCGCGACCAGATAAAATGCGGCCTGCGTCAATTTTTTGGGGGGCGTCGGTCCACCGATACGGCACGAAATTGCGCGCTCGTGGTTGTCGAGCCATTCGTCAACGACGTCACTGCGGAGTCCCGCAAAGACAGAGGGATCGCGTGGAGGGCTTATCACAGTCCAAGTACACCGCAGACGGAGCAGCCGGTGTAGGAGAGTTAGAGGCGCCGGAAGAGCCGGGGTTTGGAGTGTCCGTCGTTGTAGGGGCAGCCAGGTGCAGCAGCGACTGGAACATAGTTCCAGGCAGGACGTGAATACGAGAGGACGTCGGAATATTGACGTGCTTCCATCACTTATAAGACCGAGACCGCCAACGCTGTAAAACAATCTACACCCTAAAAAGTGGAAAGGGTGTAAATGTGTCTATAACTCACACCCTGAGGGTGTTACCCAGGTAGCACACAAAGTCTTGAAAACGTCGTATTAAGGGATTCAACGTCTGAAACGGATTTTTGACCAAAATCGACGCATCAAAGACGTTCCAAACAAGATAGCTTAAAAACGAGGGGTGAATACGTTTTGATAACGTTGGAAGCCAGACAGCTTAAAAACGAGGGGTGAATACGTTTTGCAAACGACTCAAAACGCCACCGCCACGCCACGGCGCGTCAGCCTCTTTAGCGGCTTCTACAATATTCAACAACCCATCAACGCGATCCAACCTTGCGCAAGGTGGCGATACCGTCGTCAAATCATGTGACCAAGGTGGCCACGTGATTCGTGATGCCAGGCAGCCGGGCGAGCCGGGGCATAGTCGCGTCGTCAGGGCGTCGTCGCGTCACCGCACTCGCATTGCGCTGTGGTGTGTTTGCGGCTGTTCTGAACGTGCTGCCGCTGCCCTTTGCTATGTAAGTGTTGCAGTGTTTTGCTGTCAAGAAAACGATATTCTGTGATCAGTTTGGGTTGTGCGATATGTTTGTGTGGTTTTAATTTGGAAATCAGTAGTGTTTTCAATTGTTATGTGATCAAGGCGGCCACGTTATTCGTGAAGCCGGGCATAGTTACGTTATCGCACTCGCATGGCACTATGGTCTGTTTGCGACTGTTCTGAATGTGCTGCCGCTGCCCTTTGTCATGTAAGTGTTGCAGTGCTTTGCTGTCAAGAAAACGACATTCTGTGATTAGTTTGGGTTGTGCGATCTGTTTGAGCATAATAATAACGTTATCGCACTTGCATTGCGCTGTGGTATGATAGCGGCTGTTCTGAATGTGCTGCCGCTGCCCTTTGTCATGTAAGTGTTGCAGGGTTTTGCCGTCAAGAAAACGACGTTCTGTGATTAGTTTGGGTTGTGCGATCTGTTTGTGTAGTTTAATTTGGAAATCAGTAGTGTTTTCAATTGGAGGGCGCGGAGTGGAGGGCACTAATCAGCTCTTCAAGTTCATTGTCATGTTATGTGAGGCGCCTTTTCACTGACGCTGTAATTAAGGCGTTAAGGGCAGTATAAGGACGAAAGTTAGAGGGACGAAATCGTGCCTGTGTGTCCCTAGCGTCGGGGTCGGCCGCTATGCGTGATCCTAACAAGAAAGCATTTTGCAGAATGCGAAGAAAGGCGGCAAAATTTCTGTCTGTGCGCACCTTGCCGATCTCCGCAATAGAGCCATCATCGTGGTATTTTAGTCTCCCGTTTAGCAAGAGTGTTGCAGACAAGGGAACTGGTTCAAACAGGCTTTTTTTTAATGATTCACTACTAGTGCGGTCTCCCAAAAGGTGAGGTCAAGTGCTCGCCCTATTTTCTTCCCTCGCGCTACAGCGCACTCACAGAATTTTGCGTGCACCATACCGTGCTTTTATCGTTTGCGCTTCAGGTTCTCGATTGCGTTTTCGCCCCCTTTACCCACGTGATGGGTATTTCATGGTATTACCGGGTACCACATGTGTCCATATATTCTGTCCAATATATGAAACTGCCAAATTCGATTTTATTTGACGCCTCAAATGGTAGTAATGTATTGAGTCCCTTGTAGCTTTGTGCTTGTTATCAATTTTACTATTTGGCGAATGGATACAGCATGTACGCTGCATAACTCGCTTGTGCATACTGCATACGTGAGTCGAGTATGCCCTTGGTATAAAATAACTTGTATGCTTTAGGTAGTACGATTGTTTGCAGTTTGGGACATGTGTCGGAATGTACGCTGTGCGCCCTTCGCGCTTTACGGCGGCCTGCCGAGTTCGTGCGGGTGCCATGTGTGCGCATGGAGTTCGCGAAGCGCTCTCGCAGTTTTTTTTTAATATATATATACATGTGTTCTGTTCGCGCGCTTCGCACAACAGGGCATGTCGCAGTTCTTTGTCCTTGTGCAACACATTTTCCTAGCGTACGTCTGTGCATTATTTGATACCGGTTTCACACGGGGCTCTTTTAGCCGCTATCCAGTCCGTTACAAATCGAATTTCTCGGTCGTGATGGCTCCTCTGCGCAAGCTACGAGAGTGAGCCAGTAGCATTGATAATTTCGATCCGGATCGGGCTTGATCGCGATCGAGAGTGGTCGTGTGACACCGGCTTTACACATGGCTCCCACATAGGGAACACTTTAAGTTCAATGCTACTGAGTGAAGAGCAAGTGCATATATATGCCAGTGGTGGCATGTGGGCAAGTCTCTCTGGTGAAGCCAATACTTGTGCATTCAAAACATTTCAATTACCAGCGTAGTGCATCAATGTGTCTACTTCGACAAAATGGAGCACCAGTGCAGATATCTGAGCATACCTGTCCAGGGCAGCAAGTGTGTCTAGATTGAAACCACTACCAGCATGTGCGGCAGTTCTATTTCCAGCAGCGGGACTGCACAATAATCAATAGGGTGCTCTCAAGCTGTTTATCTATGAAGCTCTGCCTGGACTGTGTGCCAAATATTTTTGGACGTGAAAGTGGGGGTGAAGTGGTAAACATCAGTGGAACTGTGCCTGGACTTTGTGGCAAATGTTTTTGGATGTGAAAGTGTGAGTGAACTGGCAAAGAATTTGCTCTGGGCTACATGTGTTAAACGTTTTTCTCATTCAGAGTGCTTTTTTTACTTTAGGAGACTGGAGATGTGCGCAAAGTGTGACATGTCAGTGTGCTAATTAATGTATTTGCTGGTTTGCAAATTATTCGTTGCAACTTTATTTTTGCCAGAGAGGTACAACTTTGCCTCTTGTAAAGGGCTTTTTAGATAAAACACTTACTATTTATTATGACCATTGCTTCCTTTGTTACACAAATGCAGCTTCCAGTGCATTCCATTTTATTTCCATGTTTATGCAAGTTTCTAATATGAGGCTTGCATATTCATTTCTCACGTTCTGGAGTGGCAAGGTGCAGCATTACTGTCTCATCGTTCGCTGTACTACAGTAGTGTTCACTTGTTACACTGAATCCCCCGTTTAAGTATTCTGTACTAATTTCACTTTATTGCTTTTTTGTTGTATGGTTATTTTTCTCGCCATTACCTTCTTTGATATATCCTAAAGGCAATATTTCCAATTTTGCATTGTTCCATTTCCTTTTTATTTCTGTCACAGGATTGTTTTATGATGGTATGCGGTGGTATTTCTTTTTGTGCTCTTTTCAAGCTTCTAGATGACTAGTAACATTGCTTGGAGGCAGTTACCATCCAATTCATACTCTTGCATTTTTCAGTCTACTTCTTCCATTCGCTCCGATGTCACTTCTGCGTAACTCTAGTCCATCTAATAGCACGCGCGCTTTACTATGATAAATTAGACACTTTAGTACACTCCAGGTTTTTCTGTTCATTTTTGTATGTGTACTTGGAATTTTGTTTATGTGCTAGTGAATGTTCACTTTCGAGTTCATTACGAATCCTTTCTGCGACTTTTGTCATTGTTGATGTACTTTTATTTCTATTTGCATTTCTCACACAGTTTGTTCGAACCTTGCATAAGCATTACATTTTAATAAAGTGTTCTTGCTTTGTCACAATGTTCTCATTTCATGCACTCTTGGCATGGAGGGCTTGGTCTGGCCACCTGCCAAGACGTGGCCATTTGTTCTTTGCAGGAGGTCGTTCCCATTGTGGTTGTAAGCATCGTAGCTTACTAAAGGCGGTATTAAGGATTTATTATTCCTAACAGGCTCATTTTCGTGCGACTTGGCAGACGATGAGCCGGCCATGCGGGGAACAGTGCTTGGCACTGCGCCATGGTTCTTACAGTCAACACCGACGCTTCTACTCATCTGGGGCGCGATTGGAGATCGTTGTTCGAAACGCCCGATCAGTTTCACCTCACGTGATCGGCCTAGGCCGTGCCAACGGGTGCGGCTGACGACGTCTGCGTGGCATAGGCCAGTCGCGGGAGGCGAAACTAAACGCGTGTTTTGAACAACGATGTCTGATCGCGCCCGTCACCCGCGAAAATTAGCTTCAGATGATCGTAAACCTTTCAAGACCGCTTCTAGACCAGCTTTTTGATAACGTCCTAAAAACGTTTAGAAATTGGTTACGAATAGTTTTGGCAAAGGGATTACTTGTGTCTTTCCCAATCCTATTTCTAGACCAGCTTTTCGAATACGTCTTGCAGACCTGTTCTAGATCGTCTCAAGAAAGTAATTAAGCCGGACATTAGCAGAAATACCCGACGTTTTCCCGCCGAAGCTCTCTCATTCGTGTCTTCTTTAACCCGTTTTTATCGTCTTGGATAAACGCTACGAAAACGTTACGTATCTCTTTTGTGCTACCTGGGTATCTATAAAACGGACACCCTAAGGGTGGGAATTATAGACACATTTACACCCTTTTTTACTTTTTAGGGTGTAAATTATTTTGCAGTGCAAACTGCCAAAAGCTTTTTTTAAAGCAAAGCTTCCTTTGCCTTTTTCCTCGACTTTTCCACTGCTGCTCTATTGCACGCCGCGTCCAGGGGTGGTTGAGAAATCGCACAATGTACAGTACATGATAGTGGTTACATGATAGAGGTTAGCCCTGAAGGGTACGTGAGATTAGTTCGACATAATTAAGTAATTTTAATTCTTAATTGATGACATGCAAATGTATCCACCATCCATTTAATTGCGTAGAATTAATCAAGTAATGAAGCGAACGCCGCCTCTATAAAATAACAGCATAATTAACTAGCGGCGAATTATGCTTAATTAACACAGCCAAAGCTTGACCTCGATGCATCGCTCTCTCCTAAACGAATCGGGTGAGGCTTATCCACGCTACGCGGGGAAGCGGCGAGCCAGAGCTGCATGCTGCAATATATATATATATATATATAATACGCTGGGAGTACCTAACAGCGGACATGTGTTTGCACTTCCACGTTTATACAGTGCGCTAGCGTACCGAGCACGGTTTGCTATGCAGACGCTGGGCTGCAGGGGCCAGATCATCCGTCTAGCGTTTGGAGGGAGTCCAGCAGGCGCTTTCCCTTTAAGCCCTGTCTGGTTATTCTGGCTGCCAGTAGATGCCGTCACAAGCGGGCGTGTTCCCTTTTTGCTGCCACTTGCTGCGTGCTCTAAGCAGCCTCCGCACTGAGTTACCGTGGTAGCATATCGAGTAACTCTATACCTCCGCAGAGCACGGGCCACGCGCTCGCGCGTTCCCTTCCGTAAAGGATCGCCGCGTACATATGAAAACGAACAACTACTTTAATAGTGCTTACAACATACTAGATAGATTAGATTAGATAACCGTTGGACCATTAGGGTGGCAGAATGGGTACCAAGAGAAGGGAAGCGCAGTAGAGGACGGCAGAAGACAAGCTGGTGCGACGAAATTAGGAAATTTGCGAGTGCTTGTTGGAATCGGTTGACGCAGGACAGGGGTAAGTGGAGATCGCAGGGAGAGGCCTTCGTCCTGCAGTGGACATAAATAGACTGATGATTATGATGATTATGATGATGATGATGGTGGTGGTGGTGGTGGTGGCGGTGATGATGATGATGATGACATATATGACGCAAGTTTGATTTGGCCATGCACAGGAGAAATTTTAAAGAACTCCTTTCTTTTTGGCATTAGAGAGCGGTGCATATCCAGGGCCACATAAGAAGTGACCCAAGTTAGACTGACGGTTGGTTTCGAACAAGGTTTCAACCTGTTGCGAACCCACAACACCACCACCTCACACTTATCAAAGCGAGACACCTTTCTCCCTACGCGGGCTGCACTTCCCCGTGGATTTCGACGGGCGTTCGTCCCTTGCTCCATAGAAAACGAATCCCACTTCATTTCTCGTACGCCGTGGACGTGTGAAACGTACGCCGTGGACGCTGCCATTAGTGGTTGAACGAAATGCCTGAATGTTTCTCCATCGCCGCTGCTGCGGCGATGGAGAAACATTCAGGCACCTCGTTCAACCACTGATAGCAGCGCCGCGACGCGGAGCTACCGGTAGATAAGGTCAGGTCGGTCCAAGAAAGGTCCACCGCTGGGAATGGATATGTTGACTTCGCACTCACAGCCGTAATTTGGCTAAAAATAATACGGGCAAATACTTTCCGATTCATACTCGTACTTGCTGCCGGTCACCTTATATTGGTCGATCTCAATTCAGCATTTCAGCAGTGAAACAGCGAAAATAGTTATTCTGCGCGCAAACCTCCGGCTTGCTCGGCGAGCCATATCACATCTCTTTATTGCGAAGGCGAAGAGACTTTCAAACGAGCCGGATGTTAAAGGAGGCTATAGTCGGATACAACTTAAGTCTGCAGTGAAGCCCCGCCTACGCCCTCATAAGTGCTAGCCATTGTTCCTTCGCGAGGCTGCAAATAGTTCGTACTTCAAACTTCTCCTGTTACCCAAATAAGGTGGTAACCACAAAAATAAAATTATTAGCGCATAATCTTATACGTTTCCACTCGTGTATTATAGTGAAATGGTGAAAGCATAATTCTTTGTTGAACTGGAATAAAACGCTTGCTCCGCTGCAACTATTTATTGTCAAGTTTCACTTCAGTTGACAGTGAAGTTTCATGAGTAAAACGGGCACAGCAATGAAATGAACTGTACCGCGGACTTTTGAAGAGTGAAATGCTCAGACTCCATCCACTTTGTCCATGTCTGTTGCACACATCATCGCTTCTGTCGATGAAAAGACTCTCCAAGAACAGCAGAAGCTCCGGAGGAATCAAGTACGACGCCATTTTGAATATGTCGCATGACGACGTTTGTGTTTGCGTCTGTGAGAGGCTGGCAGACTAACACAACCCCGCGCGGTTTGTGTGCCTTGGTTGCCAACTGCTGTTTTCTTTTTAAGTTGTACCCTACCATAGTGCTTGCGCGTAGCAGGCCTCTCCGAGAGGTGTATAGTGCTAGCACTTGGGCGTGACGTGGCTCCACTGCTGAGGGGAAGATACGTAACTGTCTTTGACCTTCATATATATAACTCCGCGCAGCAACGACTAATGTTGCGGTATATCACATATAGCTTCCCACAATATATATAGGGAGTAACGTGTATAGTCCTGTCAGAAGCTGATAAAACGAGGCTAAGAACTGTCAAGTCGCGTGGTCAGTGTCGCTTGGGGTCAAATAAAATGAGAGTTCCGTTTGTGAGTAGCTAGAGTCACTCCGTTTGAGAGTTGCTATATACAGGTGTCCCGTGAGTCATGGCCCACCTTTCTCTTTCTTTCGGTTGCCTGTGTCATTAGTCGTGTGCGTTTCCATGACTGACGATTATTCGTGTTCGCAGCACGCAGCGGTTGAAGTAGGGCCCGGGCTCACAAACACAGCAGACCTTAGTGGTCCTGAAGCGGGTCCTCAAACCCCCGTGAAACGCGTGAACGCCAAACGTGAATGACAACGAGTCGGACCAAATCGCCTTTCTTCCAACAGGTTTCCGAAATATAACCAAGGTTGATTTTGAGTGAAGCCGTTTGTATTTCTAAACGGGATGAACCAATTCTAACAGAATTTAGCAGCGCTGCACGGTGTTTGAAAGCAAACTATGTGACGGGGCGATGCGCAGGTCAAACGCTTGAAAGCTGGAACGATTGCTCTTGGCCTGAATTTTTTTGTGAGCAAATTAACTGAAAACTCACCACGCTAAGTGAGAAAACATGATCTTCTGCTTATACCGCAGTGCGAAAGCGTCGATCTTGTTAAAACGATATGTCGCCTGGCGGTTTAACGAATGCCATGATCTACTTCATAACTTCCGAGGCAGTTATTGTACGTTGCAACCGCGGCTGCGGACGAAAGTTCATTAGCGAGAACATTCCTGCAAGTTAAAGCATTAGTAACACTAACACAGTGGCAGAAAACAAAATTTAAAAAGGCAAATTAATCTTAAGCGTACATCATTATAATTTATTAAAGCGCCTACCTAAACGAAATTACATCGCGCGATTTGGAAAGCCCGCGTGATATCTCAAATATAGAAAAAGAAAGGAATAGTCTACCCCACGGGAAGAAATCAGTCGTGCCGAGCGAAGTGTTTTGAAGAAACCAGCATAGTGTCAGTTACCCTTTTCCCAGCGCGCAGAGTTCCTTATCGATTAGTTATATAGATACGGCTATCCCAGTGCTTGGTGACGCGGCTTCATACAAGAAACCACCCGCCGCCCCACTCATATTCCTAACTTTTGTGCTCGATGGTGGAGATTGTTGAACCAACGACGTCGCACTGCACACCATTGACTTCAATGTTGTTATGTAAGAAGCACAGTCAACCACAAAATTTTACGGAAGACGAGATCTAAGAATAAGCTGAATGCTCGATTCCGACATGGGAGCAGCCAGCGGTGAGCCGGGGACCCCAAAGGGTCTCTGCCGGCTAGTCCCTCTGGACCTCAATAAACTTGTCCGTCCGTCCGTCCGTTTTTCTGTCCGTCCGTTTGTCTGTCTGTCTGTCTGTCTGTCTGTCTGTCTGTCTGTCTGTCTGTCTGTCTGTCTGTCCGTCCGTCCGTCCGTCCGTCCGTTGTCTGTCGATTAGTTATATAGATACGGCTAGCCGAGTGCTTGGTGAGGCGGCTTCATACAAGAAACCACCCGCCGCCTCACGCATATTCCCGTCCGTCCGTCCGTCCGTCCGTCCGTCCGTCCGTCCGTCCGCCTGTCTGTCTGTCTGTCTGTCTGTCTGTCTGTCTGTCTGTCTGTCTGTCTGTCTGTCTGTCTGTCTGTCTGTCTGTCTGTCCTTCCGTATGTCTGTTTGTGTGTCTGTCTGTACAGCCTCACATCGCAGCCCAGTATTCGCATTCACAGCCTCTACCAGTAATGTGAACAATATTCTGATGTTAGGTTTTACTGACTGCTGTTACAGGCTGCTGAGAAATTGAAAGTTTTCTGAAATTCCGTCGTCCGTAAGTTTTCGTGGTCGACTGTACGTGCATCAATTTTCACACACACACGCATATATATATATATATATATATATATATATATATATATATATATATATATATATATATATATATATATATATATATATATATATATTGTTATTAACGATTTATCACTACACCACCAAAGAAGCTGTGCTGGAATTCACACGAAGATATATGCATTTGCCTGCGAGTGCCAGAACAAGAGGTGAACAGCGGCTTAGTGCGAAAAACATATTTCAAAGCCAGACACTTGGCCTTGGCCCGCTCAACCAGGCGACGTTGGTCGTCTGAGAGCGAGCAGGGCAGCGTCTCCGGTGAGGGGGATGGAACGGAAGAGCTAGAGGGTTCGATGGGATTAGCAGGCTCACGTGATGAGGGGTATTCCGTGGGCTGAGAGCACATGCGGCGGGATGGAACTTGTAGAGGACGGCGAGGTGTCCATAGATGTTGGCTCGTAGCTGGCGCCACATAGCGGCCTCTTGTTTTCTCGGTGAGTAGAGAGGAGGGTCAAAAGTATTATGTAAGTTTAAATTGGCGTTCACCAACGGCAACTGCTCAAATACGCCAAGGGCGTCCGCATAATTGCTATCGCAATAAAAAGTCAGGATCGCATGGATTGCAAGCTGGCGCGTGTCCCCTTGCACCTCGCCCAGACTGCTTGCGTAACAGCGCGTGTGCGTGTATATGTATATATATATATGTGTGTGTGTGTGTGTGTGTGTGTGTGTGTGTGTGTGTGTGTGTGTGTGTGTGTGTGTGTGTGTGTGTGTGTGTGTGTGTGTGTGTGTGTGTGTGTGTGTGTCAGCTAACGTACGTTAGCCAAGTTGGTTACAGAAAAAAAAAGGATTTAGAAAACTTGGTGCAAGATACAATCGTAAAGCGTGCGGTGTTCGGTCATCAGAGGTCTGGCGACAAAACACGTACCGTAGGTCTTAAAATCGTACCTTGTACCGTGTATTACAGCGAAGCTGTTTATGGCAAGGGTTCCGCGTATTTTGTGTTGCGCGTGTGCAAAAAAAAAAAAACCGTGGCCCGATCCCGGAGATAGTGCAATACCGGGCCGGCCCGCGGTGGAGGTGAAACAGGCTTCCAGCACTCTGCCAACTTGCAAAAAATATGTTTAATATCTTTGGTCCAAACAGGACCCGTGTCAGATATTAAGCTGTTAAGAACAGTGACCCGCGTGGCGGCCATGTGCATACGTTCGTCCGTGGTGGTGGTGGTCCCGTCGAAATTTCACGCGTGTCTCGTTTCCCCCTGCTCCTCGGAGCGGCGGTCCCGTTAACCACGCGAATATATATAAACAATCACGGAGAGTTCGTGCCGTTCTTCAAAATTGTGTGTCACCTCTGGGTCGTGTGCTAAACAGCTTCGCTGGTCATGCCATCCACCTTCACAACGTGGAATGGCTCATGCGTTTTCAAAGAAAGTTTTGACAAGTTGTTATACTTCGTTATCACCATCCAAATGCGACAAAGGAATACTATCAAATGCATGATGACAATCACGTACCAGCGCTGGCGCATTGCCGGCAATCCTAAAGCAATGCTTCCTTTGCCTACCCTCCTAGGGTTGGCGCGTGGTTGCTGCTGTTGGGTCGGTAGGTATCTCGACGAATATATATATACATCTGTATATATTCGGTTGTGATCATTCTTTTTTCGTTGTCATGCCGTCGCGATCGCGTAGCCGTCCTCACTCTACTCTGTCGTCGTTGAGTTGTCATCACGCTGTCATCATCATGCCGTAGTCGCCATTGCGTCGTCGTCGTGCATTCGTAGTCATACCGTCGTCATCCCGTCGGGATAGTTCCATCGTCATCATTATGTCGCAGTCATTCTGGCGGTGTCATCCATTTGTAATATCATTGTAATTACGTGGTCATCATCTCATCATATCGTCGTGATAATTCGGACGAGAACTGGCGTATTCAGCATGGTATGGCCGATGGCGTCGTGATAATTCCATCGTCCTCATTCTGTCGTAGTTATTCCAGTTACGTCACACTAGCGTCAACGTGCTGTCGTCATACCATCACCATCATTCCATCATCGACATATAACTCTCATACCATCGTCATTCTAGCCTCATCGTCTCACTGACGTCATGCCCTCGTCATTGTGTCGTCGTCATGCCGTCGTGACAATTCCATCGTCCTCATTCGGTCGTAGTTATTCCAGTGACGTCACACTAGCGTCGTCATGCTGTCGGCATACCATCATCATCATTCTATCGTCGACATATAACTCTCATACCGTCGTCATTCTAGCGTCATCGTCTCACTGACGTCATGCCCTCGTCATTGTGTTGTCGCCATGCCGTCGTGACAATTCCATCGTCCTCATTCTGTCTCAGTCATATGCCGTCGTGGTCATATAGTCGTCGTTATGCCGCCATGGGTCTTTCATCGTCGACTTCCCATTGTCGTTTGCCGTGCCGTTCTATCGTCCTCATTCTGTCACTAATTTTTGTGCCGTCATCTCATGATAGTAACATCGTCGTCACTGAGTCATCGTCATGCCGTTGTAATCGACATATCGTCGTCACCCCGCTATCGTCACGTCAGCGTCGTCATTTTATCGCCTTCGTGCCATCGTAGTCATGCGTGGTCAAGCGCCCCATATTTGTGTTGAGCGAGCCGCTTTTAGGTAAAAATGTGTCCGACTTGCCACTTGGTCCTGTGCTCTATACTTGCAATGGCTCACTAAACAAGAACCATGTTCTTTGCAGGGACACAAACGAATGCCTCGCCACAGCGCGTGGCGGGAATCTACAATTTCTTTTTAATATCGAAGTTTCGCCATCGTTTTTCTCTTCTAGTAGTCTAGTAGCAGTAATCTTCTGTAGCCAGCAACTCCGCTTAACAAGAGGCTCGGTGTAATTTGCGTGCGTGCGTGCGCGCGCGTTGTCGACACCACCACAAGTTCAGACGTCTTTCCTCTTTCTTGCCGCCACACCACGCTGCGGCAAAATATTCCAAAAAAAGAAAAGAAGACGCGCTGCACGCTTGCGTATGCGAGGTCACCATTGCTGCGCGCGCCTAGCATCGCCATTCTCCCAGCGATCACGAGACAACTGTGCAAAAGAGGCGCGCCGGCTGGCGCTGATGTCCTCTTTACATCTTCGAAACGCGACAGTCGCAGCGGCGGACGTGCAGGCATGCGAAAACGCAACTTATCCAGGTATCTTTGGGCAAAGCCAACAAGACGCGGCGACGCCGCCCACGTGAACACACTCGCAGAAGCAGTTGGTGGAATGCCCGCTCTCGTCGGGGTATATATACTTAACCACGCCGACCCCGTGGCACTTCACGTCGAGCTCACGAGACAAACAGCGGGCGCGGAACAGCCGGAAACTTTTGTCACGTGCCGCACCTTTCGATCAGGCAAGCTTCAACCGCACCATGGTAAGCAGCACAGTCTTCTCGAGTGTAACCCCTCGATGGACACAGCAAGAGAACGCATCAGCATCTGTCTAAATCGTGACAATTGTCTCCTTGGCAAAGCACCGTTCACGAGAAGCCTAGTCTGAAAGCGTACGGTAATATTTATGGGAAAAAAAGTGTGGAGGTAGATGCCCCACTGTCCACCTGGGCAGGCCATTTTCATCAAGCAGGCCTTACATGATCTTTTTCAGGGTAGAGGCTTGAGCGAGTTGGTCGTGGTTCCTAATGGCGGTGTTTGCGTAGCGCACGAAGGTGGGAAAGGAAGGACAGGGATCCTCGTCCCTGACCTTCCTTTCCTGCTTTCGTCCGCTACGCAAGCACCGCCGTTACGTGTATCTTGTTGCCCGCTTCTACTTTCTCGTCACTGGCTGTAAATTATGATGCGAAGCAGCACATCCTGCCCGCTTGGTATTGTCTTCCTGACACTACTTGTACCAGTGTCCTCTTTCAGGGCTACCGAGCGTCGCAAACAGTTCTAAAAAAAACACAGTTGCTCCTTGTGAAGTCTCAAAACATATTACTGCTCCGCACATGCTCATTGCAGATAAATGTTTTTTTTTTCAAGAGTATCATGATTTGCGAGTCAGCACTTCTTTGTTAACTCTGCCTGTGTTCTTCGTCTTTCGTGCGCTCTGCGGTTTATTACAATGGACGAATATGGTAAATAGCTTAGTCCTGCGACGGTTCCGTATCAGCTGCGTGGGTCATGCGGTAATCTGCTGCAGTGCCGTAGCCGGGAAAGCTTTTTCTTTTTTTCGGAAGGAGGGGGGGGGGGGGGTCCGTTCCCGTTGTGCCAGCCCCTGGGACTATGCCACTGATGCGCTACAAATTTACCGATGGTAACATTTCGTTCGTTGTCAGACGTGCTTCCTAGGTGTGATAGCTTATACATGGTCTTTTTTTTTTTAGCTGCACCAATTTTTTTAAGGGTTGCTCATGGCAGATAGCACCATTCTAACCCCTGATCTAACTTATTCGATGAGGCGGCCATTGCTTCTACGAGAAATGAATGTTAAATTGAATAACTAACGCAGTTGTGCTAATAAACTTTTCACTTAATTACTCTACACCACATATGTCAATCTACGAATTACAGCCGCTGAGTTGGCGCCCCGTATCCGCTTGGAACGAATTCGCTGGACAGCACCGTTTCCGAGATATTAATTTTCAGTGTCCATCGGAATGAATCAGGTTTCCAGTGCCCAGCGAGCCGCATTAGATTTAACTTTTTTTTTAAATCGCAAAGAACCTTTCAAGCGAGCCGAGTGTTTAAAAAAGAAAGGAAAGTATTTGTTGTAGCGGGCCAGGCTCCTAAAAATGGAAGCACTTGTTCGCGTTGTCGCTTCACTGGCAGCTGGTGCGACAGTCGACTGTTTTCGATCTTCATAGGCAGCTCCGCACTGAGACTCGTGTTGCAGCATATCGCATATAGCATCTCGCAATATATAGGCAGTGCCGTCTATCTTGCTTTCACAAGATAAATACGGATATTCTGCGCCGAGGCTAAAGACTGTAACGTTATACCTGCTCAGTGTGTCTTGGGATATCAACAACTGAGAGTTCCGTTTGTGAGTCGGGTCGCACCTTTATTTTTATGGTTAGCTGATACGTATATATGATAAGGTCGTCTGCGTGCGATGGCTGGTGCCTAATTGTTTAGGCCTGCAGTGATCAGTGTTCCAGGTAGGGCGTACGAACACGGCAGACACCGGGGCCCCGCAGAAATTCTCAAACCTAAGTGAAATGCCGAGTACTGAAAACAACCAATCGGCCTCAAGCTGAGTTTCATCCAACGGGTTTCCAAAATCTAGCGAAGGTTGTCTTATGGGATCAGTCACTTGCGTTAGCGTAAATGCGTGACTTGGAAACGATCCTGAACCAACTGCAATGGAATTTACGCATGTGCACAGTGCCGTAAAGCACAGTATCGGCGCTTTGCGCAGGTCGAACGCTCGAAAGCTGGACCGAGCGCTGCTTGCCGTTGTCTTCCAAATTTCTTGCTGTTTTCTCATTCCAAGCTTTCAGTTGTCAGTTGATCTGCTTGCACCGCAACACTAAAGCATGCTATGAAAACGATGTCGCCTGGCGGCATAACATGTCATATCAACTTCAGATCTTCTGAGGCAGTTATCATTGCTGCTACCGTGCCTGTAGACAAAAGTGCATTAACGAGAATATGCTTAAAGCATTAGTACCACCCGATGATTAAGGTACCCGATGCTTAAAGCATTATTACCACTAATGCTGGGGCAGAAAGCTGTGAAGGAATAAAACAAAATGGTGCTTCAACGTACATCACTAATTATTCAAAGCGCCTACCTAAACAAAGCACACTCCGCGATTTTGAAATGCCAGCACTTTATTGAAAGCAGCGTTCTGCTCACTGGGAATAAGTAAGACCCGAGTGAAGTGTTTCGAACAAACCGGTATAGCATCCGTCGTTATCTTTCCCAAATGAAAAGTTATCAAAGTCGCTCTCCGATGCGCATCGTTAGCTTCTTTAGCGCAAAAGGTGACGTCATGCATTGCCGTCTTTCCACCGCGATGACACGCATAATGGTTCACCGGTCTTTCGACATCCGTATTTCTTTGCGTTTCCGGGCTTGGTGCGCGGCGGCATCCCGACGATTTGAGAACTACGACACATTGAGCGCATGCCGTGACAGGAGGCGCTCTTTCGCGTCACGCTTGAACCTGGATGAGCTGTTTCTCGGCGCCGCCACTAGAGGGCGATTTAGTTGGAGTCTCCAATCTGAAACGTCACGCCGAGGAACCGCGCGTTCTACTTCATGCGTCACTTCCGGCGAGCAGCAATCAAGGTAAATATACCTGGTAGCGAAGCTTCCGTAGGAACCCATACGTTCAAAACATGGCGGTTCATCGGCGGTTCATGGGGATTAGCCCCATCCGCATTTGGAAGGATCACTTCGGCGGAAAACAAAATAATGTGATGCCATATCCGTTAAAAACAGAAGTTGCGTCATCTTGTTTTCGAAGGCGCGAAATGTGTTCTGTTGGCCAGCCTTCAGAGCTATGTATTCAAATGCCCCTCCATTCGACTTGATGGGCGTTTCGAGCTTTCAGCGCGGAAAGCGATGCAGGAAAACGCCAGCCGTACGGTTGTCGAAACCGCACCCCTGCACAGAACATATTTTCTTTGTAAGCCGACGAAAGCTTTAGGTGTAGAGTGCTGATCCTATCGTCGGATGCCAAGCCCGTCGTCCAGCGCAGTCGCACGATAACAACTACACACAATTATCTGACGGTCATAACTCGATACTTTTGACTGAAGTCTAAGAAGCGATGAAGCTACCCGCGCCACCAAATTCAGACATACTTCGAGACAATCAAAAAAAGCACGACGTCTTAGAGGGGCGTATTTCAACAGGTGAACTTTACGAGCGCGCCTTTCTGCACACTTCAAGAGGTGCATTGCATTGCGAGTCATAGCGGCGTCAACGCCCCCTGTAACGATGGGCGCTGAAATGTATTTATTAATGATAATAATAAAATCAAAGAAACTTGTATTTTCTTAATTCGTCACGTATAAACTTAACCAGGAATTTTATTTTCATTGAATGAATCTGTGTCTCGCTTGAATTCAAAAAAACTTTATTTCTTTTTGTTTCCCAATGTTTGTTCCCCCGAAACATAGTCGTGCTTCAATCGCTACTTCCATAACCACCTTTGCTGATGTCGGCTACAATTTGTACTGAACCGCTTTTCGCCCGAAGCTTCGTGTCCTATTTGGATCGACCTTGCAGTAATCGCGAAGGCTTGTTCTTTTTAAGTTTTGGTATCGAAGTCGAATATTACGGCGACCTTTTCGTGTCACTTTCACTCACCTTTCCGACGTAAAATATTGCAGAGAGGTCCCCTTTATATCTGGAATATCTTAAACATAGGCTTTTTACACGGTCCAGAATTTGGTTGCCGTTGGCCTTTGTTGAGCGATATAGTGCTGTTTATGCTTTCAGCGCACCATTGAAGTTTTGTTGTCTAAAGTGCTATTCCAGACAATTGCCATCTGCACAACCGTCAAATGCGTCATTAATCAGTTCTGATAGACCATCAGGGCTGACACGGCCGCTCTGATTGGCTGCTCAAAATGCAAACATCTCGGAATTCAACATATGGTGAAACTTTTTGAATGCACCCCCTGGCCTCCCAACACATCTAAACAACTATATATGTCAGCTTTCTTGTTAGCTGGTAAATGGGAGCGTAATATGAATATCACCCGAGAAAGCAAAAAAAAAAAGAGAAAACGAGGCAAGTCGCACTTGAAGTAATAGGCCTGACTACGCTCTAGGTCTTTCACGAGCCGTCTCTTCTCGGTGCAGTCTGCTGGCGTGCGAGTGTCCGATGAGGCCAAGGCGGTGTACAAGGCTTTGAAAGAGGACAAGAAGCACCGTTACATCGTCTACCACTTAAAGGACGCACAAGTCATTGATGTGGAGGCTACGGGGGAACGCTCGGCCACCTATGCGGACTTTCTGGAGAAGGTGCGACAGAGCTACGTGGACGAATGCCGCTGGTTCGTATTCGACTACGCCTACACAGCCGACAGCGGGATCGCCAGGGAAGCTGCAGTCTTCATTACCTGGTGAGAACGCCATGCATGAGCCTATATCTGCGAGCTAATAGCCCCGTGAATTTACACTCAAATGCCGCGTGGCCAAAGGCGCGTCCAATCATAGCGGTGACAGATGGCGCCACCGCTCCGATGCAAGCAAATTCGGTTCTCTCTCTCTCGCTTTTTTTTTTAGTGCCGTCGCCGCAGACGATGCCCACTTCGTCTTTGTTGTGAACAAAGCGGGCAAGTAATCCTCGTAAACGTGGTATGTTAAACTGAGCACACTGCAATGTACTAACTCTCTGCGAAATTTGAGAGGAAATCAGCCGGCAGGCTTAGCTGGAAAAGTTATGTACACCTGGCCCTCCTGTTTACGTAGCACTCAGTATATAAAATTATACCTGAACGACGAAAAGGATGCATACGAGTGTCTTGGGCAGCATCTCATTCTCTACAAGTACACTCATGCAAAGAGAAATAAAATAAAACGCGTTTGTCGATGTAAGCGAATAACGTTTCCGGAAAGCTGTTCGCTTTCAGTGGCGTAGCAACAGGGGTGGGGGGGGGGGGCGTGGGCCCTGGGTGCATGGGGCCAGTCGTGGGGGGGGGGGTTGTCATATACTTCTTAAGACACCCGAAAATTGTCGATATCCTCGCCTTCCTCGACTACACCTGGGGGGGGGGGGGGGGTGACAGAAGAGCTAAGGGCCCCGGGTGCCAGACGACCTAGCTACGCCACTGTTCGCTTTATTAAAAGAATGATGCGCTTGAAGGTGTCCACTGCTTTCAGTGAGCATCTTTAGGTAGCGCGTGTTTCATTGCGCAAAGCCGCAGCTAAAAGCCATTGTATAAACCAACACATCTGTAGCGTTAGTTTCGTGGATGTAGATGTAAGCCGATTCACCACGTGTTCTGTCTCCAGTGGCGCGAACGCACGCGCTCCCCTTTCGTTGGAACTCTCCCTCATCGCCGCCGCAGAGAGAGAGGGCGGTAGCAGAAGAAGCAGGCTTTCCTTCCGAGCACTCCACCGCAGTAGCAGTGTCCTTAATTCCGGTACACGCAGGCAGATTTGGCGGATTGCCGGGTGATTTTTTACGCTCGAGTTGCCCGACGCCGCCAACCGCACCGCACGCGTGCGGTCGTGCAAAAAAAAAAAAATCGTACATGTCGATCACGGTGTAAGAATGGCCTATTCTTACACCGTGATGTCGATCTACGCTTTTTCGGTCTACACTATGTACATATAGTATAAAGGTGTACACATCAGATAACTGCACGTGTGAGGCTAGCGGCGCTGGATGGCTCGAGCGTAAAAACGTGAGAGGCTGGATTGCTGGCGCCGTCTGGTCGCGCAGATCTCAACCAGACGAACACGCGGCTACCAGTGCAGGAACCGAATGCATTCTACTCCGCTACTGGTGTAACTTTTCGGCAGCGGCGTGCTCGCGAACACGTTGCCTTTTTTAAAATGTGCTACCTGACCAGCGGCGAAGTGGAATACACTAGCTCTGCGAATACCGGACAGGCTAAAACTACTATCTCTAGCACCTGAGCAGGGTTGCCAGATTGGGCTATTCACAGCCAAATTGGGCTACATCTTTTTCCTGTGTAAAAAAAAAATTAAAAATAGTTAAGCACAAATGATAAGCACGCTGGAATCAAAATGCAGAAGTCAGCAGGTTAAAGAAATTGAGCGCGTCTGCTACAAAACCAAATTTGCAAGTTCTGTGTTAGAGAACACATATGCATGTCAAAAGGTCAAGGATCGCGGCCTTTTGATAATTTTAATTGAGAAAGCTGGCCTCAGGAAACACGTCTCCACCCGCGAAATAACGCTACTGGCGCGCGGGCGCGTGCCAGCGAGCCTAGACTATTGCTGTCTCCACGTACGATCTTTCGGTGTCCTACGTTTTACGCACGCGATGCTTTTAGCTCCCGTTGACGGTGCGCCGCGGGTGACCTAGGCGCCAGGACGGAGGTATACAACGCCGGGCTTAACCTAACCGAAATTTGCCGAATGTTCTGCCTGCCGCATGGCGCCTACGTGGCATATTTGAAGTAGTAGCTTAGCGCAAATAAAACCACGGACACAAGGAAGACAGACAAGGAGAAGCTTCCTTGTGTCCGTGGTTTTATTTGCGCTAAGCTACTACTACTCTTCTAGAATTCATGCCTACGTGGCAATGCGCTCGGACCCTTCCTGCCCAAATTGCCCCTGCTCCAACGCCAACGTAGAATATATCCTCTTCCGTTGCCCCACAGCCACCACAGCCATGCGTTCCCTACACAACTCCAAACTCTCCTCCTGTCTTTGCTATCACTACCCGTATCAAATGCCACCGTCGAACGAGTGTTCAGCCAGGTCTCGCTCATCAAAACCGACCTTCGAAATATAATTTCGAACGAAACATTGGTAGTGCTCCTCCACGTGAAGTTTGGCCTGGCCGTGAACGGAGGCTGCTGCAAGGATTTTAAACCAGGCCAAGAATTTTCGTCCCGTTTCAGCTCTGACATTTTGTACGGACCAAGCAGTTCCAATTCGCAATAAGCTCGTGATGCTTAATCATAGCACACTTCTTTATGTCTATATATCGCATTAGATTTTGTGCCAACCGTCATCTACTGTGTTAGACTGTGTCTCGAAATTTTTTGTAGTTTTTCGTTTAGTGCATTGTGTGGCGTTAAGCGAAATTATCATGAGCTGTAAGTAATAATACTGAACGCCTGAATGCATGCCATCGCTTAGCGTGTTTATTGCGCGGTGCTATTTGTGTGTTATCTTTTTCGTGATTTTTTGGGGGAGCTCTGGAAAAAATAAAACAGTGCATTTGCAATGAAGACCGCATTTGCCTTATCATGAATTTGCCTGCGTTTCTGCACTGTTTTCCGTGCCGCATGGCCTCCTTGACGATGCGCGCGGAGGTTATGCGTGGTCATGCGTGGAAAAACTAATATGTAGGTATTCTTGCCGAAAACTAATTCAATATGCTCAAGAAATGACTTCACAAAAAGACAAAGCTGTTTTGGCTACATTTGGGCTACTGCGGAGGCCAGTTTGGCTACCTGTGGCTGGAGCGGTCTGGCAACCCTGCAACCGAGCCTTCAAACGCTACAAAGCTTTCGCGCAGCACCACGTGCGTCATCAAGGAGCTGCAGTAGTTGGCGCCCGGCGACGCAGGCGCACGGACAGGAAGCGCATTTTAACGCGATAGCGTTAAGGAGCTCGTGTCGCAGAAAAGCCGGTGTCGTCGGCGTCCGCGGCGTTGGCCGTGAGCGATAAATCACGGCAGGCGCTTCATAAATAAAAAGCAACTTCCAAGATGAGCCGGGTGGGAATCGAACCAGGGTCTCCGGAGTGTGAGACGGAGACGTTACCACTGAGCCACGAGTTTTTTTTTTCTTTATTTAAAAAAAAAATAAAAAAAAATAAAAAAAAACTGAGCCACGAGTTCGATGCTTCAAAGCGGTACAAAAGCGCCTCTAGTGAACGCGGTGTTGCCTTAGAAACGAACTGTTTCTAAGGCTCAGGCGTGCGTCGCTTGCTCAGGCGCACATTTCGTTGTCGCGCCGAACGCTGCGTTGCTCGACGCTCACCGCGTCCGATGCGGGGCGCGTAGTCGCTGCGCCGTAGCCCATTGTCTTACACCCCTTGGCGGGTCGACGGGAACGCTGTCGCGTTCCACTCTTGAAGGCGAAGCTTAAGCGTCCTCCAATTTTTGTATCGGCGAGAGCCCAGCCATCACCATTAACCACGTAGACGGGCGAAAGAGACAAAAACTGTTATTTGTATTTAAAAAAAAATCTGTTTATGGCAGCTAACGTACGTTTCGGGGCTACTTGACATATTCCTTCACTGTTCTTCATATTCACATATATTCTTAAATAACGCCTAGCTGTTCCGAAGCTCCGCTTCAAACTCTGGGCATCCGGTTAATAGTAATTATCTAATAGATTGGCTAGAGCCATATGCAGTTACCGATTAATAAGGGATGTCGCGCGTTAATTGACTGCCGCGCACCCATTGGGCGACAAGATCAATATCGTCGTCACCCATGTTGGCAGTGCATCCATCGTCTATATATATATATATATATATAGATAGATAGATAGATAGATAGATAGATAGATAGATAGATAATTGGCGACTTTAATACTATTAGAAATAGATTTGATGATTGAGTGATGACTGTTGACATGTTTTGTATGATCATCAAAGGCAGCACATGCGCTGCAACCCAAGTTGGCGTCAAAGATGTTGACTGAAAAGTGCCGCATAAAATTTTGGCGCAAGGGAGGTTCATCGAAGAGCGGCAAATAGCCAGCGACCCAAGTTGCCACCAAAAAAAAGTTCATTAAAGAGCAGTACGTAGGTGCAATGGTCGGCATTTCATCCGGTTCCATCAGCACAACAGCCCGACAAAAGTCCCAAAGCCGTTGGAAGCCAAAAAAGGCGAAGTTTAAGCAAATCCATGCACTTCCCATAATTCCCATGCTTGTACGTACAACCGTTCTTGTCCCCTCTAGTAATTATTGTATGAAACCCTATGGAAAAAGTTAAAGAAAGGATATGCGAGCAAGACAGATGACGTTTGTTGTTGCGTGGCGGGTACCACCATGTGCGTGGCTTATTTCCCAACGGTCAACGCACAGATGCGCCATAGAGGGAGGGAAAAGCGTCGTCAGAGCAAGTTACCTTGCCGAGACTGGCTGGCAGACGTCATGCTGCCTCCTCTTGTACTCTTCCTCGCTCACCCATCATTGAAGAGCCCTAGTGGCACGGTTCTGTTCGTCCGGCGTTTCGCACGGACGTACTAGGACGGCGTTGTAGTCCAACGACGAGTCACGATGGAAACGTTGCGAGAGAGGGCACCACTTCATTTCGCGATCTGTGATGCGCAGTGTACCGCATGTTCGCGCAGTTCTGGGAAATTGAAGGCGTTCTTTTCCTTGCGCAGGTGCCCGAAGCAAGCCAACATCAGGCAGCAGATGCTGTACACGAGCTCCCGCGATGCTCTACGAAGAAGCCTCGTTGGTATCTCTGAGCAGCTCGATGCGTCCAGCGTCGAAGATGCCAGTCAGGCTGCGATAGACTCTCTCGTGCGCAAGTAGGGGACGTGTACGGCATTTGTCAAAAGTATACGGACTGCTTTGCTTGCAACCGCGAGGCTGAGTACAGGCTGTTTAGAGATGTTCATTTGTTTTGTCGTAAGTTACAACGCCCTGAGGGATGAAATAAAGCTTTCGTAGTGGCTGAAAAAGTGCCACGCAGCTAGGCTGCACCACACAGCCGAAATACATATACGGTCAAGGTGTTGTGTATATTGTACTTGACATTATCCTTAGTGGGACATCTCTCGCAAGTAAATTCGAGACCACTATCGTTCGCCCCTAGTTATCCGTTCGCCAAAGATGGTACGGGCCTCACTCTAAGCGTATTAGACAAGCCATGACCATGCCGATACTACACAGCTTGGCGAAAGCGGCAAGGAAATAACGCGTTAGTTAGTAGACCCTAAGTTGACCGCGTCTCTAATGCCCGCGATAGTGTAGCACTCCATAATTATTCAATATACTTCTATTAAAATGTGCCCGCTCTTAGTCGACAAGACGAATACACGAAGCAAGCGAACAGTGGCTCAGGAAGAACATCAACAAACTGAATACGAACTTAAGAAGCCGCGCTCCTCGCGTAATCGCGGACAGCCGCCTTGCTTCACGTTCTCGTAGTTTCTTTTTTTTTTTATTCCTTCCTGATATAACAGTTCAAGGTTTGCGTACACTCGTGTGCAAATGTAACGACCCCTCACCTTAATTCCCATTGCAATTTCTTCCTTTGACATTTTTTTATTCCATTAGCTATAGAAAAAATATCGTCGTTGATTCTAGTTTAGCACATTCTTCATGCACATGAATTAAGATGAACTGTGTCTGATCAGCGATGTTTCGTAGCATCATTTTTTAAAGAAAATCCTAGGGGTTTCTTACTTTTGCTAAGCTGTTCTACAGAAGCGTTGCAAGCGCCGCCATCATGTGCTAGCTGCTATAATATCAGGGCTTTTTGTAACTTTAACCATGAATGCACCATGCTGCGGTCAATTCATTCGCATGAATAATGGTTGTGCAGATGCATTCAGTGCTGCATGACCATGCGAATTTGACGTCACTATACAGAAATTCTTCCCATAAGAATCCACAATGGCGGCGCCCGTCAACCGAAAGTAAATTAGCAGTGTTCCTAATAAAACGTTTACTTGAAAGTTCAGCGCTGTGTCTTGACTGTCGCGTGTGCGTCGCGTTGGTTTTCAACGTGCAGCAATATGGATCCTTGCCCAAATATGCACTCTTGTAGCCCCGCCCACAGAATAGTATCTCCTTCTATCCGTACCTCGTTTTAGCTCTATGCTATCTGTACTATTGATGAACACTGCGCCGTTCGGAGATGTATCCACATGTCAGAGACTGTATATAACAAGGTCACCCAGCTATGCGTTCGTTCGTCAAGATTCCTTGTTCTCGTATTGTAAGACACCTCCACACCTGCGCAGCGCAGGTGACTAGCGTGCTGGCGATCCTGTCGTTTCTCCTGTCGGAGAAACACTGATCACGCGCATAGACGTCGTCGCTACGGGAGGCGCACTAGCTTTCAGCGTCATAAATTACGGCACATGGTAAACCATCCGATTCCAACTTTGATAACAGTTTAGCGCCGGCGGACAACGACAGATAAGGAAGGCTGACATCGCATCGTGCTGTCTACGTACAGGGTCCCGAATATTTGGCTGCGCGCGCGTTCAAAAAAAATATTTTGCACTCACCGCTGCACTGTTCTAGCTCAAATTTTGCAGAACGATCGCATTTCGCTCAGCAGACGAAACGGCATCTTTAAATCTGCCGCCTACGTGACAGCAGCGCCCACCTGCTGCTGCCGGCAGGCCGCGACACAAGTCTCTGCCAGGGCTGGCTTCTCAGACGCCATTTTCCCATAGGCGAAAACAGTTTCTCATTTTTGTCTTAAAAAAACAGGCGACCAATCGTACTTATTGCAATGCAGTGGCATTGCAATGAGTGCAATGGCATCATTACTCTTGACCACATGCTTTGGCAGTGCCCCGCGGTCTCCACAGACTGTGACAAGGAACAAGAATGGTGGCGGCAAATGCTACACAGTGAATCACTCTGACCAATTACGGGCTAGTCCAGAACGCCCGCGATGTGGCTGAAGGACTCGGCCTGACAGTCCCAACGTGGGAGCGGCCCGCGTCAACGTAAGATTGACCTTCAGGACCCAATAAAGTTCTCCATACCATATACCAATCGTGCTAAGTGTTACACTAAACGAACTCGACGACAAAATGCGATCGTTTTGCAAAAATTGAGCAAGAACAGTGCATGCAGCGGTAAATGCAATTTTTTTTTTGAACACGCGCGGTCAAGTATTGTGTCCTTGTCCGCTGCCGCTAAAACAGAGCTTTAGAATAGAGGCCCCAAACGCTTTGGGGCGCCAAGGAAATAACGTCGAAGCCACTGCGCACGCGCGGGAAGCAAACTGTGTTTGGGTTTTGCGTTGGGAATGCCATTTCACTGATTTAGCGGTAGCACCAAAATATTTGCGTAAACAAACATGGCGGCACCCATCGAAGCGATGGCTCTAACCTAGCTATGGTGGTTGTGGTTAGAGGGTGAGGTGTAGGCATCGAAGCGCCCGAGACGCAGCATTTATTCAGGACGATGCGGCGGCGCTGCTGTCGGCTCCGAGATGCCTCCCGTATACGCTGGCTAAGTTCCGCTGCGGTTATTTGGTTCCGCTTCGAAGTGCTTTCTCGCTCCGCGGCTTCTTGGGTCGCAATACGCGTATCAGAAAATCATTTTAAAGGCTAGGCGACTTTATCACTGCAGCTGGCCCAACGTACTACTAAATTTTGGTCATTTTATCGCCGTGCTTTAGCTTCGTGCTCAGAGCAACACTTACGAAACTCATAATTGCACCGAACAGAGAAAGCTTCCGCAGTAGGCGGTCGTTTGCGGTTTGCCAGTGCCGCTTTTACATTTTAAGGGACTATTATGGGGTGCCGTATGCAGTTCTGTCTGGCGTGACTTTATTAGTGCCTTGAGCTACAGGCGCTTGTCCTAATAGTCCACTGGATGGTGCGCGCCTCAGCACTTGAAACGGGCTGCTCGAGTGAACCAGTATTATTTCAAGTTTATTTAATTTTGCAATGAAAGGTAGAACTGTAGGCACCAACGGTCAAAACTGAGCATAGTGAGAGCGCAAAGGGAAATTTGGTTTCCAATATTAGAAACCTGCAAAGAACTAAGTGCGTGTATGTAGTACCGCTCAGATAATGCCAAGAATGCCTTAGAAAAAAAGAATATTTATTGTTAATAAAATAATGCACACGACTGTGTATGCATAGTTGTTAGCTCTCAAACAAACAATATGACACGAAATGGAGCGCAAATCCTATATATAATGGAGGTATATACTCGGAAACGGTGAACAAGGTGCAGTGCAAACAGTAACTTGTCGAGTGGGAAGTTCTGTACAGATATGCAGATATTTCTAGGCATACAATATGATGTGAACAATTTCTGTTCTATATACATATACATATACAGACGCTTTGTGTTGGTCTCGCTGATATAAACGTTGCAGTTATGCAGTTTATATGTTGTGCGCCTCAGCTTGAGGTACTTCATTTTATCAGGCTTCCCTTGCTTCGATGCGTTCTCTCCTGCAACAAGGAAGTGCCACTTCGCGATGACAAGAAACCGTATCACTTGGTTGGTGATTTCTATGCTATGTTGCGAACAGCCAACCATATCCAGCTTATTTATTGACAGGCAAGTAATAAGGTCCATGATGCTGTCAACCTTCAACTTGTTAAAGCTCAAACAATGCGTGAAAGCATCTTCCATTGCAGCAACCAAGCCTTTCAGTGCCTGAGATGGTTAAAGTAGGCCACCTCTATCCATGTGGTTGGTAAGGTAACTAAGTAAGGTAAGGTAACGGTAACTGGTAAGGTTGGTAAGGTAACTCTTCCGGAAGCAAGCGCGAGTCTTTTGCTTGAAGCAACAGCTGAGGGCACTCTTCGCACTTTGTTCTCATTATCATTTTCCTGGCCACATACCCACTAATGTAGTAGGTTATGCGCGAGTCGCTATCTGATCCCACCATTTCACTATGATCTGACATCGCATCGCATGCCATTACCATCTTGTTAACTTCATTTAGGTGGCCCACATCCAGGAGATCATCCAGCTTACTCTGCATATCGACCAAACTTTTGCTGTAGCGTGGGTCAAGAAGGGTACTCAGAACTCCGTGTGACAAGCAAGCGAAAGCGGGGCAGGCGAAGCTAACTTCACGACGCGCGCTTAGACCCGGAGAGATTGCTCAAACACAACATCGCGCTAGGCATATCGAAGACGACGAGCGCGCCACCTGTCATTGTCATGAAACAATGCCGCACCGCCATACGCGCCGATGCCCAGCCGATGCTGACAACTCCCCCTCTAGCCACCATAACCTAGCGCCAAACTAGGTTCGATTCGTGGTAACGCGTGAAGTTCGCAAGCTAGAAGTGACTGCGGTTATCGATTTCCCTCAGCTAGCGCGTTATGAAGACTGATTCACTAGACGCCGCTGATAGACCTCAGACCCTGCCCAGGACACGATGGAAGAATCCACTGTGGCCCAGGCGGCG
Organism: Dermacentor variabilis; assembly: GCF_050947875.1. NCBI lineage: Eukaryota > Metazoa > Arthropoda > Arachnida > Ixodida > Ixodidae > Dermacentor > Dermacentor variabilis. The sequence continues at coordinate 34,178,682 of NC_134578.1, read as the reverse complement.
CAGCGGATGGATGGATGGATGATTGCGGCTAAACCCTTTGAATCGGGCGGGTGCGGCGCGCGCCACCTAGCCTTGAATGGTACTATATGCATGCATACCTATGTATTTACTCTTTTACTTTTGCGTTGATATTATCCACCAATCAGATAGCCTCCGTTTAGTTATTTCTACCTGTTGAAAGTCTATTTTACTTTCACTGTCTTTAAAACCCAAAGCTTTGAATAGTTCCCCGTTACATTCAACTGCAAGGTGCAGTTGTTTACAAGCAAGTATCAGGTGTTCAGCCGTTTCCTCCTCCTCTCCACACGCCCCGCACAACAAATCTATCTCCTGGTATCTGGCTCGGTACGTTTTAGTCCGCAGTACACCTGTCCTGGCCTCAAACAACAATGAGCTTCCCTTAGAGTTATCGTAAATATTTGGCTATTTCTTGCTTTAACATCCTGTATGTCTTTAATGCTGATTTGGTTTGCATCTCTGTTTTCCACATACCCCTCTCTGTCTCCTTTACCTTTTTCTCGACGGATGATTCCTTACCTGTCCCCCCACTGCTGCCCAAGTATTTGCTTGACAATTTTCTAGTTCGCTTCCTCCACCTTGTGTCAACATTCCTCGTGTATAAGTAACAAGAGGAAGACCGTGAACACATGATATGACTAATAAAAGTCGGGGCCCTCGGTTACCCCCTTTCTTCTCGTTTATTTCGGTCATCTATGTCTTTAGGTCGCATGCGTCCAATGGCTGGCACTTGTTCGCGCTCGCAGTACGCAGTGCTCGAAGTAGGGCCCGGGCTTACAAAGACAGCAGACACCCGCCACACTGAGTCCTCCTGACGCGGGTTCTCCACATGCCCGTGAAACGCGAACGCGAAACGTGAACGTTCGACAACGAGTCGGACCGAATCGCCTTTCTTCCAACAGGTTTCCGACATTTAACCGAGGTTCATTTTGAGCAAATTCGTTGGCACGAGTGTAAACGCATGATTTCGAAACTAATTGAACGAATTAGGTAACAGAATTTAGCTGCGCGCACGGTCGACAGAAGCACATTAGCGAGGATATTCCTGCTATTGTTAAAGCATTAGTAACACTAACACACTGGCAGAAAACTAAGTTAAGAAGTCAAATTAAACTTAAGCGTACACCACTGTAATTTATTACAGCGCCTACATAAACAAAATTACGCTCCGCGATTCGAAAAATGCGCATGACATTTCAAATGTAGAAAAAGAAAGCAATGGCAGTCGTGCCGAGCAAAATGCTTCGGAGAAATCAGCACAGTGTCGCTCACCTTTTTCCCAGAGCGCAGAGTTTCTTATCGACTGGTCAGACACGGCCAGCCGAGTGCTTGCTGACGCGACTTCATACAAGAAGCTTTTGTGCTTGATGGCGGAGACTGTTGAACCAGCCACGTCGCACTGCGCGTCATTGAGTTCAATGTAGTTACTTAAGATCGAAGCGCAGTCAACCACAAATTTTTAATGAACACGGGATCTGAGAAAAAGCTGAATATCTCCACAGCCTCGCATCGCAGCCTAGTATATTTGCATTGACAGCCTCTACCAGTAATATGAACAACATTCTGATGTTCGGTTTTACATACTGTTACTACAGGCTGTTCGGAATTTGAAAGTTTTCTGAAATGCCGTCGTCTGTGTGTTCTCGTGGTCGACTGTGCGTGCATCAACTTTCAATATATATATATATATATATATATATATATATATATATATATATATATATATATATATATATATATATATATATACACAGCCCCTGAAAAGCCCCGTTGCCATCGCGTGGCTCGTACCCAGTTCGCTCTCTGGCTGCGCCCTATACCTGCTGGTGCTGAGTTTATCGCTGCTGCTCTACGAGCCGAATAAACCCCCTTTACAATTGATGGAGCTGCTGGGTACAACAGGAAATCTGGAACTTCGCAATCGGACACTGCAGCCCGTCTTCGCTATGCCGGAAGAAGGACCACCACAACCACAACCCGCTGCCCCGGCCCGTTGCGTCAACGCGACCCACCCATCTTCAGCGGTACCGAAGACCGTGACGTAGAAGACTGGCTCGCTCACTATGACCGGGTGAGCATCCGCAACCACTGGAACGACACCAAAAAAAGAAACTGAAATACGTGTCGTTTTATTTGACCGGTGTCGCCAGTGTGTGGCACCGCAACCAGGAACGCGATCTCACGACGTGGACGGCCTTCAAAACTATAACGTGACGGAGGTATTCGGGCGCCTCGCCGTTCGCAGGCTTCGCGCCGAGCAACGTTTGCGTGGTCGTGCGCAACAGTGCGGCGAGACATTTACCAGTTATATAGAAGATGTTGTCGACCTCTGCAACCGCGTCGACGTCACAGTGGCTGATGCCGAGGAGATCCGCCATATCTTAAAGGGCATTGAAGACGACGCCTTCCAGATGCTGTTGGCGAAAAATCCGGCGACAGTCTTCCAACTCGTCAGTTTCTGTCAAAGCTTCGACGAACTACGCAAACAACGCATAGCCAGCCGCCAGTCTCCTCTTCAGGCCACTTGAATGTCGAGCTTGGCTGTTGCCCCGGATAACACTTCGCTGCTGCTACAGATCAAGGAGTTCGCCCGTGAAGAGGTGGCTCGTCAGCTTTCTCTGATTCCACTTACAAACGGCCAGTCGAGGTCTCCGTTGGCGCCCGCTCTCCAATATGTCGTGGTCAAGGAGCAGGCAGCCGACCACATTTCGCCTTCCTCATCACGCTCATCACGCGGATCATCACGCGGATCATCACGCTCTTTGCTGGTTGTCTAACCTCAAAGACCCGTCGGGCCGCCTCGCGCGCTGGGTCCTCCGAATCCAGGAATATGATATCCGTGTAGTCTATCGCTTTGGACGCAGACAGTCTGACGCCGATGCTCTCTCGCGCTTCCTAGTTACTTCAGACGCAAGTACTACCTATAGGCATGATATCTCACCACTTGACATCCATGGACATGACCTCGGAGCAACGAAAAGACCCATGGATCGTCATGATATTCGATTTTTTGTCAAATCCTCCGGCAGCTCCGGCACCTCCAGCGTTACGCCGACAGGCGCAGCATTTCACCATCCGCAACGGACTTTTCTACCGCCGCAACTACCACAATGACGGCCGCACATGGCTCTTAGTAGTGTCCCGCCACCTTCGTAAAGATTTATGTTCCGCTTTTCGCTCTGACCTGCAGTGTGGTCACGGCGGAGTGTCAAAGACCTACACACGGCTTCGCCAACGATATTATTGGCGAGGGATGTGCAACTTCGTCCACAAGTACGCACGCGCTCCTGCATTGCCTGCCAACGACGCAAATGTATCCCGCATCTATCCACAGCACCTCTCCAGCCACTTCCCTGCCCAGCTCAGCCACTTGACCGTGTCGGCATTGATCTATACGGGCCTCTTCCATCTACTGGCGCTGGCAACCGATGAATTGTTGTCGCCGTAGACCGTTTTACACGATATGCTGAAACCGCCGCCTTGCCTGCCGCATCAGCAAAAGACGTCGCCTCGTTCATTCTAAACAACCTTGTTCTTCGCCATGGCGCACCCTCGTGAACTGCTGAGCGATCGAGGTCGCGTATTCCTCTCGGACGTCCTGCAGGCACTCCTATCTGAATGCCAAATTATTCGCCGCACTACTACTGCTTATCATCCGGAGACCAATGGCTTAACAGAACGATCCAACATAGCTCTTGGTGACATGCTGTCAATGTGTGTTGCGTCTGACCACTCCAATTGGAATCTTGTACTTCCATTCGTCACATACGCATATGACACTGCCTCTCAAGCCACTACCGGATTCTCACCATTCTTTCTGCTTTACGGCTGCCATCCCTCCGGCACCATCGATACGGTTCTCCCGTACCGGCCGGACCCTGCTGAATGCTCACCTGTTTCTGCAGTCGCTCAGCACGCCGGGACATGCCGACAACTGGCCCGTTCTTTGACATCTGCTCAACAGTGCTGCAAAAAAGAGCGCCATGACCTCAGCCCACCCCCTCACCCATTCCCCATCGACTCACTCGTGTGGCTTTGGGTCCGGCCGCCTGTTGCTGCTCCTGGCTTTTCGTTCAAGCTCCTCCCGAAATACCACGGGCCCTACCGCGTGGTTGTGCAACCATCACCCGTTAATTACGTGGTCGAACCCGTATCGCCATCTTCCGATCTGCGTCGTCGGGGGCGAGAGACTGTGCACATTGACCGGCTGAAGCCGTATTGCGATCCGCTCACCTCTTCCTAGGTCACCAGGATGGCTACTCTTCAATTTTGGGGGTGATTGTGACGAAGAAGATTGGCAGGCTGAAAAGCCCCGCTGGCCCGTACCCAGTTCGCTCTCTGGCTGCGCCCTAACTGCTGGTGCTGCGTTTGTCGCTCAAGCTCTACGTCCCGAAAAAACCCCGTTTACAATATATATATATATATATATATATATATATATATATATATATATATATATATATATATATATATAAGAAGCCACATAGGGGAAATTACTTGTGCTTAATCAATGAAATGCAGAAACGATAAAATAATGGAAATTAAAGTGGATGAAAAAACAACTTGCCGCAGGTGGGAACTGAACCCACAACCTTTATATATATATATATATATATATATATATATTGTCACGTGGTATTGAATGTGAAGAAAGCAGCCAAACTGAGAAAGACGAAATAAGCGTTTTATTGGGCGAACTTGTGCCCTCAAAAACAGGCTACACTCAAAGAACGGCGACAGCGGCGAACACATTCGGCGATCGTCGAAAATCTGATCAGCGGGTCACGCGCGTCGGCTTTTAACATCAGTCGTCGAATGTTCCGGAGTTTTCGCTGGGACCCGCGTGCCTTCCACAAAGTTCTATACATTATTCGCGTTGCGCACACATGCAATCAGATTACGCAAGGTTCGGTCACAGACAGCGGACGGAAGCATCGATACATTTCAGAAACTTCCGATACATGCAGGCCCGTCCTGCGCTGTGCGATAACATTTGTTAGGCGGTGAAACGTGTCGCCCGATAAAGACAAATAAGTACACGTGTCAGTGTGTGTATATATATATATATATATATATATATATATATATATATAGCCACGTGTACTTGTTTGTCCTCAAATGAATCATTGTGACGAACGGAACGGTGCTTGCCTGGCTCTCCGAGAACGACGCCAATCCGGTCACAATATACCGGCACTAGCCACTGTACCCATGCATACCACAGCGCAGCAGCGCCAGATTTCCCTATAGGTAATATAGTGAGAAACTCTATGGAGACGGGTATAGCGAAATTGTGTGTGTGTGTATGTGTGCGTGCGTGCGTGCGTGCGTGCGTGCGTGCGTGCGCGCGCGCGCCTGCCTGTGTGTGCCTACGTACGTGTGTGCCCTCGTGTTTCGACTCTTTATGCAACGCACAATTAAAACTTCGCTGTATATAGATTACAACTCGTTGCGTCTGCTGCATTTCTCTTTTCTTTTGCTTCAATGAGTTCTCGACAACGCCCCAAGTCCAGACGTCCTTCCTCTTCTTTCTCGCCGCGATACACACGGTGGTGAAATGTATAGAAAAGAAAGGCTACGCGCCGCACGCTTGCATAATACGCGATAGTGCTGCGCGCCTAGCATCGCCATTCTCCCAGCGATCACGAGACAGGTGCGCAAAAGAGACGCGTCGACCGGCGCGGGATGTCCTCTTATCTTCAAAACGCGAGAGTCGCAGCGGCGGAAGTGCAGGCATGCGAAAACGCAACTTATCCAGGTATCTTTTCGGAAAGCCAACAAAACGCGGCGCCGAGCCACGTGAACACTCTTGCAGAAGCCGTTGGTGGGATGCCCGATTTTTGTCGCGGTATATAAACTAAACCACGCCGACCCGGGACACTTCACGTCGAGCTCGCTGGATACGCAGTGAGCGCGGAACAGCGGCAAACTTTTGTCACGTGCCGCGCCTCAGGCAAGCTTCGACCGCACCATGGTAAGTGACTCAGCATTCCCATATATATAGTACCTCGATGGACATAGCAAGGGAATGCCTCACCTTCTGTCTAAATCGTGACAACTGTCTTCTTCACTCTAAAAGAAAATTACACCCTTTTGCCACACAAGGATAATCGTCATCTGTCTTTTACGAGAAATCAATGTTAAATTGAATAATAACGTAATCACGCTAATCAACCTTTCCCTTAATTACTCCGCGCCACATATGTCAATCTACGAATTATAGCCGCCGAGTTCACACGGCGTATCCGCTTGGAACGAATTCTCTGGACACCACCAGTTCCGAGATATTAATTTTCAAAGTGTCCGTTGGAATACATTAGTGTTTCAGTACCCAGCGAGCCACATTATATTTCGATTTTGTTTAATGACAAAGACCCTTTCAAGCCAGCCCGAGGTCTAACCAAAAAGCAATGAAAGTAGTATTTGTGCGTGCCTCCGAAAGGTTCCAGCACTTGTTCGCAGCGTTGCTCCTCTGGTACAGGTATATACGATACTTGACTGTTTTCTATCTTGATAGGCAACTCCGCACTGAGACTCGTGTTGTAGTAAAACGCATATAGCAACTCACAATATGTAGCCAGTAACGTCTGTCTTTCTTTCAGAAGCTCAATACGGGTGTTCCGCGCTGAGGCTAAAGACTGTAACGTCACCTGGTCAGTGTGTCCTGAGATATACACAAATGAGAGTTCCGTTTGTCAGTCGGGCCGCACCTTTCTTTTTATGGTTAGCTGATACGTACATACGATAAGGTCGTCTGCGTGCGATGACTGGTGCCTAATGGTTTATGCCTGCAGTCTGCAGTGTTCGAGATGTAGGGCTCGGGCTTGCGAACACAGCAGACACCCCACCGCTCGTACAGAAATTCTCAAACCCAAGTGAAACGCGCGAAGTGAGAACAACCTATCGGACTCAAGTTGAGTTTCGTCCAACAGGTTTCCAAAATTTAGCGAAGGTTCTCTTACAGGCACAGTCTCTTGCATTAGCTTAACGAATTGAACCAATTGTAATGGAATTTAGGTGTCCGCACAGTGTCGGAAAGCAAACTACCGACTCTGCGCGCAGGTCGAACGCTCCAAAGCTGGAACGAGCGCTGTTTGCTGTTATCTTCCACATTTCTTGCAAGCAAATAAACTGACAACTCAAAGCTTCGAATGAGAAAACAGCATCTTCTGCTCGCACCACTAAAGCATGCTATGAAAACGATATGTCGCCTCCCGGCACATGTGTCATATCAACATCAAATATTCCGAGGCAGTTATCATTTCTGCTACAGTGCCTGTAGACAAAAGCACATTAGCGAGAATATTCCCGATGCTTAAAGCATTAGTAACACAAATGCCGGTGCAGAAAGCTACGAAGGAATAAACCAAAATGGAGCTTCAACTTGCATCACTATAATTTATCGAAGCGCCTGCCTAAACAAAGCCCCCTCTGCGTAATTTGGAACGCCAGCAATTTATTTCAAGCAATGTTCTGCTCGCCGGGAAGAGATAAGTCCGAGTGAAGTGTTTCGGACAAACTGGTATACCATCGGTCGTCACCTTTCCCCAATGCAAAGTTTCTTATCAAAGTTGCTTTGCGACGCGCGTCGTCTGCTTCTTTCGCGAAGAGATGGCATCATGCATTGCCGTGTTTCCACCGCGATGACACGCATAATGGTACACGAGTCTCTGGACATCCGTATATTTTTTTCGTTTCCGGGCATGTGGTCAGCGGCATCACGACAGTTTGGGAACTAAGAGGCACTCAGCGCGTGCCGTGATAGCAGGCCCTCTTTCGCTTCAAGCTTGAACCTGCATGAGCTGTTTCTCGGCGCAGCCACTAGAGGGCGATTTAGTTGGAGTCGCCAATCTGACATCATTCCGAGGAACCGCGGGTTCCAGGTCATGCGTCACTTCCGGCAAGCACTAATCGCGAAGGCTTGTCCTCTTTAATTTTTGGTATCGAAAACGGCTGTTACGTCGAGCTTTTCGTGTCACTTTCACACGCCTTCCCTATGTAAAATATTGCAGAGAGGTCTCCTTTATATCTGAAATACCTTAAACATAGGCTTTCTACGCGGTCCCGAATTTGGTTGCAGTTGGTCTTTGTTGAGCGATATGGTGCTGTTTATACTTTCAGCGCACCATTGAAGTTTTGTTGTCTAAAGTGCTATTCCAGACAATTGTCATCTGCACAACTGTCAAATGCGTCATTAATCAGTTCTTACAGACCACCAGGGCTGCCACGGTAGCTCTGATTGGCTGCTCAAAATGCAAACATCTCAGAATTCTACATGTCGAAATTTTTTCAATGCTCATATAGAATAGCACCCCTTGGCCTCCCAGCACGTCTAAACAACTATATATGTCAGCTTTCTTGTAAGCTGATGAATGGAAGCGTAATATGAATGTCACCCGAGAAAGAAACAAAAGAGAACGAGGCGAGTCACACTTTAAACAATAGGCATGACGTACACTCAGGCTTTCATAAGCAGTCTCTTCTCGGTGCAGTCTTTTGCTGCCTTGCGAGTGTCCGATGAGGCCAACGCGGTGTACAAGGCTTTGAAAGAGGACAAGAAGCACCGTTACATCGTCTACCACTTAAAGGACGGACAATTTGAGGTGGAGGCTACGGGGGAACGCTCGGCCACCTATGCGGACTTTGTGGAGAAGGTGCGACAGAGCTACGCGGACGAATGCCGCTGGTTCGTAGTTGACTTCCTCTACACAGTCGAGGACGGGAGCACCAACGAACGTCCAGTCTTTATTGTCTGGTGAGTACGCCATGCATGAGCCTCTGAGTGCACGCTAATAACCCCGTGAATTTACACTCAAATGGCGCGTGGCCAAAGGCGCATCCAATCATAGCGGTGACAGATGGCGCCACCGTTCCGTTGCAAGTAAACTCGGCGTTTCTTTCTTTTTCTCTTTTTTTTTTGTGCCGTCGCAGCAGACGATGCCCACTTCGTCTTTATTGTGAACAAAGCAGGCAAGTAATCCTCGTAAACGTGGTATATTAAACTGGGCACACTGCAAAATACTCACTCTCTGCGAAATTTGAGAGGAAATCAGCCAGCGGGCTTACCTGGAAAAGTTATGTACACCTGGCCCCCCTGTTCACGTAACACTCAGTACATAAATTTATACCTGAACGACGCAAAGGGCACATACGAGTGGCTTGGGCAGCATCTCATTGTCTACAACTACACTGATGTAAAGAGAAATAAAAAAAAATAAAACGATTGTCGATGTAAGCGAACAACGTTTCCGGAAAGCTGTTCGCTTTATCAAAAGCATGATGCGCTTGAAGGTGTACACTTCTTGCAGTGAGCATCTTTAGGTAGCGCTTGCTTCATTGCGTAAATCCGTAGAGAATATCCATTAGAGAGTTTTAGAATAGGGCCCCAAAGAGCTTTGCGGGTGCGTATGGGCACGCAGGAGTGAAGAGTTTTAGAATAGGGTTTTGCGTTTGCGGATAGCGTCTTGCGCTGACAGCGCCACTACGGCGCCAAAAAAAAAAAGCTATTAGAAGTAATTAAATAAAATATACCATTTTAAGATAGTAATAGTAATTTTGATTTGCGTGTATTCCCGTTTAATTACAATTTAGAGGTTATTCTGTAAGCATCAAACAATTAGCTGCGCTTCGTTTTGAGCAAACCAACTTTACGTGCCTTCAACAGCCAAGCTTAGCCGTGTTAGGCCTACGAGCCATAAAATCCGCAATCGAATTCGGAATCAGCGGCGTCTAATGAATCAATCTTCATAACACACGCTAGTTGAAAGAAAGCGATAACCGCAGTCACTTCTCCTAGCTTGCGAAGTTCACGCTTTACCACGAATCGAACCCAGTTTGGTTAGGGTGGCTAGAATGCACCCTAGTTTGGTGCTAGGTTTGAGCCGTCGCTTCGATGGGTGCCGCCATGTTTGTTGACGCAAAGCTTTTGGGGCCGCTAATTGGACTCTCGCTAAATCGGTGATATTGGCCTCGAGATCGAACAGAGTCGGCTCCTAGCGGCGAGGTGACGAAGCTCCTAAGTGTGGATGACGGTGGCCCGTCGCCGCTCCAGCCGAAGTGTGCAGCGATCGTAGTTCGCGAAATCACGATGGATGTTGACGAGGACGGTTTGTTCGATGGTGGACAAACTCGCAACCTGTTATTCTTTCATTTTTGTAACGGAAATTCGTAAAGTAAATCGCTGTACGTTTTTAGTGTACTGATGAGAAAAGCATTTGCTTAACGCGACCACACCATGTGCGCTCGTCTCCCTACCGATTCAGCTCGCACTGACGGACAGGGGCCAGGAGCTGCTGGAAACATATGGGTCCCGTAACTAGGGAACCACCCCGTCTGGTGCCTGCGTGCACTACCGATTTATTTCGGGCCCAGTAAATGTTGCTTCATCATCATCACCATCAACGTGTTGTGAGGTTAACGTGCTATTTTTCCGTTTTACAGCACCCTTGCCTCTAAGCACAATTCTCAACCATGTTGGGGACGGTGTCAGGTGTCTCGTCAAAGGCGACCAAGTCGTTGCGGCGGGCCACATCATTGAGTGTAGTGCCGTCGCTTCCACCTGCTACTCTGACGGTCCTGTGCACGTTGTCGCATTCGTGCTGCAGTCGTCCGCGCTTAGTAAAGACCCACACCGAGTCGACCTGAATTTGACCGACGAGACAAAAATAGCAGAATTGAACTGCACATGCCCTGCAGGGTAAAGTATTGCCTCAAGTTGTTCGGATGTAGTTGGTCGCGGCGCGTATCGCGATTTGTTTACATTACATCATACTAAGTTGACTCGCGGATTTGCGATGTGTTTACGTTACACGATAAATTTAGAGAACTTATGTTGCTTTATCAGTTTTTGTTTTTAGCCAGACCTACGAAATCGCGAGTTAGTTTTAGAGTGTTACTACCATTGTAAAATGCTTTCGAGTCGCTTTATAACCAGTTGCAACCGTTACTCAAAGCTCAAATAAAGCATGCAACGTATAATTTATGTTTTATCATAATCATTAGATCCCTTTAATTACTTTCGCATGCAGTCACTTGGATTTGCAGTGGTACTTGAATGCAGTGCATCGGGCTTCAATTTTTTCCGCCCCCCTATAAGAGAGAAAATATATATATATATATATATATATATATATATATATATATATATATATATATATATATATATATATATATATATATATATATATATATATATATATATGAGCAGTAGCAATAAATTCGCTCGCGCATGTTCGTTCATCGCTTAATGGACCACCCGCTGTTGGCTCGCGAAACGACACTGTTTAATATGTACGAGATCATGCGTACACACTTGCCGTGTTTCGGTGCTCGTATTTACACTTCGGAGCACTGAGAACAGTTCCCATGGCTGAGGAAAGACAACGGAAAACGTGACAACTAGTCACGCTCGGTGACGCTCGTTTAAACGGATTCGCAGCTGAGCGCGAACCTTGCATTCACTGCGCAGGCGGCGCATGAAGGATATAAAATAAATTGCACGCGTGGAGACATGGTTAATTTACTTGCGGAAGTATATGAAAGCACAGGCAACTCATTACTGGCATCCCAGGCCACGCCGACACGAACTTTCGGGGACTGCAACGATCTTCACACGCACAGCTACTACACAGCAATTACGCATGTAGCAAACATTAATGCCCAGATAGCCGATTAGGATTCCCAAACGTGATATCAGATTTCACTATTCACCATCCTTTTTCGTCAGCGAACGCTTGAACGCACCATCGTCGAAATGCTTACTGCACACCATCCCAAACTTGGAAGGCGCCTTGCCGTTCCGAAGCCTGACGAGCCATTCTCGGCGACGTGCCGCGTCAACGGGATAGTAGTGAAAGCTTATCCCTGGCTCTGTGCAATATGTGCTGCATTGCGGAACCGAACAAAATCTCACGATGGTAAATGAAGCGTTTTCTGCGGGCACGGAGCACATAATCGCGAAATGAAAACAGTAGCTCCCTACACTTCCACACACCGCACGGGCGACGCATCCACACTAACGGGGCGACGATGCTGCCACCTATAGGTCGATCTCGCGGCCAATAGCGTTCCCAGCGCAAAACCCAAACGCAGTTTGCGTCTCGCGCATGCGCAGTGGCTTCGACGCTATTCTTTGGGGCCCTATTCTAAAACTCTCTATTGTATAAACTAACACATCTGTAGCGCTAGTTTCGCGGATGTAGATGTAAGCCGATTCACCACATGTGTTCTGTCTCCAGTGTTGCGAACGCATGCGCTCCCCTTACGTTGGAACTCTCCCTCACCGCCGCCGCAGAGAGAGAGAGAGGGCAGCATCAGAAGAGGAGGGCATTCCTTCCCGAGCACTCCACCGCAGTAGCGGTGTCCTTTATCCCGATATACGCAGGCAATTTTGGCGGATTTCCGGGTGATTTTACGCTCCAGTCGCCCGGCGCCGCCAGCCGCCCCGCACGCGTGCGGTCGTGCGACAAAAAAAAAAAAAAAAAAAAAAAAAAGACAAAAAATTAGCGTACATGTCGAGCTACACTTTTTGGTCTGTACTGTGTACACATCATAGAACCGCACGCGTGCGGCTAGCGGCGCTGGTTGGCTCGAGTGTAAATCGGCCTTAAGAGGAAGCTTTAGATCGGGCCCAACTCCGACGCGGCCTATTCAAATACATGTAAAACGCAAAAGCGTTTTTCCAAGATAACCCCTGGACCGATTTTAATAAAATTTGCTGTATTTGAAAGAGAAAGTTAAAATTCTAGTGACTGTTGGAAGCAGAATTTCGATTCAGAGCCTGATTTTCTTTTAAAAAGATTTTCTATACTTCGGAAGCTTGAAAAATATAGAAGCACGAAGCTTAAAAATTAATAGCTCTGCATCAAGAACAGATATCGCGGTTCTGTAAGCGGTATCCATTAGATCATTCGAAGCGGACCAATTCGTTATGTAATTTTACATCTTACGTAAATTTGTTACGTTGGTTACAAGGGTTCTGCAAAAGCTGTATTTCCATATTGCTAAATTTTTTATATTCATGTGTAACATATCAATTTTGTCCACTTTAGATGCACTATTAGATGCAATTCACAGAATCGTATTATCTTTGTTCGTTGTTGAGTTGCAGAGTTGTAAACTTGATAGTTAGGTTTTTGAAAATTTTCAAATTTTGCCAATTTTTGATAACAAATTGACGACCTAACTCAAAAATTCGAAACCAACAGTCACTAGATTTTAAGGTTTTCTTTTAAATGCAACAGACTTCGTCAAACTTGGTGCAGTGGTTGCCGAGAAAAACGAATTCTCCTTTTACATGTATTTAGATAGGAGCACCCGAGCTAAAGCTTCAACGTGAGAGGCGGGATTGGTGGCGCCATCTGGTGGCGCAGATCTCAACCATACAAACACACGGCTACTAGTGCAGTAACCAAATGCATTCTACTCCGCTGCTGGTGCAACTTTTCGGCAGCGGCGTACCCGCGAACACGTTGCCTTTTTAAAATGTGCTACCTCACCAGCGGCGAAGTAGAATACACTAGCTCTGCGTATGTCCGGAATACAGGACAGGTTGAAACTCTCTAGCATCTGAGCCTTCAAACGCTACAAAGCTCTCGCGCAGCACCTCGTGCGTCATGAAAGAGCTGCAGTAGTTGGCGTTCGGCGACGTAAGCGCACGGAGAGCC